>NC_047088.1:257667185-257982185 GCF_902459505.1 Geotrypetes seraphini
AGTACCTGGCAAAAACCCAGATAGTAGCAGCATTCCACGTTAATGAGATATGCACAAGAAATTCTATGTCTATAGAAAATAGAGTTGAGCCATATATTTTGATAGAAAAAATTATTTCAAATAATGTTGAATCAACGAAGAGTTTGACTGCGAATGAAGGAAAGACAGCTATATACACGTGGAGCGGTGAATGGCCGCAGTTAAGGGAGGGAAGTCGCATGGTCACCGATCGCACGTGGCCCCCTACCTACCTACGACCAAATCTATCTCCCTCCCTCCATCCCCCTTGCCTTCGCATTGCTTCAGTAAAGAAACTTACTGAAGCCGGCAAAGCCTGTCTGCCTGCAGTCGCGTGTGTGTGATTGTGTCAGAGGAGAAGCTTCTGCCCACACACAAGTGACTGCAGGTATAGGCAGGCAGTCTCCTCCGGCTTCAGTAAGTTTCTTTACTATTGTGCCGTGAAGGTAAGGGGGAGGGAGGGAGATTCTCGGGTCACTGAAGGGCAGTGAGGTGGCGAGAGGGAAGGGTGGATGCTGTGGGGACAGGGCGGTGAAGGGAACGGTGGGGACGGGGTGGTGAAGGGGACAGCGGGGACATGGACAGGGCGGTGAAGGGGACGGTGGTCCGGTGACGGGGACAGATTTCTTCACTGTGTCATTCTCTACGTCAATGTTGCCGCAAGCTGAGTAGCTCACAAGGAAGCTGCATTCCCCAGCTAGATCTCTTAGATCAGCAGATCAGTATTTGCTGACTATTCCATCATTGAAAGTGATTGGCACTAGAAGAACTACAACTTTTTCCATTTTGGGACCTCAGATCTGGAACAATCTTCCAATCTTTCTACGCACCGAAACCTCTTTAGAGAAATTTTAAAGTAAATTAAAAAGCAATTTTTAAAAAGATTCATCGACAAAACCTTCGCTTTCCAGGCGGCCAAGCTAAACCCTTGGCTAGCCCAAATGATGCTAGAGGCCCCGACCTACCTAGACTTCAGAAAACTTCTCAAAACACACCTCTTCCGCGAACAAGACCCTTAGTCCTTACTCCCCGCATACACTCAAACCCCCCCCTCCCACCCCCACCTCCCTCTCCCCCCCCCCTCTTCTGGTTTCCCACTCCCTCCTTTTTATCTTCTAACCCAACTATGATAAACCTGTGCTAAAACTACTTTGCTTCCTTCCGCGCTACCTGCAATTCCGACAAAATTTTTGTAAATCCGTGTTCAGACCGGATCCTAATGTAACGGATGTGAACCGCCTAGAACTCTTTGGGTATGGCGGGATATAAGAACCTAATAATAATAATAATAATAATATGAATCTTAGATCAGATAATGTTTTTCTCTTTTATGATTCTCCTACTAACTCTTAGATTAAGTTTTTTTAAATATGTATTTTTTGACCAAGTTTCACCAAAAAATCAGTGTTTTTTTTACCCTTCCTGTTGTTCTTCCCTAAATGTTTTTCTTTTGTTTTTTATTTTTGTTTTAAACAAATGTAGTTTATCCTTGAACTCCTTATGTATTTTTAATCAACTATGAATAAGTTTGTATGTTTATTGTTTAAATGGTTTTATTTATTTCCCCAAATTTATTTTTGTTATACGCATTGAAAATATTTGATATTGCGTTTAAATTAAAATCTCAATAAACTTGAAACTTGAAACACGTGATCGAAAAAACCCAAGCAACCTCTCTTATAGTTTGGCTTTGTAATAATAATGAACAGCTAAAATCTGATCCTGCTTACTTACATCCTCTGTTTCATCAGTAATTAAAGAAACTAAGTCTTTTAACATCTTGAGAAATAGGCTTTTGCACCCATGTGATCGTAATAGGCAGCGACTGATTTTGATTGGAAGGATGAGTGTCACTTCAAGGCAACCTGCCTAATTAAGACCTGATTCTATTACCATGCTCTGCAACTAGAAATAACACTTCAAGATTATTCCCCCGATTATCACTTACACCACTCTCCAAATTTCCACATTGTGCTCTTTTTTGTATCTCTGTTAACAATAGTTCTGCAAAAGTTGCAACGTAATAATCTAATCTAATCCTTAGGTTTGTATACCGCATCATCTCCACGTTCGTAGAGCTCGACGCGATTTACAGTAGGAGAAATAGGAAGGAACTACAACAGAGGGTTAGAGGTAGAAGTGTGAAGAAAATTTAGAGGACTTGGGATGCCAAGATATAAGAGTTTCCTTGATTCCTAAATTGGAGGGAGACTTACATTTTTTGAGAAAAGCCAGGTTTTCAGATGTTTGCGGAAAACTTGGGGAGAGCTCAAGTTCCGAAGAGGGGAGGTAAGGTTGTTCCAGAGCTCAGTGATTTTGAAGTGAAGGGTTTTAAGTTCTTTATGAGCATCATTTCTTCGAACTAATACGAAGCCTGGTTTGATTTTCTTTCTTATTTGAACTTTTCTCATGCCACCATGGCCGGAGCTCTGACTGTGTAATTGTTGCCCTGTTATTGTATCCGCTATGTTTAAAATACATTTTCACCATTATTTTTCCCGCCAAGCGTAAGATAAGCAAAACGGATCACTGTATTTTCTGTAAAACTGGACTTTAACTAGAAGTAAAGTTTACAGTATACCAAGTTGCCTTGAAATGTCTCCAGGTCTTGGAATATTTTGTCGAGGGAAAACTTTTTATTAACCGCTCTGCTTGAGTTTCTTCATTAGACTTTGATGGTGTTGGCTAATGGCAGCCCAGGAGCTGTCCGTGGTACCCATATGTGCTGCACAGACATTCAAAAGGCATTTCAGTAAAGGCTAGTGCTGCACGATTCAGGGAATAATTTCTTGATTCGGTTCAATTCAGCGTATTGAATTGATTTTTCAATACACATTTCAAATCTGACATATTGTAATCACAAAACAGAAAATAAAATTATTTTTTCTACCTTTTATTGTCTGGTCATTATTCAAATCATGTTGGCCCCAGGCTCTGGTTTTTGTTTGTCTTCTGATAACTCACTTGCCAGGGTTTCCTGCCCATTTGACATTTTCTTCTTTCTCTGTGCTCAGCATCCATCTTCCATCTCTATCCTTCCCTTCCATTTCCCTTCCCTCCCCTGGAGGTCTGGTATCTTTCCTTTTTTTGGTCTCCATCCCCGCAGTCTAGCATTTCTATAATGACCTCCCCACCCATCCCCCACAATCCTCCAATGACCCCCCCCCCCTCCCCGAGTTCCTCTCCTCCATGAGATCCAATAAGGAAGTAGACTTGCGCTCTTCGGGCCACTGGCAGCGTGAGTGAAGTTTTCCCTCTGCTTCTGCTTCGCACCTAAGCAGGATCAGGAAGCAGTAGCAGAGAGAAAACTTCCAGCCATGGAAGGCAGCGTATTTCCTTCACTCACGCTGCCGGCGGCCTGAAGAATGAAAGAGCAGCTGCAGCGATGGATCTCATCATCCCTAGATCCACCATCTCTCCTTTTTTCAACGACCCTTTCATCCAGCATCTCTCGCTACTTCCCCACCACCATCTCTCCCTTTCTCTTCCCAACTGCCCTCCTATCCAGTATCTCTATCCCCCCTCTCTCCACACCACCCTTGGGTCCAACTTCTCTCCTTTTCTTATCCCTCCCTCCCTCCATCCCTTTGTCCACCATCTCTCTGTTTTCAGACCCATTATTTCTTCCCCTTCACCTCCCCCCCACCTCAGCTGGCATAAGCCTATCTCTTTGGATCCCCTCCATCCCTTCCGCCATGTACTTCTAATAGCTATACCAGGGGGGGGGGGGCCCGAAAGCCAGCATGTTTCCCCTCTTCTCTCCACCGTCGTCCCCCTGGCCTCCCGGTCTCACTTTAAAAACTAATTATGGCCTGCAGAAGATCACTGATACTGCATGCGGCCTCCACCACACATTTCCTCTGCTGCAGTCACACCCCTCCTCTGACGTGATGTACTGTTTTGGTCTGGACTGGACCACGGCAGAGGGAACGTGCTAGAATCGCTACAGCGCCAGTGATCCTCTGAAGGTGGTAATTAGTTTTTTAACGTGAGACCGGGTGATCAGGGGGAAGCCAGATGACAGTGGAGAGAAGGGGAAACCATGCTGGCTTTCGGGGAGCCCCCTAAAGCCACAGGGCCGAGGATAATGTGTCATGTGAGGTCCCCAAAATATTAGAGGTGCTTGGGCACCCGTAGTGCTGGCGCCTATGCCCCTATGCAGCACTTCACAACTGACACCCCCCCACCACCAAGAGCTCTGACATCGGGCCTCCTAAAGCAGGAGCAGCAGTGGAGGTGGACGGCCAGCAAGAGGTAGCGCTTAGGCCAGGATTTTCGCTGCAAGAGCACTGCCGCTTCTGCTTTAAGAGGCTCGACGGTATGCGGGAAGGAGGGTTGGTCACTGAATCAGTGTGCCTGATTTTTTATGAAAATGAATCAATTCACCGAATCAGTTCAAAACGGCAAATCGGGCAGCACCCTGTATTCAGCACCATTTAACCAGCGAAGAACAGTTGGCTAACTGCTAATATTAGCAGTTAGCAGCTTAAACTTGATTGGCTATATTGCATGATAGCCTCCAATTTTAAGCATGGACTGGGCAAGTTTAGTGGCCAAATTGAGCCTTACAAAAAGCAGGTCTGTCTTTGGCCACTATAACAACATAGAAACATAGAACATGATGGCAGAAAAGGGCCACGGCCCATCTAGTCTGCCCACACTAATGGCCCACCCCCTAACTACCTCCATGAAGAGATCCCACATGCCAAATAGAAACATAGAACATGACATCTGGAATACTGTGTGCAATTCTGGAGGCCACATTACCGGAAAGACGTGCTTCGAGCTGAATCGGTCCAGCGGATGGCCACCAGGATGGTCGCCGGACTCAAGGGTCTCTCATACGAAGAAAGACTGGGCAAACTGCAGCTCTATACCCTGGAGGAGCGCAGAGAACGGGGTGACATGATTGAGACATTTAAGTACGTCACTGGTCGCGTCGAGATGGAAAACGATATATTCTTTCCCAAGGGACCCTCGGTCACAAGGGGGCACCCCCTCAAACTCAGAGGGGGGAAATTTAGTGGTGACACAAGGAAGTATTTCTTCACGGAAAGGGTGGTAGATCACTGGAACAAACTTCCGGTGCAGGTGATCAAGGCCACCAGCGTGCTTGATTTTAAGAATAAATGGGACATACACGTGGGATCCCTACGAGGGCCAAGTTAAGGAACTGGGTCACTAGCACTCAATGGGGTGGGTCAATAGAGTGGGCAGACTTGATGGGCTGTGGCCCTTTTCTGCCGTCATCTTTCTATGTTTCTATGTTTCTATGTTTCTATGACGGCAGAAAAGGGCCACGGCCCATCCAGTCTGCCCACCCTAATGGCCCACCCCCTAACTACCTCCATGAAGAGATCCCACATGCCAATTCCATCTTTTCTTAAAATCTGGCACGCTGCTGGCCTCAATTACCTGTTGTGGAAGATTATTCCAGCGATCAACCACCCTTTCGGTGAAGAAATATTTTCTGGTGTCGCCATGAAATTTCCCACCCCTGATTTTCAACGGATGCCCTCTTGTTGCCGTGGGTCCTTTAAGAAAAAAGAGATCCTCTTCCACCTCGATACGGCCCGTGATATATTTGAACGTCTCGATCATGTCTCCCCTCTCTCTTCATTCCTCGAGTGAGTACAGCTGCAACTTACCCAGTCGTTCCTCATACGGGAGATCCTTGAGTCCTGAGACCATCCTGGTGGCTATTCGCTGAACCTAATCAACTCTCCGCACATCTTTTTGATAATGCAGCCTCCAGAATTGTACACAGTATTCCAGATGGAGTCTCACCATGGATTTGTACAACTGCATTATGACCTCGGGCTTACGGCTGACGAAACTTCTACGGATACAGCCCATGATTTGTCTAGCCCTGGATGAAGCTTTCTCCGCTTGATTGGCATTCATGTCTTCGCTAATGATCACCCCCAAGTCACATTCTGCTACAGTCCTTGCTAGGATCTCACCATTTAGGGTGTAAGTCCTGCATGGATTTTTGCCACTGAGGTGTATGACCTTGCATTTTTTGGCATTGAAACTTAATTGCCAAGTCTTTGACCAATGCTCCAGCAGGAGTAGGTCCTACGTCATACTGTCGGGCATTGAGCTTTTGTCGGGCACTGTGCTTTCATCTGTTGTGCGGTTGCCTACTATGTTGCATAGTTTGGCGTCATCGGCGAATAATGTAATTTTACCTCGAAGCCCCTCAGCCAATTGACCAGCACTTAAAATTGACATAGCCGGCTAAGTTTGAGCTGGCTAAAGGTAGACTGGATATTCAGCGCCAGTCACCAAAAACAGCCTGGCATCGAATATCGACATTCAGTGCCGACCATGAGAGTTAGCCAGCCTCCCTCCCATTGTCTCAATATTGGGCCCCTAATTACCCACATTAACACACCCCTTGTGAGCAGAAATGCAGAGAATAAGTGTACCCCTGACAGTGAAAGTGCCAGTGGGATTCCTAGTGCAATTATAACAGCATGTGTAACTTAAGTGCCACGTTAATAGGAAGAGGTCATACACACAGGCTTCCATGTCATGTTTACACGGCCACAGTAATGCCACGTCTATGGCTGGTGTGCTGATACTGAGTTATGCTTGTTTGTTTTTTTAAAATCTTTATTAATTTTTGTTACTAAGAAAAAGTGCAACACAATATTCACATCAGTAATAATAAATAAATAATAAATATAATCAGTATTAGTACAACAATATATGCCTCTCCCCCACAATTACCTTAAAGATCATCCCCCTCCCCGGATGTGTCTGAATTAGATCAGTAAAAGAAGGCTAAACAAACTATAACAATTGTGCAAAATACGTTAATGGACCCCAAACTAAAGTTAAATATCATAGAATGCCCTAAAATGTCGGCATTCATCTTTTCATACCTGTAGCTTAAACATAAGCTCGCCCACCAATAGGAAAAATTAAGACAATCACAGTTTTTCCAATTTCGAGTTATCATCTGTATGGCTACCCCAGTCATCAGAAAAAGCCGACATTTATAATTATTTTTATCAATTTAAGGTGCAGGGAGGGGGGAATTTTATTATTACATGTTTTATATGATAATGGAATATATGGGTGGGAGGGATGGGAAAGGGGAAGGGATAAGATTTTATGAAATGTATCAATGATTGCTTGTAAGTGATGTATTTATTGTTAATGTGAATGAATATATTTAATGTAATTTTGAAAATGAATAAAGAATTAAAAAAAAAAGAAAAAGCAGGCATTTATAACAATCCATGGGGAGGGGCTTAACATACAGTAGTGTTCCACATAAGTCAACGGGATTGTCGATTCCAATATGAGATTAATCTGTCTCCATATTGACTTCCATATTGACTTGTATTATATCAGAGTCTGGGTGCTCAGATGCCATTAGAAAATAGATGCCCCCCCCCCCCACACACACACACACACATACATCCTTGGAGGGGTCTAAATAGAGGCCTGCAGTTAAAAAAAATTGCCCCTCTCATGTAAATTTAAAAAAAAGAATAAAGTATAATGTGATATGGCACAAATTTGTGAAAGTCATACGTCTGTTGTTATTTATGTTACAGTTGACGATGTATTTAGAATGTTCTAATAGTCTTTCTGCGCAGCGTAACAGGATTTTAAGCTGTGCTCCGTTAATTTTTTTTTTTTTTTTTTTTTAATTGAATTGCCCCCTCCTTGTCTTCTGTTTCTTCATCATCGCTGTTAACAGATTTCTGATTCACTGCTCAATGACTCATTTTACCACTCTCACTTTTGGCGCAAAATGAATCCTGATCATGACTCACTGTACCCTTGCGTATTGTTCTCATATCCTCTTGGATTTTGAAATAAAGATCTAAAGATCCCTATTGTAGCTACACACTTATACCTAGGAAACCTATTTGGTGGTTGAAAAGTTATGTTAACGTATGCACTGGAGCAGAATCCTAAAACACCTATGCGTTAAACAAGGCAGGCTATGAGAAGTCCTATGAGAAGTGGATGCTTTACTGCACTGGACCAAGGCATTCTCCTATCACCATTGCTCATTGCCCTAACTATCAGGGTCCAGAGAAGAGCGACTAAGATGGTTAAGAGACTGGAGGAGTTGCCATACAGTGAGAGATTGAAGAAAATGGGCCTCTTCTCCCTCGAACAGAGGAGATTGAGAGGGGACATGATCGAAACATTCAAGGTAATGAAGGGAATAGACTTAGTAAATAAGGACAAGTTGTTCACCCTCTCCAAAGTAGAGAGAACGAGAGGGCACTCTCTAAAAGTTGAAAGGGGATAGATTCCGTACAAACGTAAGGAAGTTCTTCTTCACCCAGAGAGTGGTAGAAATCTGGAACGCTCTTCCGGAAGCTGTTATAGGGGGGAAAAAAGACAAAGTTAGACAAGTTCCTGTTGAACCAGAACATACGCAGGTAGGGCTAGTCTCAGGGCACTGGTCTTTGACCAGAGGGCCGACGCGGGAGTGGACTGCTGGGCACGATGGACCACTGGTCTGACCCAGCAGCAGCAGTTCTTATGTTCTTTGCCTGCTTATTGAGAAAGGACTCAAATTATGGAATAAAGAGGCTTTTATTGGGGGGGGGGGGGGAGAGAATGCATATGGTATCACTTTATGCTGATAACACTCCAATATGTCAGAGGTCATGAACTCTCTCTTCCTATCCTGATACACTTAATTCAGGAATATGGCAGGGTTCTCAAGATACATGAGTTACTTTCAGAAATCTGGATTATTTTTCTGTAAGAATAAAGTATAAATTATATTTTGGAGGAAATGCAGAAGAGGGGAGATATGGAAAAAAAATCACTTAAATATCTATGTTGCAAAGTCTCAATTGAAAGGAAACTCCAGAGTGAGAGCGCATGGGATGAAGTTAAGAGGTGATAGGCTCCGTCGTGGGAGACCACCTCCGCCCCCAACAGCCCTTGCTGAGCCGTTCTTCAAACCTGTAAAACTGCTATCTTTCCTGCTCAGCCCTTCTTCGGCTCCAGCCACCGCAAGGGAAAGAATTGGCCGACGTAGGAGACCAACTCCGCCCCCTACAGCCCCTGCTGAACAGTCCGCTGCCTCCACTCTGCCTGCCTGGCTTAAGTCTCCCATGTTCAAATTCCATCGTGATCTGTACAGTTTACTTGATTGCATTATAAAGACTCTTACCCAATTAGCCATCGCTAAGCCCCTCCGCTGGAATTTGTCCAGTTACTAGTCTCTGGCCATTGCTAAGGCCCTTTTCTGACCAAAAAAAAAACAACCCACCATGAAGCCACCCCTTTGGGTCCTTATACTCCTGCTCTGCTCATCTCTCAACACCTCCCTCTGCCTGAACCCTCCCTCTCCCAACCTGCTCGACTCCTCAAATAGTCACAATTCTGGCCCTGGCACCAGAATCCCCACCCTGACGCGCCCCAGGAATCACCCCACCAGAAAAACCCCCCGCAAAGTCAATCCCACCTCTCTAAAGCCTGTCCCCCATGCTAACCTCCCCTGCCATGCCTCTAACTCTCTCACCCCTGTCCCGACCCTTTACTGCAACGCCAGATCCGCATGCAATAAAATTCAAATTCTGAAGGACCTCCTTGAGGACCTTGATCCTGGATTCCTGTGCATCACAGAATCATGGATCTCAAAAGACGACCTCTTCACACAAAACGAACTCTGCACCCATGGCTACCAAGGCCTCTTTTCACCCAGAATCAACCACAAAGGAGGTGGCCTGGCACTCCTCTACAAATCCTTCTTTGATGTCCAGCTCCTCGAGAGAGGCACCCACGCTTCATTAGAATATATGCTAGCCTCAATCAATGATGAGCTCCGTCCTCACCCACTGGGCATCCTGTTACTATACCGTCCACCTATCCCTTGGTCCAATTCCTCTAACCTTGTCTTCGAGACCATAACTAATGCCTTTCTCAAATTCCAAAGATTACTAATCATCGGAGACGTTAATCTCCACCTTGACGACTCCACCAGCAAGGACACGATAGAATTCAATGACTTTTTCATCTCCCTAGGTTTCTCCCACCCCACATCCGCTCCTACCCATGAAAAAGGGCACACCCTAGACCTCATCCAGTTCCTCGACCTCACCGCTTATAAAACGTCTGCCGAAGACACCCTTTGGGAACACATCCCGTGGTCAGACCATCTCCTAGGGGCCTTCTGCCTCCCCATCTTCATGTCTCATCTCGGATCCCCACCCCGATCCCCCAATTCTATTACCTTCCGGAAAAAAATTTTGAGCGATCTGTTCTGGACCAAATTCCTCAACCTCCTCCCCTCCATTCCCAAGCTTGCAGACTCTGAAAACAATTGGCACAACTGGATCGCCCTTTCCAAGTCCACCTACCACTCCCTCGCCCCCCAAACCACTAAATCCATCACCTATCCCCATAAAGCCCCTTGGTACCTTCCACTCCATAGAGACCTGAAACAAAAATGTCGAGCCTTAGAGCGAAAATGGAAAAAATCCAAATCCTCATCTGACAGACAGGCCTGGAGAGTCAATATCAAACTCTACAACTCAATATTAAAAAAAGCAAGGAAGAACTTCTAAGGAGACAAGATCTCCAAATCCAAAAACCAGAATGGCACATTGTTCAACATTTGGCGCTCCCTAACCACTAAAAATGACTCCACCCTTCTTCCCTCATCTCCTTCAGCCAAGGTCCTAGCAAAATTCTTCAATGATAAGATCTTTACCTTAAGGCGCTCCTTCCCGCCTGCAATCTCCTACAATTCTCTGGTGCCCCCCGAACCCAACCCCACCCTAGCTGCTCTCAACCCCATCCCTGCCGACAGATCCTGGACTGTCTTCGAGCTTGAGTACCTGATTGTAAAAACCGCTTAGATAACCTTGATAAGCGGTATATCAAATCCTAATAAACTTGAAACTTGAAACTCATATCTGATTCTCAGACCCTTAAACTCTGCCTCAAGTTAAAATCATGCAATTGCATCCTGGACCCATTTCCCTCCTACCTATTTGAGAAAATCCCTGCACAGGCCATCACATCTCTTACCAAACTCATAAATTCTGCCCTATTATCAGGCCTATCCTCCACTGAAATGGGACACATCGCATTGACCCCTTTACTGAAAAAAGCTGACCTAGACCCCTCCATACCATCCAACTACCGTCCAATAGCAAATATCCCTCTCCTCACCAAACTGCTCGAGTCTATCATATCTACCCAGCTCTCTTCCTACTTAGAAAGATTCTCCATCCTCTTACCTTACCAATATGGCTTCAGACCCAACTTCTGCACTGAATCCCTATTGGCCTCTCTAATCTCTAAGGTTCAGCAACTGCATTCTCGTAACAAGTTTGCTGTCCTTCTACAATTCGACCTCTCCGCAGCTTTTGACGTTGTCCACCACGACATTCTAATTTTCTAACTCTCCGAGATAGGCATTAGCTCCATAGTTCTTGATTGATTCTCCAAATTCTTGCGCTCCCGCTCTTACATGGTTAACATGAGCGGCACCTCATCCTCCCCCTGGACCCCGACTTGTGGTGTCCCACAAGGCTCACCCCTCTCCCCAATCCTCTTTAACATTTACATGTCCTCCCTGAAACTACTCCAACTATCCCCCCTTGAAACTCTTTACACTTACGCTGATGACATCCTCGTCCTCCTTGAGACCGACTCGAACCTCACTAACCTCTCCACGAACATATCCTCATGCATAAAGAACCTCCAATCTTGGGCATTCACAATGCATATGAAACTAAACGAGTCCAAAACAAAACTCCTTTGGCTCGGCCCAAAATTAGACCATCTACCTTCCTCCATCCCATTGTCCTCCGGCCCCCCATTACAGCTCGAGTTCTCAAGCAAAGTTCTGGGTGTCACCTTAGACTCTTCTCTATCCTTCAACGAACATCTCCAATCCCTGGTGAAGAAATGCTTCTTCAGCCTTCACATGCTAAGGAAAGTCAGACCCTATTTTCACCAAAAACACTTCGCAGTCCTAGTACAATCCATCATCCTCTCCAGATTGGATTATTGCAATTCTATCTACCTCAGCCTAACCAAGAAAAGCCTCCACAGACTTCAGCGGATTCAGAACGCTGCAGCTAAGCTTGTTTTCGCGAAAAGCAAATTTGATCACGTCTCACCACTCCTGTCTAAGCTCCATTGGCTCCCAGTAATCCCCAGGATCCACTTCAAATGTGCATGTCTGGCCTACAAGATCCTATATGGCATCCTTCCTGCCGTTATCCCTCTATCCTGGAACTCCCCAACCTCAATCCTGGAACTTCCTCCAGATCCTCCCAAATTTTTAAACTATCCTTCCCTTCCATAAAAGGTATTTCCCATGCAGGCAAACTTGGGTCATCCCTCCCCTTTAGAATCACTGAGATCTGGAATAACCTCACCTCCCCACTCCGAACCTCAAGCTCCCTCCAACTCTTCCGCAAACACCTAAAAACCTGGCTATTCTCAAAACTGTAACACTTCCCCCCTCTTAGGCCTCTCACCTTCCCCCTTTACACCTAACTCTTTAATCTCTCCACTGTAGTTCCTCTCTCATCCTTCTTCCTGTAAACCGTGCCGAGCTCCGCATTTGTGGAGATGGTGCGGTATATAAACCCAAGGTTTAGTTTAGTTTAGTTTAGTAATCTAAGGAAATACTTTTTTACAGAAAGGGCAGTAGATATGTGGAATAATCTCCCAGTAGAGGTGGTGGAGGCAAAGATTGTGTCTGAATTAAGAAAGCGTGGAATAGGCACATGGGATCTCTCAGGGAGAGAAGATAATGGATGCTGAGGATGGGCAGACTGGATGGGCCATTTGGCCTTTATCTGCCATCATGTTACTATGTTTCTATATTCATAAAGCTCTATGACTTCACAATGCAGGTGTAAAGAGCCTTAGCCAATAGGAAGAGGAGATGCAAATGTTAAGAGCCTTAGCCAATAGGGAGAGGAGGAGATAGTGGATGCTGCAGATGGGCCATTTAGCCTTTATCTGCCATCATGTTACTATGTTTCTATCTAAAAGAGAATTATTCATCTATAAATAACCTTATTACAAAATAATAAATTATTAAATTACTAAATAGTGCTCAGTGATAGCCTAGACAAACTCAAAAGCATGAGGACACGGGCTCTGCCAGTTCAGGCTTTATACATCATAGCACTCTTCCCTGACAAAACTCTTAAAATAGGTAAAGTTCAAGAAAATATAGCATTCAGTGAATGTCAAACAAGAGGGGTACTTATCTCTGCTGAAATTGTATAAAGTCCTGGGCCTCAGCTGCTGCTAATCCGAAGTGCTCAATTGTAAAAAGTGCTACAAAAAAAGAAAAAAAACAAAAAAATCCAATGTTCAAAGTTCAAATCTCAATGTTCTAAGTTCAAACCTTGTCCATAAGAACATAAGCAGTGCCTCCGCCGGGTCAGACCATAGGTCCATCCTGCCCGGCAGTCCGCTCCTGCGGCGACCCAAACAGGTCCAAATGTTCAAAGTTCAAAGTTCAAAATCCAATGTTCAAAGTTCAAATCTTGTCCAAATACAATCCAAATCATAGAATTCAACTGCAAAGTCCTGCTTGCCTTCCACTGGAATTCTATGATTTGGATTGTATTTGGACAAGATTTGAACTTTGAACATTGGATTTTTTTGTTTTTTTTCTTTTTTTGTAGCACTTTTTACAATTGAGCACTTCGGATTAGCAGCAGCTGAGGCCCAGGACTTTATACAATTTCAGCAGAGATAAGTACCCCTCTTGTTTGACATTCACTGAATGCTATATTATTTTAACAGTTTTGTCTTTAGCTGTTTTATGGCAGGAAGGGAGGAGTGCTTTAGAGATGGCTTTGCCGCCATGGAGTTCTGCAGGGGGCTCTGTCCCAATGTGAGGCTGTCTGCTGTTTTCTAAAATATTACATATATCTTCCTCTTGAAAAAGCTGGAAGGGAAACACGTATGATGTCAAAGAACTACATACTGTGTTGAGGAAGTTTTGAGGTTTTTTGAATTATATTGTCTTCCTGAATTTATGAATAAGATGTGTTGGATTGATGATTTTGGATTATGATTGTTTTAAAATTGAGCTTTTTTGAATGAACTTTTTTCACTTGTGGTTTTTTTTTCATTTGCGATTTTGTGAGAGAGCACTGAGCACTTTGGAAGATGCAGCTGAGCCCAGGATGATCTGATGACTTCGGAAAATAAGAATTCCAGATAAGAACTTTTAAGAGATAAGTACTCCTTCATTGTGATGGACTGTTAGAACTCTTAGATGATTGCTCATTTCAACTTAGGAGCATTGCTGGAGAATTCTAGGCATCCTGTGTTTATGAGTTTGTATGGTATATTGACTGTAATGTTTTTAATCAATATTTAAAGCATTGTTTGAAAAATAAGAATTCTTTTTTTGTAAAAAGTTTAGAAAATTTTTGAAAGAATTAAGTATTATGAAGTAATACTCCCGTTATAGTGTGTGTGACTATGTTTCTAGCACCATAAAGTTCTATGACATCACAATGCAGATGTAAAGAGCCTTAGCCAATAGGGAGAGGAGGAGATAGTGGATGCTGTGGATGGGCCATTTGGCCTTTATCTGCCATCATGTTTCTATGTTCCTATAACCATAAAGCCCTATGACATCACAATGCAGGTGTAAAGAGCCTTAGCCAATATGAAGAGGAGATGCAAATGTTAAGAGCCTTAGCCAATAGGGAGAGGAGGAGATAGTGGATGCTGCGGATGGGAAGACTGGATGGGCCATATGGCCTTTATCTGCCGTCATGTTTCTATGATTTTCATCAGCATTGTTTGGATAGCGTCCCTGAAAAGCAGTGGAGAGGTCCTTATCAGGGTAGGAGCTCTCCCTGCCTGCATCTGTGCCACTGAATATTGCACTCTAGATTCTTTCTGCCTGATACTCAGCCCAGGGCGGCAAGCAAACGTCTCAGCTGTTCAAAGCAACAGGCTGAACTGACTCTAGATAATTAATGCTGGGGTGTTTGTGGCTCCTCTCATTGAATATCTAGGTACCAGTGGTCAGTCAGATTTCAACCAGGCACCAGCCGAAATTCAGACCTGTGTCTGGTTAATATTAGCGCATAAAGGAGTCCTTTTACAAAGATGCACTATCAGATTTAGTAAACAATAAATGCCACTTAATCCACATTAATTCATTAGGGCGCACTAAATCCGTTATTGCATCTTAGTAAAGGACCCCTAAGTTGGGTAGCCTTTTTGCTCTTCTGACTGTATAAGGTTACTTAGCCAGTTAGTGGACTGAAAATTTGCTCTTAACAGACTAAGGCCCCCTTTTATCAAACTGTAGTAGAGCTTTTTACCGTGGGCCGGTGAGGTAAATGCTCCGACGCTCATAGGAATTGAATGAGCATTTACCTTGTTGGCCCGCGATAAAAAGCTCTACCACGGTTTGCTAAAAGGAACACCTCCAGCCTGCCCCTATCTCAGGGGTGTCAAAGTCCCTTCTCGAGGGCCGCAATCCAGTCAGGTTTTCAGGATTTCCCCAATGAATATGCATGAGATTTATTAGCATACAATGAAAGCAGTGCATGCAAATAGATCTCATGCATATTCATTGGGGAAATCCTGAAAACCCGACTGGATTGCGGCCCTCCAGGAGGGACTTTGACACCCCTGCCCTATCTTGTTAGGAGATGGCTGGTAATAAATGTCCCTGAATATCACACGCTAGATTGTTCAGCATGATTTAACTAGGCAGGAGTCTGTTCTGCCTGGTTAAATCCTTTTAAATATTAGGCGGTTTAGATTTTTATGTCACAACTCAGAAGGGGGCGGAGCGAATGAAGTAGTAAATATGATTTGTTTTATCAGCTCCGGGCATACTGCTGGTCTTAATTTGCAGTGAAATTAATTTGAACTAATGTTCCTCCTAATCATTCATGTGTTTCCACTTGCTGCACAAATTTAAAAATAAAAATCCCTTCTGCATAATCAGAAATATTAATACAGACATTGATTGGCATGAGCAGAATTCATTAAGAAATTAATTGGAGGAATCCATGCTGCACAGAAAATTAATTTTGATGCCATTGCGTTCCTGGAGTTTTTGTTCTGCCCTGTCTGTTTTTCCAAGACTCAAATACAGTTAATCTGATTTTATGCCCTTGAGGTCCAAGTTTTCTTTTGAGAAAAGATATGTTATGAATAAACTATGTGGATTTAAGGTCTGCATAATTGAGTCAGACATGGGGGAAGCCACTGCTTGCCCTGGATTGGTAGCATGTAATGTTGCTACTCTTTGGGATTCCGGAATCTTGTTACTCTCTGGGATTCCGGAATCTTGCTATTCTTTGAGATTCTGGATGGAATGTTGCTACTCTTTGGGGTTCTAGAATCTTGTTACTCTCTGGGATTCCGGAATCTTGCTATTCTTTGAGATTCTGTATGGAATGTTGCTACTCTTTGGGGGTTCTAGAATCTTGTTACTCTCTGGGATTCCGGAATCTTGCTATTCTTTGAGATTCTGTATGGAATGTTGCTACTTTTTGGGGTTCCAGAATCTTTTACTCTCTGTGATTCCGGAATCTTGTTACTCTCTGGGATTCCGGAATCTTGCTATTCTTTGAGATTCTGGATGGAATGTTGCTACTCTTTGGGGGTTCTAGAATCTTGTTACTCTCTGGGATTCCGGAATCTTGCTATTCTTTGAGATTCTGGATGGAATGTTGCTACTCTTTGGGGGTTCTAGAATCTTGTCACTCTCTGGGATTCCGGAATCTTGTTGTTCTTTGAGATTCTGTATGGAATGTTGTTATTCTTTGGGATTCCAGAATCTTTTACTCTCTGTGATTCCGGAATCTTGCTATTCTTTGAGATTCTGTATGGAATGTTGCTACTCTTTGGGATTCTAGAATCTTGTTACTCTCTGGGATTCCGGAATCTTGCTGTTGTTTGAGATTATGTATGGAATGTTGCTACTCTTTGGGATTCTAGAATCTTGTTACTCTCTGGGATTCCAGAATCTTGCTATTCTTTGAGACTCTGTATGGAATGTTGCTACTCTTTAGGGTTCTAGAGTCTTGTCACTCTCTAGGATTCCGGAATCTTGCTATTCTTTGAGATTCTGTATGGAATGTTGCTACTCTGGGTTTTGGCCAGGTACTAGGGACCTGGATTGGCCACCATGAAGACGGGATCCTGGGCTAGATAGACCTTTGGTCTGACTCAGTAAGGCTATTCTTATATTCATATAATGAAGACCCACAGCAACAGTATCCAAGGTGTGGTTTGAACAGTGGCATAGCGAGGGTGAGTGGCACCCAGAGTGGTGGTGCCCCTCCCCCACCCTCTTCTCCATCCCCATTCCTTCCTGCATCCCCCCCCCCCCCCCCGGCTGCATGGCATGCCCCTTCCCTTTCCACATGCCTTTTTAATTTTCCTCATGCACGCAGCATCACAAACTTCCCTCTGACATCACAAATTAGTGCATGCAATTGTTGGGGCTATATAAAGAATCTGGGGGGTTGAGAGGCTCGTGTCACCACATTATAGTTTCCAAGTTTATTTTGCATTTGATATATTGCCCATCTGCAGTTCACAATTAATCAGGCACTTGGTATTTTTCCTATCTTCCAAGTGGGCTCCCAATTTAACTATGGTACTTGAGCCAATGGGTTGATAGGTGACTTGCCCAGGGTCACAGGGAGTGGGTACTAGGAACAAACCCATAACCTCAGCGTGTTGAGGAGCAGCTCTAACCACGAGGCCACTCCTGTTTTCTTCTTCCAAAATAGGGTTTTCCCACACTGTATTTGTCCTCAAAGTGTAAAAGTGAAATATACAGAAGAAATGAGTAGCTTGGACTTCAGGAAAATGCAGACAGAGAGTCAATAGGTTCAAAGGGTCTAGCTTACAAGGACAGCAATATGTCAATGACTAAAATGAGTAATGCAGAGCTCAACGCCGCTTTATTTAAATTTAGCTCAGCCTTTTCTTCTGCAGGGCTAAGGCAGAAGAATAATCGACTCAATTAAAACTGAGTCTGGGAAATGTTGACTCCCTGTGAAACCTACGACACTCCAGGCTCACTTGCTTGCATGAATGTGACAGATTTCTGAGAGCAAAATACACAGAGTATTTTAATATTGATCGTTTATTAACTACCAATCTACGGCATTCAGAAATTATTTGACTGGGGCCGTAGTAGAGTTATTGTACCTGAAAATGGAGACATGATCGTTAGCGTAGATTAGAGGTAGTGATGCATTAATGTGTCGCCAAGAGCTGGGAGGTGCATCACCAAAGATTTGACATAGGCCATAATGCTCATATTCTATAAACGGTGCCTAAAGTTAAGCACCAGGAAGTACTTTTGAGGACATGTCCGAGGGTCTGGACAGCTTTTCCAAAACTCGGCAATTTGTCCGGGTTTTGAAAAGCCTCCCCCGAAATTGTGTTGTGCAAGAGGGCATCCGCGCATGCGAAGATGCCTCGCGAGAATGTCACGCGCATGGGACGGGGATGGGCAGGCCTGGGGGTGGATCTAAGGGACTGAATTTTATGAATGTAAAATCTGGCAGCCCTAACCGGCCTACTGGCACCTAACAAGTGCAAAACGCCATTTAATAACGATTACAGTTTTAAAAGAAAAATGTAGGCGTTTTCCAGTACCTGCAATGTGGCTACAGAGGTGTTTTATGGTGCCCAATGTCACTGTAGAAACATAGAAGATGAGGGCAGAAAAGGGCTACAGCCCATCAAGTCTGCCCACTCTGCTTACCCAGCCCCTGTCTATGCCCTAATGACCCAATTTCCTTATCTTGACCCTCGTAGGGATCCCACATGGGTATCCCATTTATTCTTAAAGTCTGGCACGCTGTCTGCCTCGATCACCTGCACTGGAAGCTTGTTCCAATGATCAACCACTCTCTCTGTGAAGAAATACTTTCTGGTGTCGCCATGAAATTTTCCGCCCCTGAGTTTGAGCGGGTGCCCTCTTGTGGCCGAGGGTCCCTTGAGAAAGAAAAATATCATCTTCCACTTCGACACGTCCCGTGAGGTACTTAAATGTTTAGATCATGTCTCCCCTCTCCCTACGTTCCTCAAGAGTGTAGAGCTGCAATTTGTTCAGTCTCTCTTCGTACGAGAGACCCTTGAGCCCCGAGATCATCCGGTGGCCGTCCGTTGAACCGATTCAATTCTGCGCACATCTTTACTGTAATGTGGCCTCCAGAATTGCACACAGTACTCCAGATGAGGTCTCACCATGGCCCTGTACAACGGCATTATGACTTCAGGCTTTCGGCTGATGCTGAGAGCGGAGTAGGTGTCATAAATTGCCTCCATAGCCACAAGTCACGTGAAAGGTAGGCACCGGAAATATAGACCTTGAAAAACCTGGCCTACGTTTACAGCGCCCACCTTTCACGAAGCCGTGATTTCTACAAACGGCGCCATTGCACGAGTGAAACACGATTGGCGGCCATTTCTCAGGTGGCTGACGATGACGGTGCTGTTTATAGAAACCGAGCCTAAGCACATACACTTCTCCCTCCGTATTCGCAGCGGTAAGGGGCAAAGCTAGGCTGCGAATACCCAAAAACGTGAATAATTTTTTTCTATATTATTTGCAGGGTTTTTTTTTGTTAAATCCCTCGTGAATATCATGACATCGCGAATAATATAGAAAAAAATTATTTGTGTTTTTTTTATTGCAAGTGCTGGAAAAAAAGCGGCAAACTTTTTATCGCACTCTGGGATGATGTCATTTGGGGGAGGAGCCAGCAAAATACAAAACCGCGAATAATCGAAGTCGTGAGTAACAAACCCGTGAAAATGGAGGGAGAAGTGTACTTTAATTAACAGCAGTGAGCACCTGCAGAGACACAGGCAATTGAAACCTCCGTAATAATTCCCTAATTCTGCTTCTTCTGCCCCCAGTGCTCACTACACTTCTCCCTCCATATTCGCTGTGATAGGGGATTAACAGAACCGCAAATACTGACAAACTTTTTTATATCTTATTTGTTGGTTTTCTATTAAAAACCATCGTGAATATGGTGAAACTGCAAATAACATGGTGGGAAGCCTGGCCTGTTCCTGAAGGAGAGGCAAAACACGGTGAAGAAAGTGCCGGGAATCAGCAATTTTCTCTGTAAACGCTTGGAATCAGCGATTTCTCTATGCAAGCTGATTTAATCGAGGGGGGGAGGAGCCAGCAAGCTAAAAACTGTGAATAATCGAAACCGCGAATACGGAGGGAGAAGTGTACTGCCTACTGGCCCTAGCTGGAAATGTTTATGGGTCGTCTTCCCATCCCTCAGCCCTCCCTGGTAATCAGCACCGTTGCATCCTGTGCTTCCACTATAATCAGAGCAAAGACATGGGGAAAAAATCCAACAAGTCTGCAGTAAAAATGCGGTAAAGCAAAGACAAAGAAAGGTACTGTAGACAAATGTACAGGATATAGGGGTTTATTATGAGCTACCAAACAGATTGTTGCGTAATGTAATGTAATGTAATTTATTTCTTATATACCGCTACATCCGTTAGGTTCTAAGCGGTTTACAGAAAATATACATTAAGATTAGAACTAAGAAAGGTACTTGAAAAATTCCCTTACTGTCCCGAAGGCTCACAATCTAACTAAAGTACCTGGAGGGTAATAGAGAAGTGAAAAGTAGAGTTAGAGGAAAAATAAAAATAAAATAAACATTTTAACAAGACAGCATTGATCTAAATACTTTGGAAGTACAAACGGACCCCCTTTTTTTTTTTTTACAGAACATGGGACCCAACACTGCCCGTGTTTCGATCAACACGTCTTCCTCAGGGGTCCCATAGGATGGTGGTTACCAAGCCCAACGCAGTAAAAATGCCTGATCTGTATGTTGTGTGCTTTAGTGGTGAAAATATGCTGCCAAAAAAACACTGAAGCCAGATGGCCAGGCTGAAAATGCCACATCAGTCTCACTCCTTTATGGCTGACTGTGGAGAAGGAGGAGAAGGCCCAAGGAAATGTTTTGTATTCTGCCAGCTCTGATCCTTCAGTTGACAGGATGGTATTTAGGCCACAGCCAGTAGGGCACTGCCATTTTGAAGAGGCGGGCTCTGAGGAAGGAGGGAGTAGCCATCTCTTCTGAGAAAAGGTAGGGGGGGGTGGGTTCCTGGTCCGCACCACTAGGTGAGGGGTTCTTGAGCTGAAGGGGCCCAGCCCTGACCAGCCTGGCCACTAGATCACCAGGGACTTTTGCGGGGGGAGCTTTGTGTTTTCCTTATCTGTTTCTTCTCTTTTCTTTTAAATGTAATTCAACCTTTCCCTCTTGTTCCAGTTTATGATTTGTCCCCATGCCTTTTGTCTTGTTTTTATTTGATTATTTGTTTCCCATTTTATTGTAATTCGCTTAGAATTTTATGTAAAGCGATCAAACAAATGTTAATAAACTTGGAACTGGGAACCCACTATGGAGGGCTCGGGGCAGCAGGGGGGGATTGGTGGGAGGGGGGAATTGTGGATCATCTTTGGAGGACTCGGGGGCTGTGGGAGGGGGGAATCAAGGGCCATTTTTGGAGAGCTCGGGGCATTTCTCTTAGAGCTGCAATCAGGTCTCTGGAGTAACCTAGTGATAGGTATAGTGGACTGCAGAGAAGGGATACACTTGTGGTAGAAAATTGTGAACCCTCCAAAACCCACCCAATACCTACTGTACTGACATATAGATGACACCTGTAGGCATAAGGTCTATTCTTGTGGTGTACAGTTGGGTACAGTAGGCTTTGGGTGGGTTTTGGAGGGTTCCCCATATACTGTAAGAGGGTTATAGTGAGATGTGTACCTGGACCTTTATAAGTGAGATTCACTGAAGTCTACTAAAAATGCTGATCCTTCCTACATCTCAATGGCTTGTTTGGGGTGTATTTCATTTCATTTATTAAAAATTTATAGACTGCCTTATTTCAAAGCGGTGTACAAAAAATACATACATAATATTCAAACAACAAATCAATAAGAATAACAATGGCTCTCCCGTACATAATCTGTCTTGAATAAACAGAAGTCACTTCAATAACTGTTTAATCTTACTTAAATTCAATTGACATTGAAGTTCTGTTGGCAACTACTACTACTATTTATCTATATATATAAAATCGGAGGTATGTATGTGTGTATGTATGTATGTGTATGTGCCGCGATCACGCAAAAACGGCTTGACCAATTTGAACGAAACTTGGTATGCAGATCCCTCTCACTACCTGGGGTGATATGTTCTGGGTGTCTCATGGCCCACCTGCACACGTGGGCAGAGCTACAAACATAAAATCAGATTTCACCCATTCATGTCAATGGAAAAAATGTAAAAAACAGCCATTCTCACAGTAATTCAAAAACGGCTTGACCGATTAGAATGAAACTTGGTATGCTGATCCCTCTCACTACCTGGGGTGATATGTTCTGGGTGTCTCATGGCCCACCTGCACACGTGGGCAGAGCTACAAACATAAAATCAGATTTCACCCATTCATGTCAATGGAAAAAATGTAAAAAACAGCCATTCTCACAGTAATTCAAAAACGGCTTGACCGATTTGAATAAAACTTGGTATGCAGATCCCTCACTACCTGGGGTGATATGTTCTGGGGGTCTCGTGGCCCACCTGCACACATGGGCGGAGCTACAAACAGAAAATCTTATTTCACCCATTCATGTCAATGGAAAAAATGTAAAAAGCTGCCATTCTCACAGTAATTCCAACTATAAAACACTTTCTATGACACTATAACCACTAGGGACATCGTTTCTATTCTACCACGGACACCATACATATAGAGTTTGTATGTTCTAACTGTGTTTGTAACTGTTTCCTTCATGCACCCCAGTTCATAATGTTATTACATTACATGAGTACTCACATATCCTGAACTAGGAACACAGGTTCCATTCTGAACCAGAAACAAACTGCATGGAGTTTCTTTTCAACCTGAGTTTCCACATATTGAGTTGTTTAAATCAATACTGAAACTTTTGGATGCCACTTATTCCAACAGATCTTCCTTTTCAGTTTAAGAGCTTGCAAATTCCAGTGAGACTTGCATTCTCTATCACAATCAACAAATCACAGGGACAGACTATTACATACTGTGGAGTGGATTTAAGATCCCCCTGTTTTTCCCATGGACAACTCTATGTTGCTTGATCAAGGGTGGGTTCACCCAAGAATTTATATGTTCTTGCTCCTGGAGGTGAAACTAAAAATGTTGTTTATAATCAAGTTTTGTGTTAGTTGTATTGTATTCATTTTGTCAAATATTTCACATTATAATTTGAATATTGTACTTTTTATAAAGCTGTAAAAAAATAATTTCATTCACCACTATAAAGTATCTTTATTTCAATCCATTTACTGTGTTATTGCTATAATTAAATACCCGTGCAACGCCGGGTCATCAGCTAGTTATTTCGAAAGCGCTGAAAGGCGTACGCTGTACATTTTAACATACAATAGATAGTCCCTGCTCAGAAGAGCTTACTATCTAATTTAGACAGGACATTTCAGGGATGGGGAAATTATGGTAGAGGAAATGATACAGTGGTGTAGGTATCTGACAGCAGTGAGTGGGAGTTAAGAGTTGAAAACAGATTCAAAAAAGTGGGTTTTTAGCTTGGATTTGAACACTGTCTGGGACGGAGCAAGACGTATTGATTCAGGCAGCCTGTTCCAGGCATACAGTGCCTCAAGAAAGAAGGGACGGAGTCTATAGTTGGCGGTGGAGAAAAAGGGTACAGATGAGAGGGGTGTGCCCAATGAATGGAGATCACGGGGGGGAGTATGGGGGGAGATAAGTGAGGAGAGATATTGGGGGGGAGCTTCAGAGTGAATGCACTTGTAAGTCAGCAAGAGGAGTTTAAACTGTATTCGGAAATGGATGGAGAACCAATGAATATTGCTACACCTTGGGTTTTGGCCAGATACTAGTGACCTGAATTGGCCACCTTGAGAACGGGCTACTGGGCTTGATGAACCAGTGGTCTGACCCAGTAAGGCTATTCTTATGTTCTTACATTACATTACATTAGTGATTTCTATTCCGCCATTACCTTGCGGTTCAAGGCGGATTACGGTACACAAGAGTTGTCAGGAGGTTACAAGAGTTGTAACATTACAAAGAATTGTCGTAAGCATTACATAAGAATTGTCGAGAACTAAGAATTACATAAGAATTGTCAAGAACTTAAGGAGCAACATGTTGGGTAATTAGAAACATTTTAGATTGGATATGGGTGGAGTGTGTGGTAGGTGGAGTTAGGGAAGGAACTGGTCGTGTTAGACAGGTTTTATGTGTTTTTTGAAGAGTAGGGTTTTAGTTTCTTTTTTGAAGGTTTTGTAGTCTGTGGTCATAGATAGCAGATTGGTGATTTGTCTGTCTAGTTTAGCTGCTTTGGTGGCCATTAGGTTGTCATAAAGTTTTCCTCTTTTGACATTTTTGGTAGGTGGGCGTGTGAATAGTGAGTGGGTTCTCCTGTGCCTTGATAAGGTGGATTGGGTTAGTCAGTTGTTCCAGTAGGTTGGGTTTTCTCCATTAATAGCTTTGTATAGTAGGCAGTAGAATTTGAAGTGTATTCTTGCTTGTATTGGGAGCCAGTGTGAGTCGTGATATGCGTCTGTGATGTGATCATATTTTTTCAATGAGTAGATGAGTCTTAGGGCTGTATTTTATATTGTTTGTAATTGCTTTATCATGGTTGCTGGGCAGGGGACGTTGCAGTAGTCTATTTGTCTAAGGATAAGAGATTGTACCAAAAGTTGGAATTGTTTCCTGTCAAAGAATTCTTATGTTCTAGGGGTAACGTAGGAATAGGGGTAACGTGGGAATAGTTGCTTTCACGGAATATGAGTCGTGCAGCAGAATTTTGAACGGATTGAAGAGGTGAGAGATGGGTGCGTGGGAGGCCAAAGAGAAGTACGTTGCAGTAGCCTAAGCGCAAGGTGATGAGAGTGTGGACAAGGGTTTTAGTAGTGTGTTCAGAGAGAAGAGGATGGATTTTGGTAATATTATAGAAGAGGAAGCAACAAGATTTGGTGGTTTGTTGGATCTGAGCAGAGAAGGAGAGAGAGGAGTCAAAGATCACCCCAAGGTTGCACGCTTACGAGACAGGGAGGAGGATAGTGTTATCCACAGAAATAGAGAACGGCGAGGGGGGGGTGAGTTTAGGTGGAAAGGTAAGGAGTTCAGTTTTAGCCATATTCAGTTTGAGATGGCGGCGAGACATCCAAGCGGCAATGTTGGACAGGCAGGCTGAAATTCGGGCCAGAACTCCTGTAGAGATATCTGGCGTGGAGACGTAGATCTGGGAGTCATCAGCATAGAGGTGATATTGAAAACCATGAGAGGAGATCAATGTGCCAAGAGAGTGGGTATATGAAAGCCATGGGGCCTGCCACATAGTGACTTCAAGACGTGCCTTCTAAATCAGTGGTTCCCAACCCTTTCCTGGAGGACCACCAGGCCAGTCGGGTTTTCAGGATAGCCCTAATGCATGAGAGAGATCTGCATATATTGGAGGTGCCAGGAATGCAAATCTGCTCCATGCATATTCATTAGGGCTATCCTGAAAACCCGACTGGCCTGGTGGTCCTCCAGGACAGGGTTGGGAATCACTGTTCTAAATCATTGGAATCACTAGCTGACGTACTTTCAGAATGGAGAGACCTCCTTGGTACCAGACATACCACTGAATACAGTCCTTCAAATAATGGTTGTGATTTGTTCAAAAATGGTTCCAAAAGATAGATGCACCGAGAACAAGCACATCTAAGTAATGACCATTTGAAAACAAAAAGAGAGATGTTTTTCTGTTTCAAAAATGGTCACGTTTGCTACTGAATTTTTGTGTGTGTTCCACAAATCATCCAAATGTGGATTTGTGCATCATACCGAGAGAAAGACACGTGACAATTGTTGTTGCCCTACTCTGTACCCTTTCCAGTTGTGCTTTATATTTTTTAAGATAGGGACTTCCCTAAATTTTACATGTGGGTCTAAAAGGGGGGCACGGAAATGGGAGAGTCTTGGGCGGATGGGGGAAGTTCCTAAAATTTATGCGAGTAGTTATAAAATAAGGCATCAGGATTCAGTTGGCGTCAATGGCCTGCACCTAATATTAGACCTGGTTCCTGGCGCTAAGGTGGAAATTCTATAAAAGGTGCTCAAAGATAGTCGCCTTAAGTAGTAAATTGAAAAAAACAACAATTAATTGGGTGATAGGTGCGATTCTCCAAAAGAGTCAGGGTGTTTAGGGGTGGAGAAGGACTTAGATGCCATCTAGGCACAATTCTCTAATGTAGACCTTTAAAACCTTGGCCTACATTACAGGTGCCTAATTTTTAAGTGCAGATTGACGCAGGAACAAATTTTTCCCCGTCTCCAGCCCTGAGAGATCTATCTCCACCCTGTCTCGCCCCCACAAATTCTGTTCCTGTCCTTGCCCCATCCCGGCAAACTCTGTCCTCATCTGCACACGCCTCGAATACTTATGATTTTAAAGCATTTGAGGCGTGTGCAAATGAGGACGAAGCTTAGGCATCGGTGGAATGAGGCCTTATGACATCACAATCTGAGCTCTAGAATGTTGCTACTTATGATTTTAAAGTGTTAGAGGCTTGTGCAGATGAGGACGGAGCTTAGGCATTGGTGGAATGAGGCACTATGACATCACAATCTGAGCTCTAGAATGTTGCTACTTATGATTTTAAAGTGTTTGAAGCTTGTGCAGATGAGGACGGAGCTTAGGCATTGGTGGAATGAGGCACTATGACATCACAATCTGAGCTCTAGAATGTTGCTACTTATGATTTTAAAGCGTTTGAGGCTTGTGCAGATGAGGACGGAGCTTAGGCATTGGTGGAACGAGGCATTATGACATCACAATCTGAGCTCTAGAATGTTGCTACTTATGATTTTAAAGCGTTTGAGGCTTGTGCAGATGAGGACGGAGCTTAGGCATTGGTGGAACGAGGCATTATGACATCACAATCTGAGCTCTAGAATGTTGCTACTTAGGATTTTAAAGTGTTTGAAGCTTGTGCAGATGAGGACAGAGCTTAGGCATTGGTGGAATGAGGCATTATGACATCACAATCTGAGCTCTAGAATGTTGCTACTTAGAATTGTAAAGTGTATGAGGCTTGTGCAGATGAGGACAGAGCTTAGGCATTGGTGGAATGAGGCATTATGACATCACAATCTGAGCTCTAGAATGTTGCTACTTAGGATTTTAAAGCTTTTGATGCTTGTGCAGTTGAGGAAGGAGCTTAGGCATTGGTGGAATGAGGCATTATGACATCACAATCTGAGCTCTAGAATGTTGCTACTTAGAATTGTAAAGTGTATGAGGCTTGTGCAGATGAGGACGGAGCTTAGGCATTGGTGGAATGAGGCACTATGACATCACAATCTGAGCTCTAGAATGTTGCTACTTATGATTTTAAAGTGTTTGAAGCTTGTGCAGATGAGGACGGAGCTTAGGCATTGGTGGAACGAGGCATTATGACATCACAATCTGAGCTCTAGAATGTTGCTACTTAGGATTTTAAAGTGTTTGAAGCTTGTGCAGATGAGGACAGAGCTTAGGCATTGGTGGAATGAGGCATTATGACATCACAATCTGAGCTCTAGAATGTTGCTACTTAGAATTGTAAAGTGTATGAGGCTTGTGCAGATGAGGACAGAGCTTAGGCATTGGTGGAATGAGGCATTATGACATCACAATCTGAGCTCTAGAATGTTGCTACTTAGAATTGTAAAGTGTATGAGGCTTGTGCAGATGAGGACAGAGCTTAGGCATTGGTGGAATGAGGCATTATGACATCACAATCTGAGCTCTAGAATGTTGCTACTTAGGATTTTAAAGCTTTTGATGCTTGTGCAGTTGAGGAAGGAGCTTAGGCATTGGTGGAATGAGGCATTATGACATCACAATCTGAGCTCTAGAATGTTGCTACTTAGAATTGTAAAGTGTATGAGGCTTGTGCAGATGAGGAAGGAGCTTAGGCATTGGTGGAATGAGGCATTATGACATCACAGTCTGAGCTCTAGAATGTTGCTGCTTAGGATTTCAAAGGGTTTGAGGCTTGTGCAGATGAGGACGGAGCTTAGGCATTGGTGGAACGAGGCATTATGACATCACAATCTGAGCTCTAGAATGTTGCTACTTAGGATTTTAAAGCGTTTGAGGCTTGTGCAGATGAGGACGGAGCTTAGGCATTGGTGGAACGAGGCATTATGACATCACAATCTGAGCTCTAGAATGTTGCTACTTAGGATTTTAAAGTGTTTGAAGCTTGTGCAGATGAGGACAGAGCTTAGGCATTGGTGGAATGAGGCATTATGACATCACAATCTGAGCTCTAGAATGTTGCTACTTAGGATTTTAAAGCTTTTGATGCTTGTGCAGTTGAGGAAGGAGCTTAGGCATTGGTGGAATGAGGCATTATGACATCACAATCTGAGCTCTAGAATGTTGCTACTTAGAATTGTAAAGTGTATGAGGCTTGTGCAGATGAGGAAGGAGCTTAGGCATTGGTGGAATGAGGCATTATGACATCACAGTCTGAGCTCTAGAATGTTGCTGCTTAGGATTTCAAAGGGTTTGAGGCTTGTGCAGATGAGGACGGAGCTTAGGCATTGGTGGAATGAGGCATTATGACATCACAGTCTGAGCTTAGAATGTTGCTACTTAGAATTGTAAAGTGTATGAGGCTTGTGCAGATGAGGACGGAGCTTGCAAGGATGGGAAGGGACAGGGACAGAACTTACAGGGATGAGATTGGGGGATGGGGATGCAGATAGATGCTGTGGGTTTGGGGACAAATTTATCCCCATGCCATTCTCTAATTTTAAGTTATGCGTGATTCTGTAAAAGGTGCCAAAGTGTGATTGACAAGAGATAGGCACCCATATTAAAGGCAGCTATCTTTTTAGACCCCATTTACAGAATTTTCCCCTGTTCTATAGGAGGCGCCTAACTTTGGGGTCCTTGTACTAAGGCACACTAACCATTTTAGCATCCATTATATTCTATGGACGCCTTAGCATTTAGCGCACGCAAAAACAGCTAGCGCATCTTAGTAAAAGAGGGGGTTTGAGCGCTGTTTATAGAATAGGGCTGAGCCTTGTTTTATAGAATCTAGTCCTTCATGTTTTCATGGAGGAGTTTATTAGTTTAGTCCAGGTGTCACACTGCTTCCTGTCAGGTACTGAATCTCAAAGGATTAAGCTCCACTAAATGGTGCAGCACCTGGAGTGATCCCTCTGCCCGTTGAAGGCACGGGGCCGGGAGGACAGGAACGCGGCGCGTAAAGCTATTACTCTGCTGGGCATCATCAAGAGGGGCATAACAACCAGGACGCGGGAAGTCATCATGCCGCTGTATCGAGCGATGGTGCGCCCACATCTGGAATACTGCGTTCAATATTGGTCGCCGCACCTCAAGAAGGACAAGGCAATTCTTGAGAGAATCCAAAGGAGGGCAACGAAACTGGTGAGAGGGCTGGAAAACTGTCCATACGCCGAGAGGCTGGATAATCTGGGGCTCTTCTCTCTGGAAAAGAGGAGGCTCAGGGGGGATATGATAGAGACCTTCAAAATACTTAGGGGCATAGAGAGGGTGGACAGGGACAGGTTCTTCAGACTAAAAGGGACGACAGGTACGAGGGGGGACTCAGAGAAACTGAAGGGGAATAGGTTCAAATCAAATGCAAGGAAGTTTTTCTTCACCCAAAGGGTCGTGGACACATGGAATGCGCTCCCGGAGGAAGTGATCCGGTAGAGTACAGTACAGGGATTCAAACAGGGATTGGACGGATTCCTGAGGGAAAAGGGGATCGTGGGGTACTGAGGGAGGTGCTGGGGTGATGCATAAATATAGACAGCTCACCAGGTCGTGCAGGTGCAAGGCCGGAGGGTTAGGACTTTGATGGGAAGTTAGGACTTCGATGACAAACCTAGGGGGCAAAGGGGGCCCCTTCTGGTGATTAAGGCAGGTCATGACCTGTTGGGCCGCCGCGGGGGCGGACTGCTGGGCGGGATGGACCTGTGGTCTGACCCAGCAGAGGCACTGCTTATGTTCTTATGTTCTAACTTGTCAGGATCGTTATTCAGATATTGGTATGGACCTCAATAACTTTCCTCTCCTTCCTGGCACTACCTAGCCTAGACAGCGTCGAGATGGTCAGAAATGATTTTCCGCAGCTTTACCTGGATAATGCTTCAGGAAATTGGGCCATGGGAATGGCTGCAGAATATCGAAGCATTAGTTTTACAATATCATCCGACATTTCAGGAACTGGCAGCTTTCAAACTGGTGAACGAGGATGAAAAGAAAATGGGAACTTTAATGAGAGCTACAGAACGCTCTTGTAAAAAAAAATCTTGCTTTTCATTCAGCAAAGCTCCCAGTAAGCCCAGAATTTACACTGGAAAGGTGCAGGACTTATAATTACTCTCACAATTCACTTTGGTCTGGGTAGGCATAAATGTTACCGAAGAAAAACAGGATCTAAGATTATGATTTTATGATTTATTTTTTTTTGAGTGTTAAAGAACGAGAACGGATGACGACACCCTAGGGAGCTACTTAGGAGCTCCAGTTGTCTCATCTTCTCACAGGTCATTTTGCTCTCTAATGGTGTTGAATAGAGACATAACTACCATTATAATAACAGTTTTCTTACTGCAAAGATGAAGTGCACCGTTAGGAATAATTTCCCATTAAGTTTTTTAAAATTCTAAGAGCTCCTTAAATTTGGAAATGCAAGAGGGAGATTTAAATTCAGATGAGCTGGCAATGTGTGGGTAAATGGTCGCCATTATCTCCCATCTCTATAGGGTTGTCTAATTTGTTGGTTTCAACTGTAGAGTTTTTATAGTGTCACTTTATAATTCTAAACAAAACCGTCGGCCAATTAAAGGGTCTGATTTCCATACACAATTGAGTGGAATCTTATGAGGGACAAGAGCAACCAAAAATGGTTCCAAATGCTTGTTTATGAGTTTATAATTGAGCCTCTGGTGGCATAAAGGGCGAGCACTTCTGGTTTTATACAAATGTGATCATCCATTGGCATTTTGACTTTGTGCTGCCTCGTGTTTTTTGGGGGTTTTTTTTTTAATAGAGTTTGAGCACAACCTGTGAACATCATACACGGTGCTCTTTTGATGTCCTCACCATGCAGTGGTATTGGCCAGCAGTGCTTCACACCATTTCAGCTAGGCCAGGACAATGCTAATCACCAGCCAAGACAAGTCTAGATCAAGGTTTTGCAATAAGATGAATTCAAGGGGAGAAAAAGACAGAATAGATCTACAAGGGGGTGCTGAAAAGTTCTCAGCCCAACCAACCAGCTTCCTCAATCCTGAGCGTTATTTGGCCACTGTAACTGAAAAGAGTGTTATCTTATTTCGTTAAGTGCCAGTTTGCAGAAACAAAATTCTGTGTTTTCTTGACATTGTTTCAGCACCCCCTAGTAATGTGAAGAGTTTCAGTGTCTGGTAACCAGAGCTGAGATTGTGATGTCATAATGCCTCATTCCACCAATAAGAGCCAAGCTTATCAGTGATGTCACAATGGCTTGATTGTCCTACACTTACTTGGCTCACTTTTATTACATACTAGCTGATGCCCCGGCGTTGCACGGGTATTAAATTATAGCAATAACACTGTAAATGGATTCAAATAAAGATACTTTATAGTGGTGAATGAAATTATTTGTTTACAGCTTTATAAAAAGTACAATATTCAAATTATAATGTGAAATATTTGACAAAATGAATATAATACAACTAACACAAAACTTGATTATAAACAACAATTTTAGTTTCACCTCCAGGAGCAAGAACAAATAAATTCTTGGGTGAAGAGACCGCCAGAACATATCACCCCAGTTAGTGAGGGATCTGCATACCAAGTTTCGTTCAAATCGGTCAAGCCGTTTTTGAATTACTGTGAGAATGGCAGCTTTTTACATTTTTTCCATTGACATGAATGGGTGAAATCTGATGTTCTGTTTGTAGCTCCGCCCGTGTGTGCAGGTGGGCCGTGAGACCCCAGAACATATCACCCCAGGTAGTGAGGGATCTGCATACCAAGTTTCGTTCAAATCGGTCAAGCCGTTTTTGAATTACTGTGAGAATGGCAGCTTTTTACATTTTTTCCATTGACATGAATGGGTGAAATCTGATGTTCTGTTTGTAGCTCCGCCCGTGTGTGCAGGTGGGCCGTGAGACCCCAGAACATATCACCCCAGGTAGTGAGGGATCTGCATACCAAGTTTCGTTCAAATCGGTCAAGCCGTTTTTGAATTACTGTAAGAATGGCAGCTTTTTACATTTTTTCCATTGACATGAATGGGTGAAATCTGATGTTCTGTTTGTAGCTCCGCCCGTGTGTGCAGGTGGGCCGTGAGACCCCCAGAACATATCACCCCAGGTAGTGAGGGATCTGCATACCAAGTTTCGTTCAAATCGGTCAAGCCGTTTTTGAATTACTGTGAGAATGGCAGCTTTTTACATTTTTTCCATTGACATGAATGGGTGAAATCTGATGTTCTGTTTGTAGCTCCGCCCATGTGTGCAGGTGGGCCGTGAGACCCCCAGAACATATCACCCCAGGTAGTGAGGGATCTGCATACCAAGTTTCGTTCAAATCGGTCAAGCCGTTTTTGAATTACTGTGAGAATGGCAGCGTTTTACATTTTTTCCATTGACATGAATGGGTGAAATCTGATGTTCTGTTTGTAGCTCCGCCCATGTGTGCAGGTGGGCGGTGAGACCCCCAGAACATATCACCCCAGGTAGTGAGGGATCTGCATACCAAGTTTCGTTCAAATCGGTCAAGCCGTTTTTGAATTACTGTGAGAATGGCAGCGTTTTACATTTTTTCCATTGACATGAATGGGTGAAATCTGATGTTCTGTTTGTAGCTCCGCCCGTGTGTGCAGGTGGGCCGTGAGACCCCCAGAACATATCACCCCAGGTAGTGAGGGATCTGCATACCAAGTTTCGTTCAAATCGGTCAAGCCGTTTTTGCGTGATCGTGGCACATACACACACACACACATACCTCCGATTTTATATATATAGATGAGGGGGTGCTGAAAAGTTCTCAATTCAACCAACCAACTTCCTAAATTTTGAGCATTTTTTTGCCACTGTAGCTGAAAAGACTGTTATCTTATTTCATTAAGTGCCAATTTGCAGAATCAAAATTCTCTGTTTTGACATTGTTTCAGATCATTGATTGAACCATATCCACATCATTCTCTTCTCAGTTGGACTGAGAACTTTTCAGCAGCCCCTAGTAGAACACATTGAGTTAATGATTATGAAGAACAAGTTTGTATTACATTTTGTGGGTTATTCCTTGTTTTCAATATGAGTTCAGTAAAATCATTTAGTGAAAAAAAATTATTGCAAACAATGCAGAGTTTAAATTGAATATGTAGAGGATCTTCGAGACTGCTTTCAACTCTTAACTCCGCTCAACTTGAGTTCTGCATCCCCAAACCTATATGTCATGTCTGTTTGTCCAAGTTAGATTGTAAGCTCTTCTGAGCAGTGACCGTCTATTAAATCTCAAAATGTACAGTGCTGTATACGCTTTTCATCGCTACGACGGGTGTTCAATAATTTATCTATCTGAGTATGACAAAAAGTAGAAAGCATTATGAAACAAGTCTGTGCATGTTGCGACATGTTTCAACGTTACTCATGCACAGTTGCAGCTCAGTGCGAGTCTAGCATTCTAAGAGACAGGATGTCAGGAGAGTCCATGTACGAATCAAGTAAGAAACTGCTAGATTTGGAGCATCATTCAGTGATAAAATTTCTCACCAAAGAAGGGAAAAAGCCAAAGGAGATCGATGAATGTATGACTACAGTTTATGGTGAGTCTACCCCACCATCCAACAAAGAAAAAATTTTGGAGCATGCAGTTTAAGGGGGATAGAAAATCCATTGAGGAAGACCCTCTCATTGGATAGCCTGCGGAAGCAACTTCCACAGAAATTTATTTATTTATTTGTTCAATTTTCTATGTCATTCTCCCAAGGTGCTCAGAATGGTTTACACAACTTTATTCAGGTAATCAAGCATTTTTACCTGTCTGTCCTGGTGGGCTCACAATCTATCTAAATGTACCTGAGGCAAGAAAGTTGAGGATTTAATTTTGTCAGACAGATGAATTACAGTTTTATGAATAGCTGAGAAAATGGGCATCTTGGCAGGTACAGTTTGGAAAATGCTGATACCATGTCAGAAGGCCATGAGGCTCAGGAGAACTTGGAGATGCTCCGTGAAGACCAAGTGAATTTTTGTTAGGAGAAGAAGAAGAAACTTCGGTTTATCACAGAGATCCTGAGTCCAAAATGGAGTCAATGCAGTAGAAGCACAAGTCATCCCCTACTCCAAAAAAAGTTCAAGACAGAAAAATCTGCAGCCAAAGTCAAGTTCAAGTTTCAAGTTTTATTTATATTTGATTAATTGCTTAATTAAAATTGTTTCTAAGCGAATTACAATGTATAAAAGTAACATATAATTAAACATAATACTAAAATAGGAAATGACATATAAAATATTATAAAACTAACAATTTATACAATAAATACAATTTTTTAAAAAAATGGGAGAATTTACATAACAAGTATATAATTTATACAATAATGAAAATGATATCAACATAAAAAAGATTCAAGAAAAAAAGCATGGAAAAGAAGAAGAAAGAGAACGAGAGAGAGCTCAGAAGTAATTTATAAGTTAAAGGCATCCTTGAATAAAAAGCATTTTAAATTCTTTTTAAAATCACTTAAGTTATTTACATCTCTTAACTGTAATGGTAATGAATTCCAAAGTTGCGGTGCTGATACAGAAAACATATCTTGTCGGCGGGTTCCAATAACTTTTAAAGAGGGAACCGTTAAGAGTTTATGGTTGTTTGATCGTAAAGAACGTGAGGTACTATATGGAATAAGTACTTTATTTATAAATTGGGGTTCATTAGTGTCAAGAGTTTTGAATGTTAATAATAAGATTTTATAAGTAATCCGATGATTAATGGGGAGCCAATGAGATTTAATCAGAAAGGGAGTGACATGATCATATTTTTTTCCTTTATAAATAAGCTTAACGGCAGTGTTTTGTATAATTTGAAAGCGTTTCTTTTCTTTTTGTGTAATGTTTAACAATGGAGAATTGCAGTAATCAAGTTTAGAAATGGGATGATGATGGACTTTTGCGTCTGGAGTTCATGCCACACAAGACAATCATAACCGAGGAGAGATACGCCAACACAATGATCATAAGAACATATGCAGTGCCTCTGCTGGGTCAGACCAAAGGTCCATCATGCCCAGCAGTCCGCTCACGCGGCAGCCCATACAGGTCCAGGACCTGAATAGTAATCCTCTATCTATACCCTTCTATCCCCTTTTCCTTCAGAAAATCATCTAATCCCTTCTTGAACCCCAATATCGTACTCTGTCCTATCACAGCCTCTGGAAGCGCATTCCAGGTGTCCATCACCCTTTGGGTGAAGAAGAACTTCCTAGCATTGGTTCTGAATCTGTCCCCTCTTAATTTTTCCGAATACCCTCTCGTTCTTGTAGTTTTCGAAAGTTTGAAGAATCTGTCCCTCTCCACTTTCTCTATGCCCTTCATGATCTTGTAAGTCTCCATCATGTCCCCTCTAAGCCTCCACTTTTCCAGGGAAAAGAGCCCCAGTTTCTCTAATCTTTCAGCATATGAAAGGTTTTCCATACCTTATATCAATCGCGTCGCTCTTTTCTGAACACTCTCGAGTATCGCCATATCCTTCTTAAGGTACAGCAACCAATATTGAACGCAGTACTCCAGATGCGGGCGCACCATTGCCCGATACAAAGGCAGGATAACTTCTTTTGTTCTGGTTGTAATACCTTTCTTGATAATACCTAGCATTCTATTCACCTTCTTAGAGGCCACTGCGCACTGTGCCGACGGCTTCATTGTCTTGTCCACTATTACCCCCAAGTCTTTTTCTAGAGTATTTTCACCCATTACCAGCCCTCCCATCATATAACTGTACTTCAGGTTTCTGTTTCCTACATTCAAGACTTTACATTTCTCTACATTAAACTTCATCTGTCATCTCGTCGCCCACTCTTCTAGTTTGTTCAAGTCCCTTTGTAAAGCCTCACAGTCACCTTTAGTCCCAACTCCACTAAATAGTTTGGTGTCGTCTGCGAATTTTATTACTTCACACTTCGTCCCTGTTTCTAGATCATTTATAAATACATTGAACAGCAGCGGTCCGACCATTCTCCCAGGGGAGCTCAGAACACCACTCGTGACCCTCCTCCAGTCAGAGTAGTGGCCCTTCACTCCTACCCTTTGCTTCCTACCCACCAACCAATTTTTGATCCATCTATGTACGTCTCCTTCCACCCCATGGTTCTTCAGTTTCCGTAGTAGGCGTTCATGGGGTACCTTATCAAAGGCTTTTTGGAAGTCTACGTATATGACGTCTATGGGGTCCCCTTTGTCCATTTGTTTGTTAATTCCTTCAAAGAAGTGCAATAAGTTAGTTAGGCATGATCTTCCCTGGCAGAAGGCATGTTAGCTTGTTTTCATTAATTTATTCCTTTCTAGATGCTCATCGATACTGTCTTATCAGCGCTTCCGCCATCTTCCACGGAACCGAAGTCAGACTTCTGTAATTCCCCGGGTCACCTCTCGATCCTTTTTTAAAGAAGGGTGTATCTTCCAATCCTCCGGGATCATGCCTGTTTTCAGGGATAGGTTACAAACTTCTGTAGTAGTTCCGCTATTTCCTCCTTTACTTCTTTTAATACCTTGGGGTGGATTCCGTCCGGGCCCAGAGATTTGTCAGTTTTTAATCTATCTATCTGCTTGAGTACGTCTTCGAGGCTTACCTCCATGGATGTTAATTTTTCCACTTGATCTCCTTTGAAGATTTTTTCAGGTTCCAGCATATTGGATATATCCTCTTTTGTAAGGCAACAAAACAACAAAAGAACCAGAGGTCCAACTTCGTCTGCAGTGAAAAAAACAGACCAGAGCAAACAAACCAAAACTGCAGACTTGTACACGGTGCAGGCAAATTTTATTTTGACAAATAAATCTTAACTAAAAACCTTTTACCAGACGGGGGACCCAACACGGTCCGTGTTTCGGACAACCTTCATCAGGGATCCATGGTAATAAAGGTAAAAAGAAATATATCACAAAAAGAAGCCTGGAAAAATAGCTCGCACCGGCTCCGAGCAGCGCCGCCAGCCCGCGCGGCCACAGAAGGAAACTGCGTCACCCACCGCGCGGGCTGGCGGCGCTGCTCGGAGCCGGTGCGAGCTATTTTTCCGGGCTTCTTTTTGTGATATATTTCTTTTTACCTTTATTACCATGGACCCCTGATGAAGGTTGTCCGAAACACGGACCGTGTTGGGTCCCCCGTCTGGTAAAAGGTTTTTAGTTAAGATTTATTTGTCAAAATAAAATTTGCCTGCACCGTGTACAAGTCTGCAGTTTTGGTTTGTTTCCTCTTTTGTAAGTAATAATAATAATAATAATAATAACTTTATTCTTATATACCGCCAACAATCTTGCGACTTCTAGGCGGTTTAAAATAAAAGAAACTGTAAATACAATCAAGTGAAGTACTGACAAAAAGAATATGTTTAGTCTATCCGCCACTTCTTTTTCCTCCTTCACCAATCCTTTCCTATCTCCTTCATCCAGCGGTCCCACCTCTTCCCTTTGCCGGCTGCTTCCCTTTAACATATCTGAAGAACAGTTTGAAATTTTGTGCTTCCCTGGCTAGCCTCTCTTCATATTCTCTTTTTGCTCTTCTAACCACGCGGTGACATTCTTTTTGATGCTTCCTGTGCTCTTTCCAGTTCTCCACGGTTTTGTCCTTTTTCCATTTCCAAATGAATTTTTCTTATCTCCTATCGCTTTCTTAACTTCTTTAGTTATCTACGCCGCTTTGCGGAAGTCAGTTAAGGAGAAAAGATGAGGACATGTCATGACAATCACATGTCACGACAATCACAGGCTGCCATCCGAGAATGTGAGTTTCAGCAGCTGAACCATACAGTCCTGACCTGGCTCCTTCGGGTTATTTCCTGTTCCGAGTTTTGAAGAAATCTCTCCGTGGAGAGCGATTTTCAAGTGATGAAGAGGTCAAGGAAGCTGGTTTGAAGGTCAAACAGGATAATTTTTTTTCCAAGGGGTTAAAGTCATTGCAGGAAAAGTGGATGAAGTGTACAGAGCTATTAGGACACTATACTGAAAAATAAAACAAATTTTTTTAAAAAACTCTTTTCTTTCCTACATAGGTAGATAACTTATTGAATGCTCCTAGTATATAAGTGATAAACAGTAGTAGTAAAGATATCGTATTCATGGTCACAAATGCAGTGTAAGAAAGTTCAATCATGCTTCACCGCCCTGATGTGGGAGAGAGAGGAAAGACCGCTCAGAACTTATTAGGTTCAATATAAATTCTTAAGCAGTGCAAAGTGCTATCTCTATCATCCCCGCTAAGATGCCTCACCTTCTGCTTTGCTCCAACAGCCTGTGGGCTGATAGAATCGATTAAAGCTGCACTGTTGTTACGTGCCGAAGTCAGGCTAACAGTAGACACCTCTTTAAAAAGAACCCTGGGGTTGAGGAAAGGGAAAACTTTCCAGACGGAGATGTCATGCTCTTGTCCTTAGAACTATGGAATTACCTGTGCAACAAATTGCTGATGTAGGGAAAGAGGAAAGATCTGCTACACCCCAAGGGGTGCATAAGCTCATAACACGTGTCCTCTGTGACCTTGAGCCATCAACATGATTAATGCGTTCCGTCTGGAAAGAGATGTGATAAAGTAAACACGGTTTAGAATAGAGATTAATATTAAAGGTTATTCTAAAATCTGTTGGAAGGTAATGACATTCAGAGTCAATCTAGACTTGAAAGAAGAAAAAAAAAATCAGGACATGATTGCTGGGTTTAGCGGTTGTTTTCAAGTTTCAAGTTTATTAAATTGTTTGATTAAACGCTTTTCCAATTTCAAAGCGTTTTACATAAAATAAAACAGAATTTAAAATACACATTTTATACATGACATTCTGCTAAACGAACAGGGGATACATCTTTGGACAAGAAAAAAAAAAAAAAAACTAGAAACAACGGGAAAGCGGGGAAGAAATACAATATTTGTTAAAAGAGTACATTAAAGGGAGACAAAATGGGGAAATAAGGGGAAAAATTGAGAGATAAAAAAAAAAAGGTCATAAGAATGAGTAATAATAGTCTATATTTAAGAGAAAAGAAATTAGCTGATATTGTTATAAAAGTGAACTGTCAGTTAAAAGCTTCTTTAAAAAGAAGACATTTTAAGTTCTTTTTAAATATTTGCAAATCTTGTTCTAATCTTAAGTACAAAGGGAGAGAGTTCCATAACAATGGTGCAGTAACGGAGAAAATTGAAGCACGGCGGGTTCCGATAATTTTTAAAGAGGGAACATTTAAAGTAGATTGTGAAGCTGATCTGAGAACTCTGGAGGAACTATATGGAATCATTAGTTTAACCATTGCACTAATATGTGCTCGGAAAGTGAGGTTGTTGTCTATTAAGACTCCCAAAATTTTTGTATTGGTAGTTTGATTGAGGGGTTTATTGTCAATTATAATTGGACTAATAAGTTGAACTCCTTCTTTCCCTGAGAAAAGCACAGTTGTAGTTTTATTGATACTTAAGGAGAGTTGATTGTTATTTAACCACTCATGAGTTTTGCAAAGGATTCTTGTCTTGGAAAGTTAGGGCTGCCGGAAGAAACAGAGCACGAGAAACCTTTTCATCAAATATCGAAGACTGGTTGAATGAAGGTAAATCTTACTTACCAGTACTTTTTTTTAAATACCTTAGGGCAGTGGTTCCCAACCCTGTCCTGGAGGACCACCAGGCCAATCGGGTTTTCAGGATAACCCTAATGAATATGCACGGAGCAGATTTGCATGCCTCTCACTTCCATTATATGCAAATCTCTCTCGTGCATATTCATTAGGGCTAGCCTGAAAACCCGATTGGCCTGGTGGTCCTCCAGGACAGGGTTGGGAACCACTGCCTTAGGGGATTTTAAAAAGGGGGGGGGAGAGGGTTTAAAGTGATTTAGAAGGGGATTATTTATATGACGTTCAAAATCGAGTTTGCATGTTTTGCAGAACACACCCAAAATTCCAGTAGTAAACATGACCGTTTTCGAAACGTAAAAATGTCTTGACTTTTAGTTTCAGAAATGATCGTTTTTCAGATGTGTTTGTCCTCGGTGCATCTATCTTTTAAAAAAACACATCCAAAAGAAAAATGCACAAAGCAAGCCATTTTGATATGGGAGGGGCCAGCATTGTTAGTAAAGAACACAAGAATTGCCTCTGCTGGGTCAGACCAATGGTCCATTGCCCAGCAGTCCACTCACGCGGCAGCCCCAAGCTCAAGACCACTGCTCCAAATGAGTCCAGTCTCACCAGTATAGCATGAACTTGTCCAACTTTGTCATGAGTTCCTGGAAGGTGTTTCCCCCTATAACAGCCTCCGGAAGAGCGTTCCAGATTTCTACAACTCTCTAGGTGAAGAAGAATTTTCTTACGTTTGTACGGAATCTATCCCCTTTTAACTTTAGAGAGTGCCCTTTCGTTCTCTCTACCTTGGAAAGGGTGAACAACCTGTCTTTATCTACTTTGTCTTGAATCCGAGGAGGGTGTTTTCCTCTATAACAGCCTCCGGAAGAGCGTTCCAGTTTTCTACCACTCTCTGGGTGAAGAAGAACTTCCTTACGTTCGTACGGAATCTATCCCCTTTCAACTTTAGAGAGTGCCTTCTCGTTCTCCCTCCCTTGGAGAGGGTGAACAACCTGTCCTTATCTACTAAGTATCTTGAATGTTTCTATCATGTCTCCTCTCAATCTTCTCTTTTCAAGGGAGAAGAAGCCCAGTTTCTCCAATCTCTCACTGTATGGCAACTCCTCCAGCCCCTTAACCATTTTAGTCGCTCTTCTCTGGACCCTTTCGAGTAGTACCGTGTCCTTCTTCATGTACGATGACCAGTTCTGTACGCAGTGAGGGCGCACCATGGCCCGGTACAGTGGCATGATAACCTGGGGGGCACTGCAGTGAACTTCATATAAAAATGTACAGGTATGCATCTCATCATCATCCCCTCCAAAACCCAACCGAATCCTACTGTACACTGAGGGTTACCAGATTTTCCCAAAGGACAATCCAGACCCGTGACCACGCCCCCAGGCCCACCCTGTTCCATCCCGTTCCGCCTGTGTCACGCCCCGATCAGCACCCCAGCCCCTCCCCAAGACAGAATCCGCGAATGCGCGGACACGACGTAATGACATCATGCATGTGACATCACCACATTGCATTCACGCATGCGCGGATGCCCCTTCCCGACGCGATTTTGACAGAAGCTTTTCAAAACCTGGACCGAGTGCCAGGTTTTTAAAAGCAGTCTGGACCCCCGGACGTGTTGTCGAAATAGCCTTTGTGCCTCCTGGAGTTGCCTATATGTAGATACAATGGGTGGTTTTTGGATGGCTCAAATATTCCACCGTAAGTGGTGTCGTTTGAGTAGGCCTGAGTCCCATCTCCATAGTCCACTGCACCGCCAACTAGGCTAGTTTCAAGTTTTCAAGTTTATTTGAGTATTTGATTCAATGCTTATCCTAAGGTACAAAGCATTGTACAATAAATTAAAAAATTTATAGGATTTCAAGGAGACAAACAATTTTCATTGATTAGACGTACATAACTTCTCAAGACTTAAAGAGACATTGGGAATGAAGGGAGAATTACAATTTTTCTATAGGAAAAGTACATGAAAGGGAAACACAATAGGGAGAGGGGGTGTTAAAATTTGCTGTACTTGTTTCGAATATTCAGTTAAAGGCGTCTTTAAAAAGGAAAAGCTATTAAACTTCTGCAGATTACATTCAGATTTTAAATATATAGGAAGAGAATTCCAGATCATTGGGGCAGTCACTGAAAAGATGAAGGTACGATGAGTACCAATTAATCTCAAAGAAGGAACATTAAGGGTGTGCTGTGAAGTTGATCTAAGGCTGGGATCTCAAAGTTCCTCCTTGAGGGCCGCAATCCAGTCGGGTTTTCAGGATTTCCCCAATGAATATGCATTGAAAGCAGTGCATGCACATAGATCTCATGCATATTCATTGGGGAAATCCTGAAAACCCAACTGGATTGTGGCCCACAAGAAGGGACTTTGAGACCCCTGATCTAAGGGCTCTTGGGGGATCGTATGAAACCTGCTTGCTGCTCTCTTGGGTCTGGCCATAGCCTGAAGCTATCCTACAGGCAGGTATGTACTGTTTCACATCTTTAGGGGATGAGAGAGGGTCATGCGTTCACCTCTTCAGCAGTTATCTGGTCAGTTTGGGCACTTTTTAGCATTTGTGCGTTGTTAAGACAGGTCTGGTCCCAAACATACAAATTATGCCCTGGGTGTTTTGCAAAATGTTTGAATTATCACTAGGTGCTATTCTATAGATCATTAGGGGGTAATTCTCTGTAGATCCCCTTAAGTTAGGCACCGGGATGATATGCACTAAGCACAAATTTTATAAGGACAGTCGTATTCACAGCTGCCAATATAGAATAATAATAATAATAACTTTATTCTTTTATACCGCCATAACCAAAAGTTCTAGGTGGTTTACACTAAAAAGAGCTGGACAATCAGTGAAATACAATAATACAGTAAAAAATACAAATATTTGTAAAATAGAATTTCAATAATAAAACTCTCATTAAGTAATAAACTTATCGAACAAAGTGGTCTTAATTAATTTCCGATAACATAGCTTGCTGAATACATTTACCTAACCAAGATTGTTGCCTACCAGCTTGAAATGCCAGGGTCCTATCTAAGAAGGTCTTATATCGACACCATTAATTTTTGGATAAGCAAATAAGTAGAAGTTTCTAGTTTCTCTTGCAAATAAGTAGAAGTTTCTAGTTCTCTTGATGGTCTATGCAACACAAAATGAGGAAAAAGGTAAGCTGGAGACAATCCCGATATCAGCTTAAAGCAGATACAGGAAAATTTGAATAATACTCTTGCCTTCAAAGGCAGCCAATGAAGTTAACGATAATATGGACTAATATGGTTGTTCTTTTTTAAACCAAAAATCAACCGAACAGCTGTATTCTGAATTATCCTTAATTTCCTTAGAATTTTTTGGGTGTTCCTAAATAGATGATGTTACAATAGTCTAAAATAGATAAAATTAATGTTTGCACCAATAGTCTGAACGATAAAGGATCCAAATATTTTTTTATGGTTCTTAATTTCCACAATGTAAAAAAGTATTTTTGTACCACTAAGTTTGTGTGTTCTGCTAGTGTTAAATACTAATATAAGTCTACTTTAATGCTCCTAACGCAATGACTGGCATACATGCTTGAGCCTAACTGTGGACAGTTAGATGTGTAAAGGCTAGGATTATCAGATGTCCGGGAAAACTCAGACATGCCCTCTTTTCAGAGGACAGTCCGGGTGCCCAAACATTCCAAAACCGGGCAGTGTGTCCATGTTTTGGAGAGCCCAAGCTCAGGGCCACATCTGGGGGAGGCCTCCGAGCATGCAGAGATGCAACGCTACGATGTCGCACGCTTCATTGTGTCACATCTGCACAGCCCCTAGCTCAGGGAAGATGATGAAGGTTTGTGTGGGAGCACGACTGGGGGCAGAATGGGGCCAGAACGAGGTAGGGCCACATTTCCTCTTTTATTTGTACTAGTAAAGGCTAGGATTCTATTGCCCATGTGGGTAACTGTCTGACATCCCGTGACCCTCCCAGGTCCACACCTACATTGGAATTGCACGCTCTGGATCTTGAGCATGTAACTTATAGAATAGCGACTAAGCCAGCGGTCTCCAACTCAAACCCTTTGCAGGGCCACATTTTGGATTTGTAGGTACTTGGAGGGCCTCAGAAAAAAATAGTTAATGTCTTATTAAAGAAATGACAACTTTGCATGAGGTAAAACTCTTTATAATTTATAAATCTTTCCTTAATTGCTTCTGATAATTTCAGCTAAACACAGCTGAAAGCAGTGCAACATGCAGAAAGTGAAGTTTAGAGAGTTTTTCACTTTCTGCATGTTGAACTGGTTTCAGCTGTGTATAGCTGAAACTATCAGAAGCAATTAAGGAAAGATTTATAAATTATAAAGAGTTTTACCTCATGCAAAATTGTGATTTAGATTCTGCAATCAACTGCAAGAGACAAGATTTTGGTGTAGTCCTCTAGGCTTGTTTGTAGAGGGGGAGAATCAATATCCGACTTTTGCCTGGAAAACTTGTGCCTTAAGTGTCCGGTGGTCGCGTCCGCAACCTCCGTCAGCTCTCACCTCCTCCAGCACCGGACACAACCGCCATCTTACATCAAGCAGTCACCACCAGGAGAGGTGCTGAATTTCACGAGAATTCATGAGATTACGTACACACGCACAAGCTGCACTGCCTCCAATGGTTACCGTACGTTCTGGAACGTTGCCCGCCTCAATGCGGTAGCCTCACGTGATTTCTGCGTCTCTACGCAATTGTCCTCTCCACGCCACCTCACAATCGTGTACAGACATGAGGTTACCGCAGTGAGACGGGCAACGTTCCAGAATAATGGTAACATACCGAGGGCCTCAAAATAGTACCTAGCGGGCCGCAAGTTTGAGGCCACTGGACTAAGGGTAGTTATGTGTACAACTGCTAACTGGTGACAATTAAGGGCAATTCCAGCCTATTATTGCCTACCACCAATTCTTAATAAGTTATTATATAACCTATGTGCCCACTAGTCACAAATTTGGGCTTGCAATTTTCTAGAATTAAGGCGGTTAGAACATAACTAGTAGGAGCATGGATGTGTCATGGGTGTTCCACCTAGCAACGCATGGAATTTATAGAATACTGTCCCCTCTATGCTGAGCGGAAGTCCTCCAACTGCATTGCTGACAGTTGAGGGTGGAGCTTCAATATTTTGTTTTCATTAGCTTGGGACAGGCAGTTTCCCTGGAGTCCTGCAGAGCTTGCTTTTCTGTCACTATTGAATATGGGATGGTGAAACAGCACCCCCCACTGGTGGAGGACTCCTGCTCTGCTTAGAGGGAACCATACTATCAGTTGCGAATATCGCGAGACGAGCTTAGGTGTGGCAGGCTAACACCGTAAGCTCTTGCACCTTTGTTTTGCTGGGCTAAGGTGTTTTTCTGCTATTATTCTGTAACAGGTCATAAAAACATAAGAACCGCCATCTCTGGATCAGACCTTCGGTCCATCAAGTCCGGCGATCCGCACACGCGGAGGCCCCGCCAGGTGTACACCTGGCGTAATTTTAGTCACCCATATCCCTCTATGTCTCTCGAGATTATGTATAGAATGTTGCTACTCCTTGGGATTCTAGAATCTTGTTACTTTCTGGGATTCCGGAATCTTGCTATTCATAAGAACATAAGAACCGCCATCTCTGGATCAGACCTTCGGTCCATCAAGTCCGGCGATCCGCACACGCGGAGGCCCAGCCAGGTGTACACCTGGCGTAATTTTAGTCACCCATATCCCTCTATGCCTCTCGTAAGGAGATGTGCATCTAGTTTGCTTTTAAATCCTAGAACGGTGGATTCCGCTTTAATGCAGTTATAGATTTGACCCTTTTGTAACACTTTAATTTGGGCGCAGAATTTCCCATGTCGTCAGTCCCAGCATTTTCCTGTTCTGCCTTTCTACTAGCTCTCAGAATCACTGAAAAATTAAAATAATAATTTTAACAAGATACACCATAAAGTATGAGATTTGTGGGACAAATTACCAATTGAACAAAATCTAAGTTGGGGTGTATTTATTCGTTTAACCTGCGTCATATACCACACTTCTGTGCAGTCAAGCGATGGATACCACATTTTTAAAACTCATAATAGGCAATAAATAACATTCAGTTTGTGCCACTTTGTTAAATCTCCACAAGGGCGTAACAGCGACAATCTGGAATGCTAAATCTATCCTCTGAATCTGAAGGAAGTTTTCTTGGGCTTCTGATGACACGATCAAGAAAAACAAGTGATTCCTCTTCAGTTTTCTGCTCTGTCTGGGCAGAAGAGATTAATAAGACCAAGCAATGGTAAATCTTAATGTACATAAAAGCTCTATTTTTCATGTAACTTATTTACGATGGCTCTGGCACGCCACATTTTCCAAAGAAATATATTTCCGTGTCAGGCAACTACAGAGGAACAAAATGAGTTTGAATCACATCAGTAGGTTTAAATGCCAGGCTCAAATGTGGTGAAGTATAATGCACTCTCTCGGCTTATTAAAAGTGGAACATTTTTCCTTCATGTTTTGGCATATTAATAGTGCTGAAAATAAAGAACATTAGAATGGTTCTTTTGGGGAAGGATGGTGATGTCCCCCTTCCTTTCTTGGTTCTGCATTTTGGGGGGCTGGGGGGAGCAAACACTGTAGGAGTGACTGAGGTTTGATGTTACTCATTAAATCCCAGAATCTATCCCAAATAGGGGGGAGGCTGGCCTCCAAGGTCCTTAGGCAATATTTTCTCTCAGGTTTTTTTTTTTTTGGTGGGTTTTGTTTTTTTAAAAAATCTTTATTGATTTTCCACAAAGTGCTGTGAAATAATTTGACATTAATACACAACATCAGCACTTAACCTCAATCAATAACCATACATGAGAAAAATATCCCTCCCCATCCAACAAATTAAACAGAGAATAACCAAACAGATATCTTCCCTCACCCTGTCCTGGACATGTATGAAAAGAATTATTATTTTTTTTTTTTTAAGTTCAATACGTTTTATTGAAGTTTCAACAAATTAAACAGAACTATACAAACGAAAAACTGATCATCATAGTTTAGAGAGTCATAATCTAAACTAAACCTTAGGTTTGTATACCGCATCTTCTCCGCAATTGTAGAGCTCGGCACAGTTTACAGGGCTAAGATAGAAAAGAACTCCAAAGGAGGGTTATAGGATTAAGTGTAAAGAAGATATAGAGGGTTTTAGGGTACCAGAGAGGGGGGAGGTGTTACATTTTTGAGAAAAGCCAAGTTTTCAGATGTTTTCAGAAGAGTTGGAGGGAGCTCGAGTTTCAGAGAGAGGATGTAAGGTTGTTCCAGAGCTCAGTGATTCTAAAGGGAAGGGATGTCCCTAGTTTTCCAGCATGGGATATACCTTTTATAGAAGGGAAGGATAGTTTTAATTTTTGGGAGGATATGGTGGAATTAGGATTAGAGGAATTCCAAGATAGTGGAATAACGGGAGGAAGAATGCCATGAAGGATCTTGAAAGTTAGGCAGCCACATTTGAAGTAGGCCCTGGAGATTACTGGAAGCCAGTGAAGCCTTGGACAGAAGTGGTGAGTCGTGATCAAATTTACTTTTAGCGAAAATAAGCTTAGCCGCAGCATTCTGAATCTGCTGGAGTCTATGGAGGCTTTTCTTAGTTAGGCTTAAGTAGATAGAGTTACAGTAGTCTAATCTGGAGAGGATGATGGATTGTACAAGGACGGCAAAGTGTTTTTGATGGAAACAGGATCTCACTTTCCTCAGCATATGAAGGCTAAAAAATTGCATCAATAAGAATTCAGTTAACACTTATTATATAAAGACTAGTATTTTAGCCCGTTACATTAACGGGTGCTAGAAGTCTGGTCGGCTCTCGTAGTTCCTTGCCGCCCCTCCCCCCCCTTCCCTTTCTGTGGTCCCGACTCCAAACCTGCCAACTCCAGCAGCTTCTGCAGCACTGTACACACGTTGCTTCGGGGCCTTCTATGGCTTTTTCAAATTACGGCTGATTCGCTCGATTTCTACATTTCTTGAGCCAAAATCCATTAAAATATTAATTCATTCTCTGGTCATAGCCAAAATTGATTATACATTGCTTAGCAAACCGAATAAGCGATTCATCAAATATTAATAAAAACTTGAAACTTGAAATAGATAATGACACGGTGACAAAATTCATCACCGTTCCCGTCCCCGCGGATAACCGCGGGAAATAATCCCATGTCATTTTCTAGTGTCTGTTTCAACCTCGGTCCTTCTACACCAGCATTCTTCAAAGCAAAGCTTGCGGGTTAGTGGTTGTGGCCATTCATACTCTGATTCTTATGTGAGCCAAGGATAATGAAGCCATTGTGACATCACTGATGTGATTGGCTCTTAGGCACTGGTGGAATGAGGTATTATGACACCACAATATCTGCTCTGGATACCAGAGACTGTCATTCTGTAGTGTCTGTTTCAACCTCAGTCCTTCTACACCAGCATTCTTCAAAGCAAAGCTTGAGGGTCAGTGGTTGTGGCCATTCATACTCTGATTCTTATGTGAGCCAAGGATAATGAAGCCATTGTGACATCACTGATGTGATTGGCTCTTAGGAACTGGTGGAATGAGGCATTATGACATCACAATATCTGCTCTGGATACCAGAGACTGTCATTCTATAGTGTCTGTTTCAACCTCAGTCCTTCTACACCAGTATTCTTCAAAGCAAAGCTTGAGGGTCAGTGGTTGTGGCCATTCATACTCTGATTCTTATGTGAGCCAAGGATAATGAAGCCATTGTGACATCACTGATGTGATTGGCTCTTAGGAACTGGTGGAATGAGGCATTATGACATCACAATATCTGCTCTGGATACCAGAGACTGTCATTCTATAGTGTCTGTTTCAACCTCAGTCCTTCTACACCAGCATTCTTCAGAGCAAAGCTTGAGGGTCAGTGGTTGTGGCCATTCATACTCTGATTCTTCCCTCTCTCCTTAAAGAATGACATGAAGATGGTTTCCCACGGTTATCCGCGGGGACGGGAACGGTGATGAATTTTGTCACCGTGTCATTCTCTAACTTGAAACAAATATTGGGATTTCAAATATATCATTTAAGTAATTGTTTTAATGAAAGCAACTTCTTAGGCGCCATCAACTTGTGCTCCAGTCCTAGCGACTTGAATTACAGATCTAAAAAGAAATCCGTTTTGTGCTCGCTAGCCAGTAAGGTCCTCCAGCATGGTCATCCCAAGGTTGTTTTCAACATGTCCAGCCATCTGATTGCAGGTCGCCCTCTTCTCCTAGTTCCTTCCAACTTCCCAAACATAGGGCTCCTTTTACTAAGGTGCGCTAGCGTTTTTAGCGCGTGCAACAGATTCACGTGCGCTAACCCCACGCTACACGGGAAGAACTAACGCCAGCTCCATTTTTTTTCCCCTCTTTGGTCTTTTTTTGTACTCGTGAGTATGTAGAAATTGTTCATAAGGGTGCTTTAGTCAGTTTGTGAACCTGTGGGACAGTTAGAGATATTTTTCTAAGCACCTAATATGTGATTGCTGTATTGTTTGTGAAAAACAAAAGGAATTGACCCCCAAAATATCCACAAAGAAGAAAATCCAGAGAAAACAAAAAAAAACTCTGTGGAGTGACGATGTTCCTAAATGGACTTTATTTAAAAGTGTCAAAGTTCCAAAGGTACACTGAAATCATCCACATAAAATAATTTCATCCACATAAAAATGAATCATCTACACAAAAGCCTTAAAGGACCTAGTCCGCCAGGGATACAGGACCCAACACTGTCCGTGTTTCGACAAAAAGTCTTCTTCAGGGGTCGCTGGGGGTCCTATAAAGGTGAATACAATAGAAAGGGCAAATGCAAGCAGTGTCTCACTTCTGGCTCACCACACAATTGTTTCCCATGTATTCACCTTTATAGGACCCCCCCAGGGACCCCTGAAGAAGACTTTTTGTCGAAACGCGAACCATGTTGGGCCCTGTATCCCTAGCGGTCCTTTAAGGCTCTTATGTGGATGATTTATTTTTATGTGGATGGAATTATTTTATGTGGATGATTTCAGTGGACCTTTGGAACTTTAACACTTTCAAATAAAGTCCTTTTAGGAACATCGTCACTCCACACTGTATTGTTTGTGAACCACTGTGAACTTCAATGTCAGGTATACAATGTCAGGTGCAACTCTGGGGAAGAGTGAACAAGAAAAGGACCTGGGTGTGCTGATAGACAGAACCCTGAAGCCGTCGGCACAATGCGCGGCAGCGGCAAAGAAGGCAAATAGAATGTTGGGCATGATAAAGAAAGGAATCTCGAGTAGATCGGAGAAAGTTATAATGCCGCTTTATAGGGCAATGGTCAGACCACACTTGGAATACTGTGTCCAACATTGGTCCCCCTACCTAAAGAAGGATATAAAGCTGCTGGAGAGGGTGCAGAGACGAGCAACAAAACTGGTGAAGGGTATGGAGAAACTGGAATACGAGGATAGACTTATAACACTAGGATTGTTCTCCCTTGAGAAAAGGAGACTGCGTGGGGATATGATCGAGACCTTCAAAATACTGAAAGGAATCGACAAAATAGAGCAGAGAAGATTATTTACATTGTCCAATTTGACACGGACTAGAGGACATGGAATGAAGCTAAGGGGGGACAGGTTCAGGACTAATGTCAGGAAGTTCTGCTTCACTCAGAGAGTGGTTGACGCCTGGAATGCCCTCCCAGAGGAGATTATGACGGAATCGACCGTCCTAGGCTTCAAGAGCAAACTAGATGCATATCTCCTTAAGAGAGGCATATAAGGATATGGTGGAATATAAATTACGCCAGGTGTACACCTGGCAGGGCCTCCGCGTGTGCGGATCGCCGGACTTGATGGACCGAAGGTCTGATCCGGAGATGGCAGTTCTTATGTTCTTATGTTCTTATGTTCAAAGAAGAATTGGCAGTAGACAAATAAAAATTGTTTTGAATTGCCTATTATATATGTTCAACTTGTAACCCATTCTGAGCTCATTGGGGAGAACGGAATAGAAAATGAATTAAATAAATAAATAACCCCCCACCCACCCCTTTTACAAAACCGTAGCATGGTTTTTAGCTCCGGCCGTGGTGATAATAGCTCTGACGCTCATATGTGCATCAGAGCTGTTACCACCACGGCCAGAGCTAACCACCATGCTATGGTTTTGGGGTGGGGGGGTTAAATAAATAATGTTTTGAAAGTGACAGCCCTGCCTTTACATCAACCCTATTAAGCTGGGCATCTACACTTAGCCATCCTAAGGGTACGTAAAACAGCTTTTGAAAAGTCCCCAGGTGTCCGAATCCCAACTGAACTTTTGACCATACATTCCTGGATGTTTAAGCCCCAGGAAAAGAGCACGATAGTCCTCCCACCAGGAAGAATATTTGTTTTAGCACCGTTGCAAATGGGATTGATTTCTGGGAATGCCGGCGATTCACTGCAATGTTCAAATGAAACTAAAGGCTGTTAATTCGACCGGGATATCATTAAATTTCACCAACCACAACCCAGTTAATCGTATCTTTTAAATCAATTTTATAACCATGTATGTAAACGATCATTTATACCCCTCAATTTTTTTTGAATGCATAGAAGCCTCAGTAGGCTCTCATTTCTCTACGTGCGTTTGATATGAGAATCGCACGAGCCACTTTCTTTACCGGATCCTTTTATTTTAATTTTTGCTTAAACACCCCGAGTGATTTAATACTTAATATTTAGTACGAAAACTTATAAGTAAATCACGGGAGCGCCTCCACCGACATGCCACGTTTCAATACATTTCTTCAGGGTTGAGGCTCCCAGCACACAATTAACGAGCTGTGTTCAGATCGCACTCCTGTAAAGTTAATTTAGGACTGCCGGTGTAGAACGCAAAAAGCCTAAATTTCATCCTAAAGGTTATTGATCTGTTCACCCAATTCTGCACAAACGAATTTTCCTTCCCTTGCATTTGTCATCTCGTAGCTGACACCGCTCGGTCTGACCGATGAGAAACGTCAACAACCCCATTCACCCAATTATATGATTATTTATTTATCCATCCATCCAGTTTATGACCTGCCTCTTCTGTACATCTGCCAAGCGGCGTAAATAAAATGAATCAAGATTACATTAAATGAAACTAGTACTTAAAATCACCCGTATCAATATAATGGTGGAATTCATTGCCCCATTACATAAAAAATGAAAAAGACATTCCCTCTTTTAAGAAATCTCTAAAAACTTATCTTTTTAAACAGATTTTTAATACATAAAAAAATTTTTCTTTTAAATAAAAAATTTTTTCGTTTCAAGAATTTTACTACCTCCTCAATGTTTTACCCTTAAATGTGTTTCTTATTATAAGATATGTAACTTTAACCTCCCTTTCCTCCCAATTGTTGTTGGTCTTGTCTAATATCTAATGTTTATATATTTATTGTATGTTTTTATCTTAACTAATTGTATTTTAATGTACATCGCTTTGTATAAAGATATAGCGATTCATCAAATATTTAATAAACCTTGAAACCTTGAAAATAATATAGTGTTGCAGTTACAATAAAGCGAAGTAACGTTTCAATGAGTTGATTCAAAGCAACGTCTAGTAGGCCTGCTTTGCATAACTTTCTAAACTGGCAATGTCAGTAATTGTTTTATTAACAAACAGTAACACTTTCACACAAATTAATGCATGATGTCAAATGATGCGATACCAGAACAACACAGGCTCCACAACATATTAAACGGAAGGGAAAAGCCTCAGAAAAGGACCCTCCCACCTCCACGAGGGTGGCTTGTTATTGGTGGCAAAAAATCCTTCCTCAAAGTTGAAAAAACTCTGTGCTGTGAAAAACTCAAAATGCCTTCAATGCCAAAAAATGCAAAGTTGACCAAACGTCCGGGGGGAGTGGCCAAGATGGCGGCACTGACCAGGCTTTGAGATCGAGCTCTCGTGGCTGTCAGCGTTTTCTTTTCCAAAGCAAGAAATATGCTGCATAAAAGGAAAGGGTTGGTTAAGGCGCCTTCTTCCTCGACGCCGGTACCACCTTCCAGACAGCAGACGATTGAGCAGTTACTGCCCGGTATCTGCATTGGGCCTGGCGAATTTAGCCCCGCGCCGGGGAAAGGTAAAGAAGGCCTTATCTCACTGGGGCATGAGATCTCTCTTTCGCCACCGCAAGCGGAGCCACCTCCTTGTCCGGTGAACTCGAATGCCCTGGAGGCGGGAACAGCCAGTGTTGCTAAGGACGCGCCTGGAGTTCCGGTGGAGGAAGCGGCAGGGGCAGACGAGTTTGTGCCGATGGAGGTCAGCATTGGGGAGAAGAACCCCAGTAGTGAGGTGACTCTGGCAGCAATTTGGCAAATGCTCCAGAAATTGGATAAAGCTGCAGTCAAAACATCAGAGGCTGCTTCAAAGACATCAGAAGAGGTAAAAACTGGCTGGTAAAATCGATGATATATCAAGAACCTTGGAACATTCTAATATAGAAATGAAAAATTCCATAACAAAAGTACAATCAGAAGTTCAAGTTTTGCAAACTTTCAAAGCAGCTGCGATTAAAGACAATACTATGCTTCAAAGAAAAATAGAAAACATTGAGAATTTTAATCGCAGACTTAATGCTAGAATTTTGAATTTCCCCAAAGTACCCTGGATTTCAGCATACGAGATGTTTTAAAAGATATTTGTTGGAAGTTTTAAAATATTCACCAGACCATATTCCTCCATTAAATAAAATATATTATCTTCCACAATCCACTAGAGCTCAGGAATCAATGGAGGGAATTAAACCAGATACACCGCAATTGGATATTAACAACATATCAGATATTTTGGAAGAGTCAATATCTGACTCTTCATTGAGAGTGACACTTCTGATTTCATTTATTTTTCAACAAGATTTGGATTCCTTTATGAAACTTGATTTCCGCTTATCAAAAGAACTGTTTCATGGTAAAAAGATATGGGTATTCCTGGATGTAACTAAGGTTACCCAGGAAAAGAGGAAACAATTTTTGTCTTTGCGACAGGAGACCAGGGCACTTGGGGCATCTTTTTTACTGGCATACCCTTGTAAATGCGTCGTAAAATTTGCTCAGGTTAAATATATTTTTTTTTCAGCCGGAGCACCTAAAATCATTTCTGGAGCTTAAGAAAATTGCTGTTGTTTAGCGGGGAATATTATGATAATGCAGAGTATGTTATAGCCTTTCATTGATTGGTTCTTTTTCCTTTTTGTTTAACTTCTTAATAATAATTGCCATTACTAAGGAAGCAAGAATTTTATTTTCATTTTCATATAATCTGATATGATGTGTTTCCATTTATTTCGGCTGTATTTCCTTAGCAAGAATGTTTGTTTCTTGTAATATATTGAAAATTTCAATAAATAAATAATTTTTTTTAAAAAAATGCAAAGTCATGCACCTGGGCAGCCAAAATCCATGCAAGACTTACACCCTTAATGGCGAGATCCTAACAAGAACTGAAGCAAAATGAGACTTAGGGGTGATCGTCAGTGAGGACATGAAGGCTGCCAATCAAGTGGAGCAAGCTTCATCCAAGGCAAGGCTTGCATACGCAGGAGTTTCGTCAGCCGTAAGCCTGAAGTCATTATGCCATTGTATAGATCCATGGTGAGGCCCCACCTGGAATACTGTGTGCAATACTGGAGGCTGCATTACCGTAAGGATGTGCTGAGACTGGAGTCGGTCCAGAGAATGGCCACCCGGATGGTCTCGGGACTCAAGGATCTCCCGTACGAAGAACGGCTTGACAAATTACAGCTATACTCGCTCGAGGAGTGCAGAGAGAGGGGTGACATGATCGAGACGTTCAAGTATCTCAGGGGCCGCATCGAGGCGGAGGAAGATATCTTCTTTTTCAAGGGTCCCGCGGCAACAAGGGGGCATCCGTGGAAAATCAGGGGCGGGAAACTACGAGGTGACACCAGGAAATTCTTTTTCACTGAAAGGGTGGTTGATCGCTGGAATAGTCTTCCACTGCAGGTGATTGAGGCCAGCAGCGTGCCTGATTTTAAGGCCAAATGGGATAGACACGTGGGATCTATTCACAGAGAAAGGTAGGGGAGGGTCATTAGGGTGGGCAGACTGGATGGGCCCTGGCCCTTATCTGCCGTCTATTTCTATGTTTCTAAAGAATTTTCAACTTATCTTCAGCTGATCGGTATACCGATCTTAGGATGCGGGAGACGCGTTCAGTGTCCCACTTTAAAGTCTGATCGGTCGTGCTACACCCTGAGGCAGCAGATTTGTGAAATGCTGGCCACCGTCGGTGTACCGCTCAGCTGAAGATAAGTTGAAAATTCTTTCATCTATCTTTTTGAGTTTTTCCCAGCACAGCACAGAGTTTTCAGCACCCCCTCGTACTTTTTGAAATAGTTTATAACCGTTCCGTCATAACTTATCAACAGTGCCCCAAATTTTATAAACCTCTATCCTACCCCCTCTTACCCATCTCTTCTCCAACCTGAGGAGCTCTAATCTCTCTAGCCTTTCTTAAGGGAGTTTTTCCGTCCCCTTGATCATTTTGGCTGCTCTTCTCTGTACTGTACTTTTCCTAGTTCTGCTGTAACTTTTCTGAGATAGGTTGAATAAAATTGCACACAATACTCAGGAGCAATAAAGAGGTGTTGCAATAGCTATAATATTATTGATTTATTTAAAAATGTATATACCGCATACAGCTTTGCGGTTTCCATATCACATACATAAAATCTTGTTTCCCTACGATTATCACATATAACATAGACATGTCTAAACAACATCGTTAATCGTCCCTGTTATAAACAGGGATAGAGCGCAAATTCAATCAATTCATAAACACAAGCAAGCTTTAAATCATGCATTGATGTCCCCAAAAATTCTAAAAGGCGATTACTGGCAAATAATTGAGTTTTCAGCATTTTCTTAAAATTCATCCTCCCCCATACAAAACTGCAGGATGCCAGGCAAGGCATTTCATAGTTCTATGCCAGCCACGGATATCATTGATGCTCCGATCCTAGCACGCATACTTGACCTTCTACCCTCCAAACGTACCCCCTCTTCTACGAAACTGCGCTAGCAATTTCTAGCGCGGGGAGCCGCGCTGAATGGCCCGCGCGGCTCCCGACGCTCATAGGAACTCTATGAGCGTCGGGAGCAGCGCGGGCCATTCAGCGCGGTTCCCCGCGCGGTTAACTGCCAGCACAGTTTCATCGAAGAGGGGGATTAATGTCATCCCATTGACATCTCTAAGCTCTCTTCTCGGTTTACGGTTCTCAAAGAATTCTTGTAAGATCTTTGAGGAAGCAGGATATAATGTCTGATGTATAATCGCAACAATTATATATAGGTAACCCATGTAGTTTCTTCAACACAGGAGTTATATTTTTTTATTTTTTACTTCGGTAAGCAATTTTCAGAACCCTTCCTGGTCCAGTATATTCCTGGTTTTAGTACCATACCATTAGAGAAAAGACTAGTGTTTAAGCCCATTACATTAACGGGTGCTAGGAAAGCCTCCTTCCCTCACATGTCTCCTATTTTCAGCCCCAGCTCCAAACTCCTTTTTTAGCCCCCCTCCAAGCCCCCTTCTCCCATCTTTTTCCTTTCAGCTTCCAGCCCCCTTTTCTCGCATGTCCCTGGCGCCTATCCATCACCGAGAAGCCCCACCCTTCCCTGCCGCAAATGGAAGCGTCCCTTTCCCCATTTGCAGCGGCGGTTGTTTTTAATTTTGGTTTCAGCCGGGGTTTCTCCCATTCTTCTTTCCCTTCCCCTTTTGCCCCCTCTCACTGGTTTGCGACTGGCGGCTGAGGCGGCTTCTTCCCGCCTAATCCCTGGCAGACTACTAAAATTAGTACCAGCGACCGGAGCGCTTTTAGCCCTCCATCTGGGCACTTTAATGCTTACAGACCAGAACCTCACTAACATCCTGCATAATGAGATAACATAACATCCTGCATAATGAGACTCCTCTCCTGGTCCCTCTCGGTACAGGTGAAACTAAATGAATCAAAAACAAAATTACTCTGGCTCGGCCCAAAGTTAGAACACCTGCCCTCCCTCTTCACACTACCCTCAGGCGCTGCCTTACACCTTGAGTTCTCAAGCAAGGTCCTTGGCGTCATTATTGATTCCTCTCTCTCCCTCAATGACCACCTCAACTCCTTGACAAAATCATGCTTTTTCAGCCTCCACATGCTAAGGAAAGCAAGACCCTTCTTCCGCCAAAAACATTTTGTTGTCCTTGTCCAATCCATCATCCTCTCCAAACTTGACTACTATAATGCCATTTACCTATGCTTAACAAAAAAAAGCCTCCAAAGACTCCAGCTTATTCAGAACACGGCAGCCAAGCTGATTTTTGCAAAACGCAAATCTGACCACGTCTCCCCACTCCTGGCCAATCTTCATTGGCTCCCAGTGATTTTCAGAGTCCAATTCAAATGCTCTTGCCTGGCTTTTAAGATTATTCACGGCATCCTTCCTTCCCTAATCCCACTTTCCTTCAACTCCTCATGCCCTGACTCCACCAGGACCGCCCATAAATTAAAACTATCCTTCCCCTCCCTACATGATATTCTCCACGCAGGTAAACTGGGAAAATCACTTCTATTCAAAATCACAGGTCTCTGGAATGACCTTACCATCCTGCTGCGGAACCTGAGCTCCCTCCATTTATTCCGCAAGCAACTAAAAACCTGGCTCTTCTCTAACATGTAATTTCTTTTTTCCCTTACTTTTCCACTCAACTTATAAACTTATGTAAACCTTTTCCTACCCTTTCTCATTTTTAAGTTCCTGTAAACCATGCCGAGCTCTACTTCCGTGGAGATGATGCGGTATATAAACTTAAGGTTTAGTTTAGTTTAGTTTAGTTCTTGGCTGCCCGGGGAAGAAGTGGCTGCTCGGGGCAGACAGACAGCTCGGAGATGGCTGCGACTGAAGAGCCGGGAGCTCACGAACTGCATTAGCCGTGCTGATTGTCCATGCTCCTCCCCCAACAGCTTGCGTTCATGCCGCTGCGCACCACAAATCGAACATGGCCACAGAGTCAGACACCACGGCGGCAGGGAACACGCAGTTGTAAGTGTGCATGCGCGCTTAGGGTTTTATTAGGAATCAAGGAAACTCTTCTATCTTGGCATCCCAAGTCCTCTAAGTTTTCTTCACACTTCTACCTCTAACCCTCTGTTGTAGTTCCTTCCTATTTCTCCTACTGTAAACCGCGTCGAGCTCTACGAACGTGGAGATGATGCGGTATACAAACCTAAGGATCAGATTAGATTAGATTAGATAGCGGATGCTGCGGAAGGGCAGACTGGATAGGCCATTTGTCCTTTATCTGCCATCATGTTTCTCTTTTTCTATAACCATAAAGCTCTATGACATCACAATGCAGGTGGAAAGAGCCTTAGCCTATGGGAAGAGGAGATGCAAATGTTAAGAGCCTTAGCCAATAGGGAGAGGAGGAGATAATGGATTCTATGGATGGGCCATTTGGCCTTTATCTGCTGTCATATTTCTATGTTCCTATAACTATAAAGTTCTATGACCTCACAATGCAGGTGCACAGAGCTTTAGCCTATAGGAAGAGGAGATGGAAATGTTAAGAGCCTTAGCCAATAGGGAGAGGAGGAGATAGTGGATGCTGTGGATGGGCCATTTGGCCTTTATCTGCCATCATGTTTCTATAACCATAAAGTTCTGTGACCTCACAATGCAGGTGTAAAGAGCCTTAGCCTATAGGAAGAGGAGATGCAAATGTTAAGAGCCTTAGCCAATAGGGAGAGGAGGAGATAGCACTTCTACCTCTAACCCTCTGTTGTAGTTCCTTCCTATTTCTCCTACTGTAAACCGCGTCGAGCTCTACAAACGTGGAGATGATGCAGTATACAAACCTAAGGATTAGATTAGATTAGATTAGATAGCGGATGCTGCGGATGGGCAGACTGGATAGGCCATTTGTCCTTTATCTGCCATCATGTTTCTCTTTTTCTATAACCATAAAGCTCTATGACATCACAATGCAGGTGGAAAGAGCCTTAGCCTATGGGAAGAGGAGATGCAAATGTTAAGAGCCTTAGCCAATAGGGAGAGGAGGAGATAGCACTTCTACCTCTAACCCTCTGTTGTAGTTCCTTCCTATTTCTCCTACTGTAAACCGCGTCGAGCTCTACGAACGTGGAGATGATGCGGTATACAAACCTAAGGATTAGATTAGATTAGGATGTGTGCACCATTTGTTCTAACATCCCCATCTGGATGGTTACAATGGTTCTGCCTGCCCTTATTATTAGCTACCTCTAAAGTGGGTATGGATTTTTGTGATGGAGTGTCTTTGTGTCTAAAGCTCAGTCTGTGGGACTTTCAGAGTCTGCATTAGAGCCATTCTGCTGTAGCCGTTGACCAGGAATATGTCCTGAAGGGCGTTCTTTCCCTCCTGTAGGCTATCTCAGTCGTACGCTTTTCCTGCTGCAATCACTAATGCCTGCATGAAGCCTCTCTTTGTGGCTGCGTGGTGGTGGAGGGAATTTACACTTCTTTACTATAACATCTAGAAAGGGGAGACATCTGTCATTCTTGGTCTCCATAGTGAATTTGAGTTATTGCTAGAGGTTTTTTGGGGCCTGATATTTATACGTATTCTCGGGGAAGAATTAATGGCAGCTCTGTCTTAGCTTGGAGGTTTTTCTAAATCGACTCCTCTGTCTGCTGTTTTCTCCTGCAGTTTGGCTGTTCTTGATGGCAGCTTTACGCAATTTCTCTGGTTCCTCTCTTTCAAGACCTTCTAAGTTCTGTAATACTTGGCGTCCTCTGACACTGTCTTGATGTCAGTGTGCCCTACTTGCCTTTTATAAGAACACTAGTATTTTAGCCCGTTACATTAACGGGTGCTAGAATATATGTATGTCTGTCTTTCTTTCTGTCTGTGCTTCTCCCTGCCCCTGTCTCTTTCTTTTTTTTATTTCTGTCTCTCTCCTTCCTGCTGTCTATCTTTCTTTATTTCTATCTCTCTCCCTCCCACTGTTTGTCTTTCTTTCTATCTCTCTCCCTCCCTGTCCGCTGTCTTTCTATATTTCTGTGACCCCCTTGCCTGTCTGCCTTTTTCTATGGCCCCCTTCTTTATCCTCCCCAAAGCAATCCAAGATTGCTCCCTGGCCCCCCCAGCACAACCCTCTCCCCAAAGCAAAGCACGTTTTCTCCCTGGCCTCCTTTGTCCCCCCCCCCCCCCCCCCCCCCGTGCAGCAGCATCATGTCCTCCAACTCCAGTTCCTTGTGAAGCAACATTTACCTACCCCCACCCCACTTCCCTGTGCAGCAGCATTCCCTCCCCCTTTATTAAAGGCATAGTCGGCCTGGAGGAGCCGGTCGGGGCGGTGCTCCCGTGCGCAGTGGGTGATCGGCCGTTTTTGCAATGTCGGATCCTTTAGTTTGGGTGGCTGACTTAGGCCCGAGCGCAGCGTCAGCCTGGAGGAGGCGGGCGGGACGGGGCTCCCGTGCGCAATTCCATGGTCAGCTGCATGGGAGTTTAGAGCGATGCCAACAGCCGCCGCGGCGCCTCAAGCCACCTTAGCGCTGTCACAGCAACCCGCCGCCGAGCTGTCTTTCTTTCTCTGCCGACAGGGACCGCCGGGGGCTGGGTGCGACAAGGAAGGAGGGTCTTGCCTGGCCGTGTCCGGTCGAATCCCGGGCCTGCTCTCCTTCCCCTAAGTTCCGGCCCCTCACTCCGGCGGGGGGGGGGGGGGGGGGAAGAAGACCGTAAGCCGTGCATGCGCACTTCCTAGCTACAGCTCACGGAAAACGGATGCACGCATAGGAACTGCGCATGCGCGGCTTACCGTTTTATTATATTAGATAATAAGAATTGCCGCTGCTGGGTGTGCACCTAATAGTCTCATCGAACTTCCCTGTTGAGGGTAAAGGCCAGAGCGGAGAAGTTCACAACCTGGAGTCGAATGCCTGGTGCATGGATGGTGTTGCTGAGAGCGTTTCGACTTCCTGGACCATGGGATGATTTTCCAAGGGCTCTTGAGCAGGGACGGCCTATCTTAAAACTGCAGTTCTTTTCCTGTATTGAACTTGTAGGCTGAGCACTGCCTTGCTCTGCTACTGCAGTTAAAGGTGATATAGTAAATCGAAATAAATAAATAATAAAAGCCCGCATAAAATCCAGGACGGGGTGGGTGGGGGGGGATATCTTTTTGGTTGATTTTTTGATTAAATTGTGTGACCAGGCAGACATGATGCCTGCCAGGGTCCCTGTTAGTTCAGGAAAAAAAAGTAAAAATGAAAACCCGAGGTGGAATCAGGAAGGTGCATGTAAATCCTGAGACTGATAGTTTATCCTGTGACCACCAGAGGGAGCCTGATTTATTTGATGAAGAATTGGGTGATTCATCCCCGAGCCACCACCGGGGGAGCCCAAGAGGTCCCAGCTACTCTGCTGACTCAACTAGAGTAGGGCGTTGCCCCAAGGTATTTAAACCTGCAGTTGAGAACAGACAGGGAAGCCAGCTAGGGAGAAGGTTTAAGCCTTTTCTCCCTAGGGAGTCCCCGGGGCCAAGCAGGAACAACCAGCCTATTCCCATGGAGCTGTTAGAGGCTGGACAAGCTGAGGAGCTGCTATTTCCAGAAGAACAGCCCATGGAGTGTGAGGAAAGTCTGTCAGAGTATGCTCCTGATGTTTCTGAAGCCATGCAGGTAGACTGGGTCTCAACCTGCAAATAGTGAGTTGTGATTTTTTGCTCTGGACTGTTTGGGACTATTTTTGTTTTGGTAAGCTGGGAGTGTGTATTGTTTGGGAGAGGTTTTGCTATCATCCTGGGCGGGAATTTTGAAAGCCTGTATTGAGGCCTTCTTTTGCAAAACCTGACACTCTCCTATCCTGGCAGTGAGCTGAACTGGCCAGAGGCTTTAATGAACTTTGGACACTAGTGCTACCGAACAAATGCCATGAACTGTGTTTGTGTTTTCTTTGAAACTGCCTGCTTGGGAGCAGTCAGTATTAGCTCTAGGGAGAACTAAATCCTCACCTGTAGCGAGGATTGAGTAAGACTGGAACAAGCCAAGAACTTTATTTTGTACTGTTTTCACTTATTTCTTTTGATATTTTGGTTTTACTGCTGTGGGAGAATTCTGACAAGTTTACAAGTTGAATGATGAACTACTTACTTTCATGAAAGGAATGAGTAAAGTTGAATCATTTTTCCATGAACTTTAATGGTGGTGCTTTGTGATTTTTGTTCCTGTCTAAAGTTCAGTCCTGCAGGGTGACTCCGTTTCGGGTCACACGCTGGTGTGCTATTTTGTGGTAACCACTGGGAGTGCTGTTGAGCCCTGGTCTGGGCTACAGTGGACCACAATTGTTGGATGGGATGGTAGGGATATTTTTCATCTGCATTGTTATTGATGGGATTTAAGTGCTCACGTTGATTATTAATGTCTGTATAATTCCTGGCACTTTGTATTAGTTTTGAAAATTAATAAAGATTAAAAAAAAAAAAAAAAAAAAGACCGCATAAAGAGCCGCCCTGTCTTTATCTGCAAGGTCTGTTAAGTCTGAATATTAGCCAGTCATACACTAGCCGGTTTTTTAAAAGAAACGATATTCAATGCCGAAACCCAGACAGGGCCTGGCATTGGATTTTCAGTATTAGCGCAGGTGGCAGACAAAAAGGTTGTCCAATGCCAGCTGAAAATTGAATGTAGAATACTAGTAAACATTTGGGAGCCCACTATCCACATTTACACCTGTCATAGACCTGTAACTTGCCCACCTTCAAACTGCCCATGCTCTGCCTAGGTCAAGCTGCCCAAGTCCGGTCCTCGAGATCTACTGGCAGGCCAGGTTTTCAGGATATCCACAATGAATATGCATGAGAGAGATTTGCCTGCACTGCCTTCTTGGTATGCAAATCTCTCTCATGCATGTTCATTGTAGATATCCTGAAAACCTGGCCTGCCAGTAGATCTCGAGGACCGGACTTGGGCAGCCCTGGCCTAGGTGAATATCCCCTTACTGTATAATATGCTATTCAGGGGTCTCAAAGTTCCTCCTCGAGGGCCGCAATCCAGTCGGGTTTTCAGGATTCCCCCAATGAATATGCATGAGATCTTTGTGCATGCACTGCTTTCAATGCATAGTCATTGGGGAAATCCTGACAACCCGACTGGATTGCGGCCCTCGAGGAGGGACTTTGAGATCCCTGATTATAATGAACTAGTAATATTATAATGAACTAGTAATATTATAATGAACTAGGCATGATACAAAATGGAAATGGGTGGGGTTACATTGCTTAAAATAGAAATGAGATGGTAGAGGAAAGAAACATAAGGGTGAGAGGAGAGTGTAGGTTAGGGGTGGGCAACTCCGTTCCTCGAGGGTCGGAATCCAGTCGGTTCTTCAGGATTTCCCCAATGAATATGCATGAGATCTATGTGCATGCACTGCTTTCAATGCATATTTATTGGGGAAATCCTGAAAACCCGACTGGATTGCGGCCCTCAAGGAAGGACTTTGACACCCCTGCGCTATGCTATTTGTAGAATACCACTTAGACATTGGACATTTCACATTTGATAAATGATATTTTCAGGGTAAGTGTACATTCGGTGCACAGTTGACATGTAACCAGCCTTTTACCCTTCACATGATTACAAGCAAGACGTGAGTATTTTCCTTCTTCTTCCTGATGCTCTCACGGATGAAGCAATGTTGGTTTAGATTATTACCCTTCGAGTTGGTTTGCCGAGCGCCAGAAAGCGGCTTCTAAAACATTCCCTCTGCTGGATTTAGTGTCTCAAAGGTTTTTGCTTTTCTTAAATCGTATCAGCACTGCAACTAGTTACTTTAACATCAAACAATGAATGCGGTCATTTGGGGGGAAGAAATTCCATTTTTACCTTTTCCTCTGGAGTGTTGACAGCCGCTTGCTAGGTGCACAGAACGGCGGTGGTGATGGCTTAATTAAGCTGTCTTTCAAAGTGGTATTTGAAAACCTGATTTTATTATCTCATTAAAAAATTTAAAATAATGATGTGTTATTGCAGGAAACTGGCATGCATCAAGAGTTGAGGCTGACGTAGAGGCTGACATGTTTGCATTGGAAATCTGAGGTATATCTAATTTGTTTCTAATGCTAGAACATGAATTTTCTGCAGAGGATATTGTGAAATAAAGAATCATTTTTTTAAATAGATGTAAATCATTTTCAGTTTTGTTGTATTTCTAAGGTTTGGGAGAGTCCTCTATGGATTGCACATGTACAATGTTTCCTAACCCTGTCCTAGAGGTAATGGTGTAATAAGGGGGAAGGGGGGGGCAGTCTGCCCCAGGTGCTGTCTTGGTGAGGGTGTACGCACATGCACACTGCTTCCCATTCCCTGTACCTCTAGCGTTCCAGGTGTGAGGATGAACCCCCAACCTGCTGTCGCCCCAGTGTCGGTTCTTCCTCTGACGTCACTTCCTGGACCCGCGCTATAAGATCTATTTTGCCACAATCCAGTTTTCGAATACTTTGTCAATCGATATTATTGCCATATTTGGATTACACTCCTCCCTCCGTATTCACGGGGGTTAGGGGCAGAGCCGGCCCGTGAATAAGGAAAATTGGCGAATAACTTTTGGGCCGACTCTGACCCACCCCTGGACCTTACCTGGAGGTCTAGCAGTGACGCGGGGCAGGAACTATCTTCCTACATCATCGAAAATGGCTGCCGTGAGTTCCCGTTGTAGTCTCGTGAGACCACGAGAACTCACGGCAGCCATTTTTGATCACGGCTCTGCATGGGGCAGGAGTGCAGGAAGATCGCTGCTGCCCCCATCACCGCTAGACCACCAGGTAAGGTCCGTGCATGAAGTTGCCACCGGAGCTGCGTCCACGGCTGAGGGCTGTGCTCCTGGGGCAGCTGCTCGCCTCCAATCGCCCCCTCCTCCTCTAATCATCTCCTCATCTTCTGCGCCCTGATCCAAGTCCCGGGGCCGGTTCTGGTTGATGTGGGCTGCCTCCGAGCGATTCACTAGCAGGGGGCCCGGGCCAAAAAACGTAAATAGTCAAAACCGCGAATAGGGAGGGAAAAGTGTGCTGTGATTCTGTTTACGTCAATCGCTCCTCCTAAACTTACTTGCTCCACTTCATCACTGACGCTGAAACTGTGGATTGAAGACAAAGTTTTATTTTATTTTTCTTTCCAGCTTATGATTTATCTTTAATCTTATCTATTGTTTTGCCTTTTGTCTTTGTTTTGTTCTATTTCTATCATTTAAATTTCTCCAGAATTCTACTGTTCAACGGCTCCCCCTTCTGCTTCTATTCCTTTCTCTCCTCTCTTCTACCTTCCAAAGTATTTAGATCAATGCTGTCTTGTTAAAATGTTTATTTTATTTTTATTTTTCCTCTAACTCTACTTTTCACTTCTCTATTACCCTCCAGGTACTTTAGTTAGATTGTGAGCCTTCGGGACAGTAAGGGAATTTTTCAAGTACCTTTCTTATTTCTAATCTTAATGTATATTTTCTGTAAACCGCTTAGAACCTAACGGATGTAGCGGTATATAAGAAATAAATTACATTACATTACATTACATTTACTGTGTGAGAAGCTCCCCCTGTTTTGGGGATTCTCAAGAACTGACCTCACGACACCCAATATGCTGGTATAAGTAATATAATTTTATTAATAAATCCGTAACAGCTTACAAGAATAAATCTTTCAGCATATACTGGTACACCAGGCCGGCCTGAGAACCTCAGATCTGTTCTGATCTCTCAACCCAAGGAGCTATCTTGGCACGTCATCGCTACCACGTAGAGGATAGGGAAACTCAAATTATTCATGGCCATCAGAAATGCCATAAGTGCCAATGGTGCAATACCACAATTGAAGGACTGGAATGGCAGCCCCCGCAGAGACACATTTGCATCAAGGCTGACACAAATACTTCATGTAAGACACAGAATGTGGTCTATATAATCCAATGTCCATGTGATCTAATCTACGTAGGCAGGACTAGATGTGAATAACTCTAGAATGGTATGTGTGTTACCTTTTACTAGTGGATCAAACTATATTATTAACAGCATGAAGAAATATTGGCACATATTAAGAATGATCCCTAATGTCTTTGAAGAATTCCCCAGAATTACGTATAATCGTGGAAAAAATATAGGAGAACGCTTGGCACGTCATCGCTACCACGTAGAGGATAGGGAAACTCAAATTATTCATGGCCATCAGAAATGCCATAAGTGCCAATGGTGCAATACCACAATTGAAGGACTGGAATGGCAGCCCCCGCAGAGACACATTTGCATCAAGGCTGACACAAATACTTCATGTAAGACACAGAATGTGGTCTATATAATCCAATGTCCATGTGATCTAATCTACGTAGGCAGGACTAGCCGTCAGGTTAATATCCGCCTTAATGAACATAAATCAAGAATTGTTAACAAAGTGATGGAGGCTCCGTTAGTCCAACATTGGGAAACCCATGCTCATGATATCAGAGATATAAAATGGCGTATTATAGCTCATGTAAAAGTTGGGTGGGAGGGTGGAAATTTTAAAAACAGATTAAACTGGCTTGAACAAAAATGGATATATAGTTTGAACACAGTGGAGCCGGGGGGCTTAAATCAAGAGGTAGAATGGAGTTCGTTGATATAATGTAGGGATCCTCTATTCGCTGAAGCAATGACGTCATTCAATAGGGGAGGTATTTATAGCCGACCAAAAGACGCCGCGGCCATCTTGATAAGATCAGAAGCACTTTAGTATCGGGATGGTCAGATAAAAAAGGAAAGGGTGAGCATACGATTATTGTTATCTCATTTTCTATGTCTACCCAAGGAATAAGAAAAATATAAGGGTCATTAGTGAAACTGTCTTCTTTTGTTTGTGCAGGGGACTTAATCTTGAGAAAGCCTTGGTGGCGAAACATGTCGATTTGACAAGTCCCTGACCCGATCACATCAAAGAAAACAACGCATTTTAAGATAAGTTATTTCACTTTAAAGGCTAAAATATTTATGCAAGTATAGAGTATAAGCATGAGCACCTTATAAGAAAAAACTAAAAAAAAAAAAAAAAAAAATTTTTTTAAACTGGGCGAATGAAGAAGTTACAGCTACAGACATAGCCAAAAGAGTTCTATATCGCTAAAATGGAAGCGAATAGTTGGAATGTCTGACGCCCTAAAAATGAAAATGATAATGAAAAAGACCTTTAGAGATTGAAAAGACATTGACAGCAAGTTAATGGTTATATACTATAAGTCAATGTAAAAGAATACTGGCTGATATAGTTACTTTTGATAGCTCAAGGCCACGTTGGTGCATATTACATTTTACATTTTTATTGGTTAATCATATACGTCATTAGACTTATTAATCTATTGATTGGTTAGTATTTTGACTGATACTGTGTGTTATGCCCTTGTCAGTAGAACTACTCTACTTCCCCTTAAATGTCCTTTTAATATACCAAGTTCCTCAATTCTGGTCCAACTGTGGTCCATCTATTTCAAGACTTTCCTAGTATTTGAAGTTTCATTTCCTTATTCTTATAAAACTTCTAACAGATGGCCATGTTGACTTGGGTGGAGGGACGTTTTTCCCAAGAATTGTTATTCTCAGCATTGCTCTCTGCATGACTTGCTCTTCTCAGGAAAGCAGAACTAGATCTTCTCAGGAAAGCAGAGCTAGATTGTGCAAAAGGCTGACAGCTTTGGTCAGAATGTATTCTCGGCCATTTCAGGCTACTTAGTTATCTTAGGCCTTTAAACAATGTTAGCCTATTTCTATTATGCTGGGGATTTCAGGGGATCTGCCTTCACCTCTACTGCCATAGAGGACTTCACATCTTCACCTGTACATACCTGCACAGGTCTTCCTCTTCTCCCCTTCCTCTTTCATGTGGAACATCTGAAAAGGTTCCTACTAGACTACAATTGTTTCAAAATACAGCTGCTAATCTTTTCAGTTAGAAAATTTGAAAGGGCTTCACCTCTTTTGTGCAAATCGCACTGACTCCTGATTAGATATGGGATTACATTTAAGGTATCTTGTCTAGTACATAAGGCTTTATATGGTAATGCTCCAAAACAATTAACATCTCTTTTATGTATTACATCTAACTGTAGCTTTAAACTTCAATTTTTAACTGTTTTTAGAGTAATTAGGAAAAGTCAGCTGGTACCATCATTTTTTCATCAGGCAGTTCAGACGTGGAATCGTCTTCCTTTAGAAATAAGAAGCCTGAATTCATATATTATTTTTTTTATACAGTTTTTGATAAATGTTATTCTTTTATATAGATAGATAGGTATAGATATATATCTTTATTCATTTTAAAACCAAAATTAAGTGCAACATATTATACAGACTTTTACACTTTAACAGCACTTAAATTCTATCAAATTATATTTCATGATGGGCTGGAGTGAGCTTTCATGGAGACTTCAGTAGTTGGAACCCAAGCACGGTACCAGGCAGAACTTTGGATTCTTGCCCAGAAATAGCTAAGAAAAAAAAAAAAATTAAATCGAATCAGGTTGGGCAGACTGGATGGACCATTCGGGTCTTTATCTACCGTCATCTACTATGTTACTAAGGGCTCCTTCTACTAAGGTACGCTAGCAGTTTTAGCGCTCGCTTAGCGTGCACTATAATACCGCACGTGCTAAACGCTAACACCTCCATAGAGCTTACGTTAGTATTTTTCATTTAGCTCCCGGTTAGCGTGCGCTAAAAACACTAGGGAACCTTAGTAAAAGGAGCCCTATGTTACTATGCTAACCGATTTAGCACGCTCTAAGGATTAACGTGCACTAAATGCTAAGGCATCCATTATATTCTATGGGCACCTTACTATGTAGTGTGTGCTACTCTTTAGCATGCGCTAAATTGGTTAGCGTGCCTTCATAAAAGGAGCCCTAAGTGATACCAGGTCAACTACAATCTTAGGGCTCCTTTTACAAAGCTGTGTTAAGCTTTTTTGTATCGCCAGCCATGGCGGTATTAGCTCTGATGCTCATAAGAATTCTATAAGCGTCGGAGCTAATACCGTGGCGGCCAACGCTGAAAAAGCTTAACGGGGGCTTCGTAAAGGGGAGGGAGGATAGTTAGAGCATTGTGAGCTCCTGGATCCTTCCCAGTCTGAGTTTCGATTAGAGAATGACACGGTGACAAAATTCATCACTGTCCCCGTCCCCGTGGATAACCGCGGGAAATAATCTCATGTCATTTTCTAGTGTCTATTTCAACCTTGGTCCTTCTACACCAGCATTCTTCAAAGCAAAGCTTGAGGGTCAGTGGTTGTGGCCATTCATACTCTGATTCTTATGTGAGCCAAGGATAATGAAGCCATTGTGACATCACTGATGTGATTGGCTCTTAGGCACTGGTGGAATGAGGCATTATGACATCACAATATCTGCTCTGGATACCAGAGACTGTCATTCTGTAGTGTTTGTTTCAACCTTGGTCCTTCTACACCAGCATTCTTCAAAGTAAAGCTTGCGGGTCAGTGGCTGTGGCCATTCATACTCTGATTCTTATGTGAGCCAAGGATAATGAAGCCATTGTGACATCACTGATGTGATTGGCTCTTAGGCACTGGTGGAATGAGGCATTATGACATCACAATATCTGCTCTGGATACCAGAGACTGTCATTCTGTAGTGTCCGTATCAACCTCAGTCCTTCTACACCAGCATTCTTCAGAGCAAAGCTTGCGAGTCAGTGGTTGTGGCCATTCATACTCTGATTCTTATGTGAGCCAAGGATAATGAAGCCATTGTGACATCACTGATGTGATTGGCTCTTAGGCACTGGTGGAATGAGGCATTATGACATCACAATATCAGCTCTGGATACCAGAGACTGTCATTCTATAGTGTCTGTTTCAACCTTGGTCCTTCTACACCAGCATTCTTCAAAGTAAAGCTTGCGGGTCAGTGGCTGTGGCCATTCATACTCTGATTCTTATGTGAGCCAAGGATAATGAAGCCATTGTGACATCACTGATGTGATTGGCTCTTAGGCACTGGTGGAATGAGGCATTATGACATCACAATATCTGCTCTGGATACCAGAGACTGTCATTCTGTAGTGTCCGTATCAACCTCAGTCCTTCTACACCAGCATTCTTCAGAGCAAAGCTTGCGGGTCAGTGGTTGTGGCCATTCATACTCTCATTCTTATGGGAGCCAAGGATAATGAAGCCATTGTGACATCACTGATGTGATTGGCTCTTAGGCACTGGTGGAATGAGGCATTATGACATCACAATATCTGCTCTGGATACCAGAGACTGTCATTCTTCAGTGTCTATTTCAACCTCAGTCCTTCTACACCAGCATTCTTCAAAGCAAAGCTTGCGGGTCAGTGGTTGTGGCCATTCATACTCTGATTCTTCCCTCTCTCCTTAAAGAATGACATGAAGATGGTTTCCCGCGGTTATCCGCGGGGACGGGAACGGTGATGAATTTTGTCACCCTGTCATTCTCTAGTTTCGATCACAACGTATCACAGATTTGGCAATGTGCTGTGTTAACGGCCCAGTGGCTCTTAGTAGATTGCAAAGGCGGAGAAGCAGTTATGCAGAGACCTTCCAGCTGCTTTTGATTGAATTGATCACAGATTGTTATTGACTAAATTGGACGACATGGATATTACTAGTAAAGTATTTAAGCAGCGTTCTTGACAGAGATACATCAGTGAGCGAAAGCTGCCACTGTGCCTGTTTAATATCTCCCCTATTCGTTGGGAGAAGTGACAAGAGCCTGGGTCTGGTTCACTCTTCACGTGCTGATGACATTTGAGTGATTGCTCCAATTAAAGATTTCCTTAAAATAGAACTGGGCGACGCATGATCTCTGCTTTAAAGCTATTCAGATGGATGAAAGATGTTTTAAACTTAAGACGGTAAAAAAACTAATTGCAATGGGGAGAGGAGCAGAATGCACGGAGACTGAAGCCAGGAATATATAAAGTATGGTCACCGACTCTAATTTAACTTGAATGTCTGTATCGCATTTATACAATACAGGTTTCAAGGCGATTTACAAGTTAAGAGGCTCATTAAGAGCACTGGGAATTGTGGTTGCATCACATCGATGAGATTAGGATACATTGTTGCAGGCAGATCTTGGCAATGGGAGGACAAAATGACATACCGTAAGCAAAAAGGAAGGTAAATACAGTAGCAGAGGGAAGACAAAGGAATAAGGGGAGTGGAGTGATTGAGTCCGATGAGGTAACAAATGCTGATGCTTCTTAGGGTCTTAGGTATGCCCGGAGCCAGCCATCTTTCTTCAGCCCTCTAAAGGACTTTGTTACCCAGCGTGTGGCTTCTTCAGCACAGTGAGGGGAAAGGAGGCCAGTCGTTGCCCTCACTACATCGAGCAGAGCAGAGCAGACCCCCCTCGGAAACTTTTCTTCGGCGAGAAGCCCCGTACCTGTCTTCCCGGAGCCAGCACCGAGCAGATCAATTGCAAACTTCTATCTTTGACGTGCAGCCTTGCCCCTTTTTTCCCAGAGCCAGCCATCTTTTCCAGCCCTTTAAAGGGCTGCCGAGCAAGGGCCCTTGGTGCGTTCCTTTGTGTTGGCCAAGCAGGACAAGGCCCAAACCATGCCAGAACCCCACAAGACCCCTAGACAGTCAAATACAACTATCTCAACTATCACACTTATATTTCCCATAATGGCTCTTCACATCCCTGTCATCACAGGCCAGGGACGCTATGGAGACCTGACAAACTGCTCTCACATGAGGCAAACAACAGTCAGAACCTCCAACCTCATAAAATCCCATCAAATATAGAACTACCCAAAACAAACTTCATCGCAGTAGTAAACGCCAGATCCAAAAACGGCAAAGACCTCGTCCTTCTAGATGTCATAACAGACAACAGATGGGATCTCCTCCTAATAACTGAAACATGGCTAAAAGAGAACGATGGGGCCACCCTGGGTGCACTATGCCCTCAAGGCTACCAAGCACTGGCATGTTCCCCCCCCCCCCCAAATAAAAGGGGGTGGGATTGCAGCTATCGCAAAATCCAAACTAAACCCAAGACACATAAACTCCATCTCACTAGAAGGCCTGGACAGCCTCATTTTCTCTACAGGCCATGACAAAAAAACATATTCGTATTAATATACAGAGCCCCCTCCTCCCCTATGTCTGCACTAGACGAACTAAGAACCATTATAAGTGACCTCTCAGTCAACCACAAACAAATTATCATCATAGGAGACTTTAACTTTGCTGAATACCCACACATCACCGGTGCACCAAGGGAATTCACAAAAACATCGTCTGACCTAGGTTTCATCCAACTAGTCCACTCCCCCACCCACTCCTCCGGAAACACTCTAGATCTGATCTTCATCTCCAAAGGCCCGGCACTCGACAGCAAACCAACCCTGCTAACAATCTCTCGGGTCCCCTGGACTTACCACCATGTTATCTTGTTCAACCTGCACGTCAAGACCAAAGGGCCCATAGAAAATACAGCGTTACAAAAAGCAATCACACTCGACCCAAAGTCAGTCAACCTTTATGATTTTTTCATTGGCATCTCCAAAATAGACCTACTCATAAGTTCCACAGCAAACTCACTAGAGGAAAAGGCACAGGCCTGGCATGCTGGCGTAAAGTCACTGTACGAGAAATTAGCAAGAGTCAAAAAAGTCAAAACATACACAAGATCTTTCTTATCACCCTAGTTCACAGAAAGCCTGAGAGAACAGAAAAGGAAAGTCAGGAAAGCGGAAAAAACCTGGTGCAAAACACACAACGACGAGGACAAATCCACCTGGAAAAGCCTCTTGAAAGATTATAAACTAGCAACACTCGAAACAAAAAAGGCATATTTCACAAACCTAATATCCAAAATCCCCAACAGATCAAAGGCTATCTTCTCACTGTCGAAAAACCTTTTCACCTCCTCCCAAGGACCACACCACATCCAACAATCAAACTTAGGCAGTGAATCCCTCGCTAATTTCTTCCATGACAAGATATCAAAGATACGAGAATCCTTGGACTTAGAAGCCAAAACTCTGCCAAGCATCCAAAAACTATACAAAATAACAACCTACACAACATAGATTCTCTAGATAGCTTCATACCAGTTTCCATTGACGACCTAAAAAGTACAATAGTCTCCTTACACCCCACAATATCAATCCTGGGCCTTTGCACATCCACCACACTTCTAGCTACCAGCGAATCTTTCCTGAACTCCATCTTACCTCTAATTAACAAGTCCCTACAATCTGGCATAATACCACAGAGCTGGAAATCTGCTGTAGTAAGACCACTCTTTAAAAAAAACCCACCATGGACCCAGACAATCCAAGCAGCTATATGCCAGTCTCAAATCTCCCATTCATCTCAAAAATACTAGAAAAGATTGTACTCACAAAACTACGAAACTTCATGGAAACAAACACTACTCTCTCCAACTTCCAATTAGGATTCAGGAAACACCATAGAAATGGTGCTTCTAGATATCGTAGATGACTTTTGGAAAATCCTTGATGAGGGGAAAGATGTTCTGCTAGTCCTATTAGACCTGAGTGCCGCCTTCGATATCATCGATCACTCACTCATCCTATCCAGACTACACTCCATTGGAATCCATGATGTCGCACTGGCATGGTTCTCCTCCCTCTTACACGAAAGTTCTCAGAAAGTATTATTGGAACCCTCTTTATCGGAGTCAAAACCTCTCAACTACGGAGTGCCTCAGAGTGCACTACTATCCCCACTCCTCTTTAACATATATGTCAAACCAGTACTCGACTTCGCAGAAAAACACCAAATCAAAATACACTCGTATGCAGACGACATACAGCTCTACCTTCCCCTAATTCAACACCGAGATGTACAAATGGAAAAACTGCACTGCTGCCTAAGACAAATAAATAAAACTGGATGACTGCAAATAAACTACAGCTCAATGCATCAAAAACAGAACTTCTCTGGATACATAAAGACTCCTGCGCATGACCCCGCCCATCGCTTTCCTGGGGAAATGACACCCTTACAGCCAAAGACAAAGTCCACAGACTAGGAGTGACTCTCAACTCAAATCTGTCACTCTCAGACCATGTATCAAATTTAGTATCTTCATCCTTGTACTACCTCCGCCAACTAAAATGCATCCGTGCATACTTTTCAGAAAATGATTTCGCCCAGCTACTATACACGTTTGTACTATCCCGCTTAGATTACTGCACTCTCCCGTCTACAAGGTGTGCAAACTGCCGCAATCTGACTCCTAAAAATTTTGGGCTTCCGTGACCATGTCACCCCTGCACTAACATCTATGCACTGGCTACCTATCCAAAAACGATGCGCCTTTAAAGCCTTAGTGCTAGCTTTCAAGACTTTCCACAAAATGACACCAAACTACATAGCATCAAAACTTCAAAATTACATCCCCAACTGATCATTGAGATCCCAAACAGAAAAACGGCTGGTCCTGCCACCAGGCCGCTCACTCACATCTATGACAGCCCGAAGACGCTCATACTCTCATTACATACCCAGAATGTGGCAAGTCATCCCCTCATCCATAAGATCACTAGACAGTCTTTGGAACTTCAAAAAAGCCGTAAAAACCTTCCTCTTTACAAACTCAGCTCCTTGAAGACCCATGTCTACACCCCGGATGGATGGAACCCCAAAAACACCACCTAATATACCATACGGAATCTCGCTAAAACTCACATGCCACTGCAAATATAACCTGAATTACTACCACATTCTCTGACAACAAAGATGCATGTAAGAACATAAGAATAGTCATATTAGGTCAGACCAATGGTCCATCAAGCCCAGTAGCCCGTTCTCACTGTGGCCAATCCAGATCCCTAGTACTTGGTCAAAACCCAGAGTACAACATTCCATGCTACCGATCCAGGGCAAGCAGTGCTCTGTGCTGCTCCAATGGTCATAGAACTTCAGATGGTATGGCCAGTCCTAGTAGAGCATCAAGTAGGTCCCTGGAGTAGCCTGATAGTGCAGTGAACTCTAGAGCAGTGGTTCCCAACCCTGTCCTGGAGGAACACCAGGCCAATTGGGTTTTCAGGCTAGCCCTAATGAATATGCATGAAGCAAATTTGCATGCCTATCACTTCCATCATATGCAAATCTCTCTCATGTATATTCATTAGGGCTAGCCTGAAAACCCGATTGGCCTGGTGTTCCTCCAGGACAGGGTTGGGAATCACTGCTGTAGAGAATGGGACCCAGGCCCAGATCCCACTCTAACTACTACACTTATGGTGGGAAATTTGAGTCCATCAAAACCCACCCAAAATCCATTGTACCTATATATAGGAGGCACCTGTATGCATAAGAGCTATCGGTTGGTGTATAATTGGGTCCAGTAGATTTTGCATGGGTTATGAAGGGCTCACAGTACACTATCAGGGACTTATGTTGAGATGTGTACCCGGGCCTTTTTATATGAAGTTCACTGCAGTTCCCCCTAGGGTGCTCCACTGCTCTGCTGGGATGTCTGTCTGACCAGTCTACTAAAAATGCAGACTCCTCCTACATCCAATGGCATGCTTTGTGTGTTTTTCTTTTTTTTTGGGGGGGGGGGTCTGAAAATCTTCAAAAAAGATAAACTCATTAAGGGTGAACACACATAGAAGTACTGTAGTCATTTTTGACAAAAAGATAGACATTTTTGCTGTTTTGAAAATGATCATTTTCTCTACCTGATTTATGGATGGACTTTCGAGAACATCTAAACTCAGATTTAGACGTCATATCAAAAATGGCTCTCTATAACAGTTTACCACAGTCTGCTCCTGCAGAGAATATGGTCTGGTAAGTATATTTACTTGAAGTGTTTCATTCTGCAATGTTATTTCATTCGGTATACTTCTGTAAAAAGTTAAGACAGTTTCCATGTCTACTAATGTTACATGAAATATTCAAAGGTAGATGAACAGCTAAACATTTATAGTCAAGTGCTTGAAAAGTTACAAGTGAAAAATTAAGTCATCTTATCCTGATGAAATCGCAGGGGGAGACCAAAATGTTAGCATGATGCTTAATTAAATAAATGTACTTTTTTGATTTACATTCTCAAGTGTTCCACCTTCCCATTTACAAATTTCTTTAACATATTGTGGTCTTGTTTAACTCTAATTAGGCATTTTCATGATTAGTTGTTGCTCTGCATTTGACTTGTGCAAAGTTGGGCCACTGCCAGAGCTGAATGATGTCACCTGCAGGAAACAACATTGAACCTTTTGGGCCTTCATGTCTTTTTCTAGAACATAAAAAGAGAGAAAACTGGTGGAAGATGAAGTGACTTTCTAGGTCATGCTTTCTAGAAATAAATTGTGCACCGGGTAATCTACGGGGTGGCTCCCTGGTATCTAAGTCAAATGTTGAAATATTACGGAGCAAATTCTATAAGAAGTGCCCAAATGTTAGGCGCCATAGTCTGACATCTCTGTCTTCTTCCCTTCCAGCGTCTTCTATCCCCCCCTATTCCCCATTTCCCTTCAGCATCTTCTCACCACTCTCTATTCCCCATTTCCCTTCCAGCGTCTTCTTTCCAATCTCGATTCCCCATTTCCCTTCAGCGTCTTCTCACCACTCTCTATTCCCCATTTCCCTTCCAGCGTCTTCTCCCCAATCTCTATTCCCCATTTCCCTTCAGTGTCTTCTTCCCACTTTCTGTTCCCCATTTCCCTTTAGCATCTTCTCCCCACTCTCTGTTCCCCATTTCCCTTCAGCGTCTTCTCACCACTCTCTCTTCCACATTTCCCTTCAGCGTCTGATTCTCTCCACCTCTCTTCAGTGTCTGTTCCTCTCCACCCCCTACAGTGTCTGTTCTATTCCTTTCCACCACCACCCTTCCCTCTTGCCACTCCCTCAAGCATCTGTTCCTTTCCACTGCCCTTCAGCACTCCTCGCGCAGCCGACCATCTCCCTCTTACCTTCATGGTGCGTTACAGTGTAATTTGTTCAAACTGCCGGAGTCTGCCTGAAGTCACTTCTCTTCTGACGCAAACCTTCTGGATCAGCAGGAACTTGTCTAACTTTGTCTTGAATCCCTGGAGGGTGTTTTCTCCTATGACAGACTCTGGAAGAGCGTTCCAGTTTTCTACCACTCTATGGGTGAAGAAGAACTTCCTTATGTTTGTGCAGAATCTATCCCCTTTCAATTTTAGAGGTTCTTTACCCTCTCGTTCTCCCTACCTTGGAGAGGGTAAAGAACCTGTCCTTATCTACTAAATCTATTCCCTTCAGTACCTTGAAAGTTTCAATCATGTCCCCTCTCAATCTCCTCTGAGGGAAAAAAAGGCCCAGTTTCTCTAATCTTTCGCTGTACAGCAACTCCTCCAGCCCCTTAACCTTCTTAGTTGCTCTTCTCTGGACCTTTTTGAGTACATAAGAAAATAAGCAGTACCTCTGCTGGGTCAGACCAGAGGTCCATCATGCCCAGCAGTCCGCTCACGCAGCAGCCCATCAGGTCCAGGACCTGTATAGTAATCCTCTATCTATATCCTTCTATTCCCTTTTCCTTCAGGAAATTATCTAATCCCTTCTTGAACCCCAATACCGTACTCTGTCCTATCACACCCTCTGGAAGCGCATTCCAGGTGTCCATCAACCGTTGGGTGAAGAAGAACTTCCTAGCATTGGTTCTGAATCTGTCCCCTCTTAACTTTTCCGAATGCCCTCTCGTTCTTGTAGTTTTCGAAAGTTTGAAGAATCTGTCCCTCTCCACTTTCTCTATGCCCTTCATGATCTTGTAAGTCTCTATCATGTCCCCTCTAAGTCTCCGCTTTTCCAGGGAAAAGAGCCCTAGTTTCTCTAATCTTTCAGCGTATGAAAGATTTTCCATACCTTTTACCAGTCGTGTCGCTCTCCTCTGAACTTTCTTGAGTAGTACTGTGTCCTTCATGTACGGCGACCAGTGCTGGACACAGTACTCCAGGTGAGGATGCACATCGCCCGGTACAGCGGTATGATAACCTTCTCCGATCTGTTCGTGATCCCCTTCTTTATCATTCCTAGTATTCTGTTTGCTCTTTTTGCTGCCGCAGTGCATTGTGCAGATGGCTTCATCAACTTATCAATCAGATCTCCTAAGTCCCTTTCCTGGGAGGTCTCTCCAAGTACCGCCCCGGACATCCTGTATTCGTGCATGAGATTTTTGTTACCTACATGCATCACTTTACATTTATCCACTTTGAACCTCATCTGCCATGTCGATGCCATTCCTCAAGCCTGATTATGTCACGTTGCAGATCTTCGCAATCCCCCTGTGGCTTCACTACTCTGAATAACTTCGTATCGTCCGCAAATTTAGTCACCTCGCTCATCGTACCTATGTCCAGATCATTTATAAAGATGTTAAAGAGCATGGGTACAAGCCATGTGGCACCCCACTGGTGATGCTCTTCCAGTCCGAGTATTGTCCATTTACCCCCCACTCTCTGTTTCCTATGCTCCAGCCAGTTTTTAATCCACGTGAGTATTTCACCCTCGATTTCATGGCTCGCAATTTTCTGAAGTAGTGGAATCGAGGGTGAATGCTAATTAGATCTGGAAAAGATAAAAGGATTCAGCAGGAACCATGCCTTGATTTTCACCTTTAGTCTCCATTCTCACCATTAGACAGGGGAGAAGTAATAGGAAGATATCACTCCTGAGGCAGGCACTGCGCATAACAGCTTGAGTTTCCGCCAACAGCAGTTAAACCTTAATTGTCTGACTGGTGTCAAGAATGGGCTTTTTATATTGATTCAGCAGGGCATACATGCTGCTGTGTAATTTCAGATTCCCTTCTGATTTCCAAATCACGTACTCTAAGGGGCTTGGGGGTGGGTGGGGGGGTGGTATTCACTGCATTCTGGACCTAATAAACTCTTTGTGTGCTTTCATAAAGCTAACTGTGTCTGCTTTTTCTGAGCTGGTACTTTTGCTCATAACATCCCAATTAGTTATTTTTCCCAAAAGAGTTTCCATTCGCAGGCATCGAGGCTTTCTTAACTCCAGGAATCATAAAGAGAGAAATTCTGTGCGAGCTGTCCAAATATGCCTTAATTAAGACGAATTAGCGTCTCGATGAGGCCTACTCCAGCTTCTAGAGGGAAACAATTTGAGCAGAATACAGAATTACCTATTGAAGCTCATAAAAGTCTAAAGTGACTAGACCTATGACTTTTTTTTTTCCATTTTTTTTTCTCTCCTTATTGCCTTGGCGATAGAATTAGAAGACAGAAATAAAATTAAAAAAACTGCACAGACAATAATTCACCGAAAGGTGAACCTAGATATTATTCTATAAATACTTTTCTGGCTACTTGTTCTATCCGTCAAGCTGATTTAAAAAATACTAACAAATGTGGATCAGCAAGTCGCAGTCTCCCCAAGAAAAGGAGTACCCTAGTACCCTTTGGCTCAGGCAATGGTCTTGAAGCACAGGAGAATCAAGTTTGAATCACCTGCTGTGGAGCCTGAACTTAAGGGCTGCAATTATCAACATGGGCAACCATCAAGCCATGTTATTTCACACCATCTTGGGCTATTTTAGCATAGGTCCTAATTTATGCAATAAGACCTACAAGTAGCTGTGGTCAACAGTAAAACAACACCTCATAATGGAAGCCCACATTCATAATTATGCCTCTTTGAGCACTCAGTACCAATGCAGGGCAAGAAGATGCTCTCTCTTATTGCTAGGGTTACTATTCGGCCCTAGAAAAAGGAGAGCGGGCTGACACATCCGGGTTTTGCTTCCATTGCAAGAGAAAGAGGAAAAGGTAGGGAGAACGAGAGGGCAGATTCTGTTACCCTCTATCTATACCAGTGGTCTCAAACTCGCGGCCCGGGGACCACATGCGGCCCGCCAGGTCCTATTTTGAGGCCCTCGGTACGTTTATCATAATCACAAAAGTAAAATAAAACAGTTTCTTGATCATATATCTCTGGTTCGTCCCTGATCAGCGGCTTTCTCTACGGAGCCGCCTCCGTGGTTTTTGCTACTTCAAACTCCGTGCCCCCGCATGCGCAGTAGAAGGAGCCAGAAAACCGCCGCACCAAAACACCACAGGCTCCTTCTCCTGCGCATGCGGGGCCAAGGAGCTACGAATCACGGAGGTAGGAGTGCGTATGCGCGCTTAGGGTTTTATTATTATTATTTTCGTATAATGGAGGCAGTATATGCAAATCAAGTTTATGCATATTCATTCTGGATATCCTGAAAACCTGATTGGCAAGGACTGAGTTGAGAAACACTAGCAAGGCTATATATTGCCCCAAAATCGAGCCTTTTGTCTCCATAAGATTCTCGGTTGCTCTCCAGCTACCAGCACTGGCCCAGTTAGTTTCTGCATCTCATAAACACACCGTCAAAAGCGGCACTCTGCACTTGTTTCCCCCCTCGCCCCCTCCCCCATTAACACACAGACACCTCAGTTTTTGACAAAGAGCAGGGGGAGAGAGAAAGAAAGAGAGACAGAAAGAAAAGGGGAGGGGCAGAAAGAAAAAAATATTGGATTTATAGTCAGAAGAAGGAAGTGCAAACAGAGACTCATGAAATCACCAGACAAAAAGGTAGGAAAAATGATTTTATTTTCAGTTTAGTGATCAAAATGTGTCTGTTTTGAGAATTTATATCTGCTGTCTATATTTTGCACTATGGCTCCCTTTTACTAAACCGCAATAGCGGTTTTTAGCGCAGGGAGCCTATGAGCATCGAGAGCAGCGCAGGGCATTCAGTGCATCTCCCTGCTCTAAAAACCAGTATTGCGATTTAGTAAAAAGGGAGGGGGTATATTTGTCTATTTTTGTATAGTTGTTCCTGAGGTGACATTGCATAGAATCTTCTGCCTTGACCTCTTTGAAAATCCGCAGAATATAAATGATAATTAACATTTTTTTTTTTTTGCAATTTTTTATTTATAACAAAAAAACCTCAGACCACCACAGCAGTACAATACAAGAATACAATCAGTCAAATTACAAAACAGCAAAACCCATTGAGGTCATCCCTCCACTCTCCCAACCCTCCCACCCCCCACCCCCCGGTAACAACAAACAACACCCTACATCCCCCTTAATACAAAGATCCCCCCAATGGGCGCAAGCACCCAAGGAAAAGGAAGGCATATAAATGCGAACTGTTAAAAACAGCTTTCCACACACATATAAATCTTTGAATAACCATTTAAGAATGCCGACTTTGGACTGTTCACTGTTCATATGCAAACCATCATCGTCTGAATTCAAGAGGGCCTGGGATAGGCACGTGAGATCTCTCAGAAAGAGATAATGGTTACTGCGGATGAGAAAACTAGATGGGCCATTTGGCCTTTATCTGCCATCTATGTTTCTGTGTTTCTATGTCATGCTGAACAAAACCCCCCCGTAAAGTCAGATGAAAGAAGAACAAGTGGGGAGTGGGATAGACCACATCAACCTTGGGGTAGATGGTCCGTGGTCCGTGTTTCTTCCTACTTGGATAGCATTGATTCACCTGACATGTGAAGGGGCCCCTTCCATACACGGGAAGGGGAAAAGGCTGGGAAGGGGGCTGCTTGAACGGCCCTCCCCATGAGAGGCCCAGACAGATCGGTGGCAAATCTTAGTACAAGGGGAGTAGTAGAAGGTGCGAAGTCTAGCATGACAGAGAAAACAAAAGAAGAACAAGTGGGGAGTGGAATAGACCACGATATTCACGGGGGTTCCATTCCAGGACCCCCCGCGAATCTTGAAAAACCACGAATACGGTTTTTCGTGGGGGAGACTGGAGAGGGCAGCAGGAGAGAGCAGCCGGAGTGCCAGCGAATGAAGGAAATCACTCGCTGTATGCTCCGACCGCCTCTTCCTGCACTAAAGTCGGGCCTTACCAATTAGGAGGGGCTTTGACACGCAGCTCCTGATTGGTGAGGTCTGACTTTAGTGCAGGAAGAGGCGGTCGGAGCATACAGCGAGTGATTTCCTTCACTCGCCAGCACTCCAGCTGCTCTCTCCAGGTCGGCGGTTCACAGTTGGAAAATACCGCGAATGACCGGGGGAACACTGTACTGTAATCAATGACCCGACATGGTCCGTGTTTCGGGCCTCCTAATGGAGGGTACACAGAAGTCACCTGATAGTCACCTCTCTAAGAGTCCTGTTTACATCTTATTGGCTAACTAAAGTTGTGCAGACGCTTCCATTTTAAAGTGTGCATTTCCACCATCGGAGTGACACCTAGTGGACCTATAAACCACACCCCTGAAGCAGGCCTCCATTAGGAGGCGGAAACACGGACCATGTCGGGTCATTGATTACAGCACAGTGTTCCCCCGGTCATTCGCGGTTGGCGGTTCACGGTCCCGGTCATTCGCGGTTTGCGGTCCCGGTCATTCGCGGTATTTTCCAACTGTGAACCGCCGACCTGGAGAGAGCAGCTGGAGTGCTGGCGAGTGAAGGAAATCACTCGCTGTATGCTCCGACCACCTCTTCCTGCACTAAAGTCAGACCTCACCAATCAGGAGCTGCGTGTCAAAGCCCCTCCTAATTGGTAAGGCCCGACTTTAGTGCAGGAAGAGGCGGTCGGAGCATACAGCGAGTGATTTCCTTCATTCGCCGGCACTCCGGCTGCTCTCTCCTGCTGCCCTCTCCAGTCTCCCCCACGAAAAACCGTATTTGTGGTTTTTCAAGATTCGCGGGGGTTCCTGGAATGGAACCCCCGTTAATATCGTGGTCTATTCCACTCCCCACTTGTTCTTCTTTTGTTTTCTCTGTCATGCTAGACTTCGCACCTTCTACTACTCCCCTTGTACTAAGATTTGCCACCGATCTGTCTGGGCCTCTCATGGGGAGGGCCGTTCAAGCTGCCCCCCTTCCCAGCCTTTTCCCCTTCCCGTGTATGGAAGGGGCCCCTTCACATGTCAAGTGAATCAATGCTATCCAAGTAGGAAGACATGCCTCTTGATTGTTCCCATCAGCTGCTTCGTTGAATGCTAAACGCTGCCATTTTACACTCTCCCCCCTCCCCTCCCCCATGTGATGGCATGTGATGCCCCGCCACTAACTGGGCAAAGCGAAACCTCGCTTATCCACGTTGCGAGCGAGCTCATTGCTTGGCTGAAAAGGAGCTTGGGTCGGGATAATCCAACCCAGCGTCCCCACCGCACCGCCCCGCCCCTACCCATGCCACCTATATTCTTTCTCCCATTGGCCTAACCCTTCCCCCCTACCTCTGACTTCCCCCCTCCCCCTCACTTCCCAGCAACAGCTTCTGCCTTTTTGTTGCAGCTGCCCCCTCTCCCCCACGAGGGGTGGGGTCGCTCTACCTTTCTCTTTTTAAAGTAACACACAACACAATAGTGATGCTCAGAATATGCAGGGGCCCAGAGGAGGGTTACACTTCAAGCTATACCTTCCTCTTCAGACATGCCCCTAATTCCTAAAGGCCCAAGGCAGTTGCATAGTTTGAACCCCTGAAGCACCAGTCGAGGTGGAAGAGGATCTCTTTTTCTGGGAACAAGAGGGCATCCGTTGAAAATCAGGGGTGGGAAATTTCATGGCGACACCAGAAAATATTTCTTCACCGAAAGAGTGGTTGACCGCTGGAATAATCTTCCACAACAGGTAATTGAGGATAGCAGCGTGCCAGATTTTAAGAAAAGATGGGATTGGCATGTGGGATCTCTTCATGGAGGTAGTTAGGGGGTGGGCCATTAGTGTGGAAGACTAGATGGGCCGTGGCCCTTTTCTGCCGTCATCTTCTATGTTTCTAAGTTTCATTCGAGCTCGGCTTCAGCAGATATGTTTGCAATGTTTGGAGTCAATGAAAAGAGCAACAAGATCCCTGAGCTAATCTAATGTGTCTGCTTCTGACGTCCCTCTAATTCTGTTTCTCTCCAATTGCATTGCGTGGCGGGAGGAGAATTTAATTATGCCTGCATTTCTCATGGTTTGTAGGCTGCGGTTACCAGACAAAATATTGATTATCAGAATTTTTCAACTGCACAAATTATCGCCACGCATTAGATATTATACGAAAAGAAAAGCAACCAATGTAAAGTGTAAATAAACCATGGTTACAGTTTTGTTTATAAAGTCAAGTCAATAAAATATTATTACAGTGGCTTTAGAAAGACTTTTTGATGCTCTTGGGAAATGGTCAGTAGAGGTCATGACGGAGGCTGCAAAGACACATCTTGATTTTATTTAGATAACAATTTTAGGCAGTGAATGGCATTTAAAAAATTGGTTCCTTGCAATTAGTTACTTTCCGGTGTAATTAAGCGAGGAATTGATCGAGCTGCTGATTAAGTAATTAAGAGCTTTGATTCACTACGTTTTTCCTCCAGTTCTATATCTACATGAAAAAAAGGTTATGATTGCCTCTTTGATCACAAAGTATGTGCTTTCTTTTCTCTATGTAAATTTTGCCAGATTCTCATATACTGACAGACTGAAAAAGCTGGGGCTTTACTCGCTGGAAAAGCGACGACTTAGAGGAGACATGATAGAAACCTTCAAGATCATGAAGGGCATAGAAAAAGTGGACAGGGACAGATTTTTCAAACTATGGGGAACCACAAATACAAGGGGACACACAGAGAAATTGAAAGGGGAGAGGTTTAGAACAAACGCCAGGAAATTCTTTTTTACCCAGAGAGTGGTGGATACATGGAACGCGATACCGGAGAATGTGATAAGCAGAAGCACGCTACAGGTCTTCAAAGAAGGTTTGGACAGGTACCTGGAGGACATGGGGATAGAGGGGTACAGATAAGAGTCGAGGTAAGGTTATAGGGATAGGATTAGAAGTAATTTATAAAATTAGTCAGAGACCACTGTTCAGGCAGTGGGCCTGATGGGCCGCCGTGGGAGCGGACCGCTGGGCGAGATGGACCTCTGGTCTGCCCCAGCGGAGGCAACTTCTTATGTTCACATTGAGAATTACCCAGGAGAACATGTATATACATTTATTTCTGCCTTTGAGGATATACACTTTTATGGGTCAAATTACATATATATCTTAGAATTTTCAAAACTATACAAGGGTGTGGGGTGATAAAATGTTCTCAGCACGACAAAGAAGAGAATGACGTGGATATGGTACAATCAATGATCTGAAACAATGTCAAAATAGAGAATTTTGTTTCTGCAAAATGGCACTTAACCAAATAAGATTTCAGCTACTGTGGCGAAATAATGCTCAGAATTTAAGAAGTTGGTTGGTTGGGCTGAGAACTTTTCAGCACCCCCTCATATGTAATAAAAGTGAGCTAAGTACGTAAAAGACAATCAAGCCATTGTGACATCACTGATGAGGTTGGCTCTTATTGGTGGAATGAGGCATTATGACATCACAAGCTTAGCTCTGGTTACCAGAGACTGAAACTCTTCACACTATGAGGGGGTGCCGAAAAGTTCTCAGCCCAACCAAGAAGAGAATGAGGTGGATCTGGTTCAATCAATGATCTGAAACAATGTCAAAAAACATAGAATTTAATTTCTGTAAATTGGCACTTAACGAAATAAGATAACACTCTTTCAGCTACAGTGGCCAAATAACGCTCAGAATTTAGGAAGTCGGTTGGATGGGCTAAGAATGTTTCAGCAGACACCCCTATATGGAATAATAATAATAATAATAACTTTATTTTTCTATACCGCCATAATCTTGCGACTTCTAGGCGATTCACAATGAAGAAAAGCTGTACAGACAGCGAATTACAGAGTATAGGTTGATTAGAGAACAATTGAACATCCAAGGACAGTACAAGGTGAGTTACAGGGTCAGTGAATTACAAGGGTCACAATAAGTAACATTATACAATCGGCGGTAGGTAAAAGAAAATTGCGCGGTTAATGAATTACAAGGTGCAAGACTGAATAGATGAAAAAGATAACATAGGATGTTGATGAGAAATAATTTGTTTTCATGATACATTAATGAAGGGCGGGCACCAGTGGGAAACTGGTAACGATTGAAGGACGAATTATGGCAGATGAAGGTTGACGGGCTCCTATTAAGGTGAAAGAAGAACTTCGGATGGGAGGAGGCTCTGGTTTTAGGGGTGGGAAGTCTGGTTAGGTTATGAATTTCTTAAACAAGGTGGTTTTTAGATCTTTCCTAAAGACACTGTATGACTCTCTGGTGGCATCGGTGAAGTAGCCTAGCCAAGTTTGCTATCTACCGGCTTGGAATTTGAATTTTCTGTCAATAAAGGTACGATATCTACAGCCTGTGATATTTGGGTAAGTGAAGAGGTTGCGGTTTCTGGTAGGCCTGGTAGAGTGAGCCAAGTACAGGACAATCAAGCCATTGTGACATCACTGATGAGGTTGGCTCTTATTGGTGGAATAAAGCATTATGACATCACAATCTCAGCTCTGATTACCAGAGACTGAACTTATTCAAACTACAAGGGGGTGCTGAAAAGTTCTCAACCCAACCAAGAAGAGAATGATGTGGATAGGGTTCAATCAATGATCTGAAAATATACCAAAACAGAGAATTTTGTTTCAGCAAATTGGCACTTAACAAAATAAGATAACACTCTTTTCAGCTACAGAATTTAGGAAACTGGTTGGTTGGGCTGAGAACTTTTCATCATCTCCTGGTACATTTACAATACAATACAGTTTCTGATTTACCACAGTTCTGGGCATAGGTGCCAGCTCTGTGAGTAATATTGAGCAAGTTCTTTGACTATATTCAGGGAGGGGTAATTTTCATTGGGGTTTAGCACCCCAATCCTTTTGGATTGGAGAAGTAGCCAAATACCAAGGAAACATTTGCATAGAAACATGGTGGCAGATAAAGGCCAAATGGCCCATCTGTAGCATCCACTTTCTCCTCCTCTCCCTATTGGCTAAGGCTCTTAACATTTGCATCTCCTCTCCCTATTGGCTAAGGCTCTTTACACCTGCATTGTGATGTCATAGAACTTAATGGTTAGAGAAATAAAGTAACATGACAGCTGATAAAGGCCAAATGGCTCATCCAGTCTGCCCATCCACAACATCCGCTATCTCCTCCTCTCCCTATTCACTAAGGCTCTTAACATTTGCATCTCCTCTTCCTATTGGCTAAGGCTCTTTACACCTGCATTGTGATGTCATAGAACTTAATGGTTAGAGAAATAAAGTAACATGATGGCTGATAAAGGCCAAATGGCTCATCCAGTCTGCCCATCCACAACATCCGCTATCTCCTCCTCTCCCTATTGGCTAAGGCTCTTAACATTTGCATCTCCTCTCCCTATTGGCTACGGCTCTTTACACCTGCATTGTGATGTCATAGAACTTAATGGTTAGAGAAATAAAGTAACATGACGGCTGATAAAGGCCAAATGGCTCATCCAGTCTGCCCATCCACAATATCCGCTATCTCCTCCTCTCTCTATTGGCTAAGGCTTTTTACACCTGAATCTACTACTTATTCCTAGTATAAGCAGCATAAACTCTGTTTTACTACTTGTGATCTTGGGACCTAGGTTGGCCATTGTTGGAAACAGGGCACTGTTGATGGACCTTCAGCTGCTACTAACTGTGTATATTCAGCAAAGATCACCAGTTTTGTCACACTGAATATTCATATTTAACTGGTCAGCACCATTTCTGATTACACAGTGCTCAATATAAACCACATTGGCACCAGATGATGTTATAAAATGGCCTCAAAACAGCTGCGAAATTTGTGGCTATAATGAGCCCATGGGCAGCTGCAAATGAATGTGTAGAGTTGCTTTAATGCAGTGACGTAGCCATGGGAGTTTTTAAGTGGGCCCAGGCCCGCCCACCTAGTAGCGCACCTATCATGTGGCTGGCAGAAATCCCCCAAGCCCCGTCAGCTAAAAACTCCCAACACCTCTCCCTCCATTTGTACCTTTTGAACAGCAGATCTTCACCATCAAGGAACAGCGATTGATATGCCCCACAGCCTTCTTTCTGACATAACTTCCTGTTTCCACATAGGCAGGAATGCATCAAAGGGAAGGCTGTGAGGGCTGGGATGAGCAGTATGTACCAGTCGCTGCTCACTGCCAGTAAGATTTGCTGTTTAAAAAGTACGCAGAGAGGTGGTGGCTTTGTGACACCAGATCACCTCTGAGCAGGCCAGAAAGACGCTCGATCACCTGTGAGTGATGTGGGACAGGGTTCTTCTGTCCAAAAGAGGAAGAGACTAGATTGCATGGGGCTCTTTTGTCCAGGAGAGGAAGAGACTACATTGCCTGAGGGGGTGTGAGACCCTCCTGGCTGGCAAGAGGAAGAGACTGGATTGCCGGGGGGAGGGGCGTGGAGTTCTGTCCACCTACCTTGTGCCCAGGCCCACCCAAAATTGGTTGCCTGGCTAAGCCGCTATAGGCATGTACAAAAAAAAAGGCCCATGCCACATGGATTTACATTCTCCGTTGACTGTGTTTGATGCCTCCTTACGATTTTACACCATGGATTAGATTTTAGCCTTCTCATTGGGATTTTATCATATGTACTAGCTGATGACCCGGCGTTGCACGGGTATTTAATTATAGCAATAACACAGTAAATGGATTCAAATAAAGATACTTTATAGTGGTGAATGAAATTATATTTTTACAGCTTTATAAAAAGTACAATATTCAAATTATAATGTGAAATATTTGACAAAATGAATACAATACAACAAACACAAAACTTGATTATAAACAACATTTTTAGTTTCACCTCCAGGAGCAAGAACATATAAATTCTTGGGTGAAGAGACCCCCAGAACATATCACCCCAGGTAGTGAGGGATCTGCATACCAAGTTTCGTTCAAATCGGTCAAGCCGTTTTTGAAGTACTGTGAGAATGGCTCAGAGCCTGGTGTCATCAAGAAGGCTTCAGGTACATAGGAGGATGGGGAAATACATGGAAGGACAAGAAGCTATATTGCACTGATGGGCTACATATTACTACAGCAGGAAAAAGAAACCTTGCAGAGAAATTTAGACAATATTTTTCTAGGCATTTAAACTAGAAGGTGGGGGTGGTGTATGTACGAAGGACAATTATAGAGACCACCCCCGGCAAAAGAAAAGATGTGATAGTAGTAAAGGCTGCAACATAAGCAATATCAGCAACTCATTTCTTAGTATTGCAACGGAAAGTGAAACGACACAAAAATCCATACGAAAAAGGAGATTATCGCTGAAAAATAGCTGGAAAGCGATGACCACAAATGCTCGCAGTCTAAGCAACAAAGTTCATGATCTGCAAGCCCTGATATTAGAGGCAGATCTAGATATTGTTGCTATCACAGAGACATGGTTCAGTGAATCACATGGATGGGATGCAAACATACCGGGATATAATCTTTTTAGGAAGGACAGAGATGGTCATAAAGGTGGAGGAGTAGCTCTCTATGTAAAGATCAATATCCAAGCGACCGAAATGCAAGGGACCTGGGGAGAGGAAGAAGCGATATGGATTGCTCTGAAAAGAGAAGATGGAACTTCTATCTACGTGGGTGTAGTCTACAGACCTCCGACTCAATCGCAGCAAATTGATAAGGATCTGATTGTGGATATCCAAAAGTTTGGAAGGAAAGAGGAGGTTCTGCTGTTGGGAGATTTCAACCTGCCGGATGCGGACTGGAATGTTCCGTCTGCGGAATCGGAAAGAAGTAGGGAGATTGTGGATGCCTTTCAAGAGGCTCTGCTCAGACAAATGGTGACGGAACCCACAAGGGAAAAAGCGATATTGGATCTGGTCCTCACAAATGGAGAGAGTATCTCTAATGTTCGAGTGGGTGCTCACCTGGGTAGTAGCGATCATCAAACGGTTTGGTTTGATATAACGGCTAAAGTGGAGAGCGGCCGCACGATACTTAAAGTCCTAGATTTCAAACGTACGGACTTTAATGCAATGGGAAAGTACCTGAAGAAAGAGCTGTTAGGATGAGAGGACATAAGAGAAGTGGAAAGACAGTGGTCTAAGCTGAAAGGAGCGATAAAAATGGCTACGGACCTTTATGTGAAGAAAATCAATAAAAACAAGAGAAAAAGGAAGCCGATATGGTTCTCCAACCTAGTGGCTGAGAAAATAGAGGCGAAAGAGTTGGCGTTCATGAAATATAAAATAACCCAAGAAGAGGAAAGCAGAAAGGACTACAGGGTAAAACTGAAAGAAGCCAAGAGAGAGATACGTTTGGCGAAGGCACAGGCGGAAGAACAAATGGCTAAAAATGTAAAAAAGGGAGATAAAAATTTTTTCAGATATATTAGTGAAAGGAGGAAGATAAAAAATGGAATTGCTAGGCTAAAAGATGCTGGGAACAAATATGTGGAGAGTGATGAGGAGAAAGCAAATGTGCTAAACAAATACTTCTGTTCTGTGTTCACAGAAGAAAATCCTGGAGAAGGACCGAGATTGTCTGGCAAAGTTACACGAGAAAATGGAGTAGATTCTGCGCCGTTCACGGAGGAGGGTGTTTATGAGCAACTTGAAAAACTGAAGGTGGACAAAGCGATGGGACCAGACGGGATCCATCTCAGGATACTAAGGGAGCTCAGAGAGGTTCTGGCGAGTCCTATTAAAGACTTGTTCAACAAATCTCTGGAGACGGGAGTGATTCCTGGGGATTGGAGGAGAGCGGATGTGGTCCCTATTCATAAAAGTGGTCACAGGGATGAAGCAGGAAACTACAGGCCGGTGAGCCTCACTTCAGTTGTTGGAAAAATAATGGAAGTGTTGCTGAAAGAAAGGATAGTGCATTTCCTTGAAACTAATGGGTTACAGGATCCGAGGCAACATGGCTTTACTAAAGGTAAATCGTGCCAAACGAACCTGATTGAATTTTTTGATTGGGTGACCAGAGAGCTGGATCGAGGACATATGCTAGATGTAATTTACTTGGATTTCAGCAAAGCCTTTGATACAGTTCCTCATAGGAGGCTGTTGAACAAACTTGAAGGGCTGAAGTTAGGACCCAAAGTAGTGAACTGGGTCAGAAACTGGCTGTCGGACAGACGCCAGAGGGTGGTGGTTAATGGAAGTCGCTCAAAGGAAGGAAAGGTGACTAGTGGAGTCCCTCAGGGTTCGGTGCTGGGGCCAATCCTGTTCAATATGTTTGTGAGTGACATTGCTGAAGGGTTAGAAGGAAAAGTGTGCCTTTTTGCAGATGATACCAAGATTTGTAACAGAGTAGACACCGAAGAGGGAGTGGAAAATATGAAAAAGGATCTGCAAAAGTTAGAGGAATGGTCTAATGCCTGGCAACTAAAATTCAATGCAAAGAAATGCAGAGTAATGCATTTAGGGATTAATAATAGGAAGGAACCGTATATGCTGGGAGGAGAGAAGCTGATATGCACGGACGGGGAGAGGGACCTTGGGGTGATAGTGTCTGAAGATCTAAAGGCGAAAAAACAGTGTGACAAGGCAGTGGCTGCTGCCAGAAGGATGCTGGGCTGTATAAAGAGAGACGTAGTCAGTAGAAGGAAGAAGGTGTTGATACCCCTGTACAGGTCATTGGTGAGGCCCCACTTGGAGTATTGTGTTCAGTTTTGGAGACCGTATCTGGCGAAAGACGTAAGAAGACTTGAGGCGGTCCAGAGGAGGGTGACGAAAATGATAGGAGGCTTGCGCTAGAAGATGTATGAGGAGAGACTGGAAGCCCTGAATATGTATACCCTAGAGGAAAGGAGAGACAGGGGAGATATGATTCAGACGTTCAAATACTTGAAGGGTATTAACGTAGAACAAAATCTTTTCCAGAGAAAGGAAAATAGTAAAACCAGAGGACATAATTTGAGATTGAGGGGTGGTAGATTCAGGGGCAATGTTAGGAAATTCTACTTTACGGAGAGGGTAGTGGATGCCTGGAATGCGCTCCCGAGAGAGGTGGTGGAGGGTAAAACTGTGACTGAGTTCAAAGAAGCGTGGGATGAACACAGAAGATTTAGAATCAGAAAATAATATTAAATATTGAACCAGGCCAGTTACTGGGCAGACTTGCACGGTCTGTGTCTGTGTATGGCCGTTTGGTGGAGGATGGGCTGGGGAGGGCTTCAATGGCTGGGAGGGTGTAGATGGGCTGGAGTAAGTCTTAACAGAGATTTCGGCAGTTGGAACCCAAGCACAGTACCGGGTAAAGCTTTGGATTCTCGCCCAGAAATAGCTAAGAAGAAAAAAAAAAAAAAAAAAATTTAAATTGAATCAGGTTGGGCAGACTGGATGGACCATTCGGGTCTTTATCTGCCGTCATCTACTATGTTACTATGTTTTTTACATTTTTTCCATTGACATGAATGGGTGAAATCCGATTATCTGTTTGTAGCTCCGCCCACGTGTGCAGGTGGGCCGCTAGACCCCCAGAACATATCACCCCAGGTAGTGAGGGATCTGCATACCAAGTTTCGTTCAAATCGGTCAAGCCGTTTTTGCGTGATCGCGGCACATACACACACACATACATACATCCGATTTTATATATATAGAAGATAGATTAATCATTTTTTTTTACCAAAAACATTGGTTGCACAATTTTTGGGTTTTGTTCCTGGTTTCTCCTTTCTGCTTATGGAATTGTTGGGTACCTCTTCATTGTTGATTTTGCATTTTATCATCACCCTGTCCAAATCTACCCTTGAACACGTACGCTTTGTCACCATCTATACTTCAACATATGGATTATTTTATAAGCTGCATTTGGTGTGCATAAGGTGACATCCACATGCAAAAAAAATCTATCTTTAAATTACCTCCTCGCTGTGCGAGTCGTAAGCCACAAAAAGAACAGCCAGGAAAAATTCATGTGCAGCTTTTCTTGAGCTGTGACTTTAAAACGAATCAATGCTCAACATAAAATCTTTAGATGTTATTTTAGCCCTGTTTCTTCCCTCCAGGTTTATTCGTGTTCCTCTGCATGGTGCCAGCAGCTCACGCCAGTCTTAAGCTAAAGCGCCGGGGATAGGGTGACCTGTAACATGACTGCTTTAAAGTTACTGCCTAAGTGCTGCTGTGTAGAATCAAACGCTGCCATTTCATAGTGGAACGACTGCGTCCGCCTGTCTCGATTTCTCCGGCAGAGCTGAATGCATTTCGCAGCACGAAACGGTTACCCAGGGGGAAAAGAGCAACCGTGCTACCTTCTAACGCTGCCTGACACGTGGAGCGTCCCCCGTTGCCATGTCTGCTTCCCTCAGCCAATGGCCCCCCTCAAATTTTTTCCCGGGGCTTGTAAGGGCGTGCCCTACTGTTGGACACCTTTATTTTTTAAATCATTTTTCTGTAATAGTTGGAAGTGTAGATTATCTTGTGTAGATCCATGAAACAAGTTCCTACTGTAATGTGTTTTGACCTCTAGGAAAAAATGCACAAGGGCCCTTTGGTCTCTTTATACTTGAATACCCTTAGACCAGTGGTCTGAAACTCAAGCCCTTTGCAGGGTCACCTTTTGGATTTGTAAGTGCTTGGAGGGCCTCAGAAAAAATAGTTAATGTCTTATTAAAGAAATGACAATTTTGCTTGAGGTAAAACTCTTTATAGTTTATAAATCTTTCTTTTTGGCTAAGTCTTAATAATAATATTGTCATTTATAGCTAAAGAGACATAAGATCAAGAAACTGTTTTATTTTACTTTTGTGATTATGATAAACATACCGAGGGCCTCAAAATAGTACTTGGTGGGCCGCATGTGGCCCCCGGGCTTGAGACCACTGCTTTAAAATCCTAAGTAGCAACATTCTAGAGCTCAGATTGTGATGTCATAATGCCTCATTCCACCAATGCCTAAGCTCCGTCCTCATCTGCACAAGCCTCATACACTTTACAATTCTAAGTAGCAACATTCTAGAGCTCAGATTGTGATGTCATAATGCCTCATTCCACCAATGCCTAAGCTCCGTCCTCATCTGCACAAGCCTCGAACACTTTAAGATCATAAGCAGCAACATTCTAGAGCTCAGATTGTGATGTCTTAATGCCTCATTCCACCAATGCCTAAGCTCCGTCCTCATCTGCACAAGCCTCAAACCCTTTAAAGCCATAAGTAGCAACATTCTAGAGCTCAGATTGTGATGTCATAATGCCTCATTCCACCAATGCCTAAGCTCCGTCCTCATCTGCACAAGCCTCGAACGCTTTAAAATCCTAAGTAGCAACATTCTAGAGCTCAGATGGTGATGTCATAATGCCTCATTCCACCAATGCCTAAGCTCCGTCCTCATCTGCACAAGCCTCGAACGCTTTAAAATCCTAAGTAGCAACATTCTAGAGCTCAGATGGTGATGTCATAATGCCTCATTCCACCAATGCCTAAGCTCCGTCCTCATCTGCACAAGCCTCAAACACTTTAAAACAGTGGTCTCAATCTCAAACCCTTTGCAGGGCCACATTTTGGATTTGTAGGTACTTGGAGGGCCTCAGAAAAAATAGTTAATGTCTTATTAAAGAAATGACAATTTTGCATGAGGTAAAACTCTTTATAAATCTTTCCTTTTGGCTAAGTCTTAATAATAATATTCTAATGTATAGCTACAGAGACATACGATCAAGAAACTGTTTTATTTTACTTTTGTGATTATGATAAACAAACCAAAGGCCTCAAAAGAGTACCTGGCGGGCCGCATTTGGGCCCCGGGCCACAAGTTTGAGACCACTGCCTTAGATCTCGCCATTTGAGGAATACACAGAGATATAAACTACTGTTCCCTTCCTTCAAAGAAATTAAATCAGCCGGGTAACTCAGTCATTCTTCCACTTATGAACTGGTAGAAATGTGGAATGCGCTTCTTGACTCTGTCAGATTGATAGGTCAGTTACAGCAATTTCGTAAATGCCTAAAAAGTTTATTATTTGCACAATACTTGAACAGTTTATCAAAAGATTCAACAAATTGATTGCTCTACAACACTTATTTTCTCTTATGCTGGTCTTTAATTACTTGTAAACCGAGTCGAGCTCCGCTGGGAGATGACCCAATATATAAATCGAAGACTAGATTAGCTTAGATCCCCTTCTTGTACAAAGCAAGTCTTTGGAGGCTGAGAAACCTTTTAAAGAACTTACAAAAGATTAACATTGGGACTCATACATCAGCCTTTCCGAAAACCACACATATTTATAATAATAATCCAGGACAATCATAATTATTGGGCAAATAATTGGCCACAGCTTTATTTCATATTATATCAAACATTAATTTAACAAATTTGTAAACATCAGCAAACTTTACACTTAACCATTTATGATTTCTTCCGAGAGCTAATCGGTATCGACAGTAGCTCACTTATCCCCCAACTTTCCTTTAACTCCCAGTGACTTACGGTGTCGTAAAGCCACCTCACCTCGTGGCGGTGTCGCACACGAGGACATATTACTATTCCAAATTGATAGAACTTCAAATTCATCTGCCTCTAATAATGGCTGCCCTTAGGCACCAAACAACCAGCTGCGACCGACCCCTCCCCCCTCCACCCAAATTCCCACCTCCTCCCTCCTACTCCGTCCCAACCCCAATCCCAAATAGCGGTGGGAGGGAGGGAAACTCAAATTTTACTATCCTCCCTTTCTTTTACCCTTACTCTCTTCTTCTAGCCCGCCAATTTCTCACCTTCTCACCTCATCCTATGCCCAGCCTCTTTTTTCCCATTCCTCCAATCAACTAATCCCAATATCCTCCAATCGAATTTATCCTCCTGTTGCTACCCCTTCACTCTTCATCCCCCACTCCCTATTTTAACCCTTTAACTTATCCTCCGGCCTTGATGTCGCCCAATGTTACTGGCCACTCAGATTAACTGTGTGGCCTTTTTAACATTGGGACTCATACATCAGCCTTTCCGAAAACCACACATATTTATAATAATAATCCAGGACAATCATAATTATTGGGCAAATAATTGGCCACAGCTTTATTTCATATTATATCAAACATTAATTTAACAAATTTGTAAACATCAGCAAACTTTACACTTAACCATTTATGATTTCTTCCGAGAGCTAATCGGTATCGACAGTAGCTCACTTATCCCCCAACTTTCCTTTAACTCCCAGTGACTTACGGTGTCGTAAAGCCACCTCACCTCGTGGCGGTGTCGCACACGAGGACATATTACTATTCCAAATTGATAGAACTTCAAATTCATCTGCCTCTAATAATGGCTGCCCTTAGGCCACAAGCAGTGACAGAATTTCTTGTCACTGCTCCCCCCACTACTGCAGCCAATTAGCCCAGCAAACAGTTTTGTAACAAATCCTGGATGGAACTAAGAAAGATGTTCACCCCAATTATCGATAAATGTACCCCATCCGGGCGAAAGAGTCCCGGACAATCCACTGAAATGAGGTCATGGATCAAGACCAGACCGCCCATCATAGCAATAAACTTGGACACTTCAGTATTGACACGCCTGCGTAGACGCTCAATAGCTGCAGGCTTCCGTGCACCCTTCCAGCAACGGCGAGGAAGAATATGTGACCATACCAGGCGCGCTGCCGGAAAGGAGCATGCAATTGCCAATAAATCTTGTTTAATTTGATGAATTAATGCCACCCCTGTGACTGAGCATAGGTCATTGCCTCCCAAATGCACTAGTATAAGTACTGGAGATGAAAAACGATGAGCTTGATGCAACGTAGGCAACAGCTGCTCCCAAATCATTCCTCGAATACCAAGCCAGCGAATCCGGACTCCAGCCTCAGCCAGGCCCAAATTGTGACCCCATGAAGAATCTCTGGCATGCTTATGGGCCCAAAAGATGTGAGAGTGTCCACAGAGCCAGACGCATATATCTGTAGACAAAGGTAGCATTGGTCGAGGATCTGGAAAAGAAACTAAAAACATATCAGTAACTACTAACTCAATTATGCCAAATCCCGTACATAACCCTTATATTGATTGGAACGCCAACGTCCCACTCTCTGAATCAGCGCAGGAGGTGCCCCAGCCGCCGCTGCAGAAGTGGCTGCGCCAATTCTAAAAGAATGGGTTCCAAATTCCCGGGAATCATATCCTAGGGCATTCAAGCTCTTCTTTAAGAGAGCCGCAAATTGATAACGAGTTAAAGGCAACCGATTCAAATGCTCTAACCAATAAAGGCCCCCAGAAGGACGAAGCTCACTGTAACGGAATGCCAAATGTATAGGGCACACCGCACTATTATCCGACCTTCTCAACACAGACCAGACTCCTCTACCCTCCTGATCTGTTTTGGACCTACGAAAATGAAGCTTCAAATAAGATTCTCCCAGAATAACGTCCTGAACCAGCAAACCAGATTCTCCAGCTGCCCTTTGCGAGGTCGCTACCAACTCTCCAACTCTGCATGCTGCAAAGAAGGCCACTACAAATGCTAGCTGAAACAATAAAATTTCATACTCAGACGAGCAAATACTGGACAATTGACCACACAGCAAACCAAGCAAGTCATAAGTAATAGGAAGGCGTCGCAGGCGAGGTCGGTATTCAACTCCCGACCGCGCATAGCCCTTTAACAGTTGTTTAACTAAAAAAGTTCCTGTGACAATGGGCCACTTATATAGACGAGAGACAAATGCTAAACTAGCCATTGACTGCGACACCATCCCAAAGGACCATCCCTGATGAGCACCATAAATGAGGAATGCAACAAGTGTCTGTTCCGATATAGGAAAACCACCACCAACAGACTCCTGGTCCAAAAACAACAGTAAACGCCTCCATCCAGTCGCATAAGCTCTCCAAGTGTTAGGAGCTAAGGACCGGTGCAAGAGCTGCTGACCGCCCGCTGGAAGATCTCCCATAAGTCCTCCCTCATGGGTGTTGGGAAGCCATCCGCTGCAGGAGCTAGCGCCCGGAATCGGGACCACTGCGAACGAGAAAGGGCATCAGCAATTTCATTGAACACCCCTGGTACATACCGTGCCGACAAGCACACATTCAAATGCAGACATGCTAGCACAATTAGTCTCAGTAATTCAATGAGTCTAGGACATTTTGCCGATTGTCGATTAAGAGCTGAAACCACAGCAAAGTTGTCAGAAAATATGACAACTCTCTTGTTAGCCAGCCGGGCACCCCAAGTATCCAAAGCTACCCATACCGGAAACAGCTCAAGCAATGCAATATTGGAGCACAGACCAACTGAGCGCCACCAATTCGGCCACTGATGAGCACACCACGCCCCGCCAAAAAACACTCCAAATCCCATCCCCCCAGAAGCATCAGTGAACAATTGAAGATCAGGACTAGACACTGCAGCAGATTGCCAAATACATACTCCATTGAAAGACAACAGAAATGAATGCCACAGTCCCAAATCCTGACGAACTTCCTGTGTCAGACGAACCTTATAGTGCGGACGCTTCAGACCCACAGACAATAAAGCCAAACGCCGAGAAAAAACTCTCCCCATCGGAATGACTCGGGCCGCAAAATTAAAATGGCCAACCAAAGTTTGTATTTCTTTCAAACTTAATTTTTTCTTGGCGCGGGCTGATGCAATTGCCGTCACTAAAATTTGCACCTTCTCCAAAGGCAGCCGGGATTCCATCCGAACTGAATCCAATTCAATCCCTAGAAATATCAAAGATGTCACAGGCCCTTCACACTTATCCCGTGCTAACGGGATTCCTAATGCATCTGCAACTGCCTGAAAGGCAGACATCAAATCAGCACATGCCAAGGAATTCGGAGCCCCCACAAACAGAAAATCGTCCAAATAATGAACTATGGAACTGCTCCCACTCACTTGCCATACCACCCAGTGTACAAAGGTGGAAAATGCCTCAAAATATTTACAAGAAATGGAACATCCCATTGGCATACATTTGTCAAAATAATATTGATCCTCAAATTGGAAACCCAAAAGATGAAACGCAGTGGGATGTACTGGCAATAAACGGAATGCTGATTCAATGTCTGCCTTAGCCATCAATGACCCTTGACCACATATCTGGACCAAAGCCACGGCCTCATCAAACGAGGCATATTGTACTCTACATAACTGTGGATCAATAAAGTCATTGACACTGCAACCAACCGGGTAAGAAAGATTGTGTATGAGCCGAAAACTACCTGGTTCCTTCTTTGGAATAATACCTAATGGGGAGATCACAAAATCGCTTAAGGGAATAACCCGAAAAGGCCCAGCAATTCTACCCAAACTACACTCCTTCTGCAGCTTATCACAGACAATATCCCTATGCAAAGCTACCGACTGAGAATTGCTCGAGCGATGTTGCAAGGGCGGCCCGTCAAACGGTATCGGGAAACCCTCCAAAAATCCAAAACTTAAAAGATCAGCATCACCTCTGTTTGGGTATACATGCAACCAAAGTTGTAAAACCGTAATATTAATGGGGGAAGGAGCTTTGCCCTCCACTCTTTGCCGCAAAGGAGCCTGAATGTCCGGAAAACTGTCCCCGACCAAACTGCAGGCCTCCCGGGCAACGAAAGGCTGGGTGACTTCCCGCACACTGGCTACAACAATGTCGGAAACGACAGGAGGCACGAGTACATCGGCCGGCATTAAATTGAAAACATGCCGATGGGGCCAGTCCCCCTTTTGGCCCAAGTCCCCTCCCTGTTCCCATATCATGCCCGAATCCCAAAGCTGGGGAAGTCCATCGAGCCCCCCCAACAGCTGGTCCCCCATGAAATGGTCCACCCCCCAAATTTCCAACTGTTGCGCCAACAGTCCGAAAGGACGCCGCCCGAGAAGGGGTCATCTCTGCCAACCATAGATCAACATCCCTCACCCCCCAACAATCAGCTTTATCGCGCACAAGACTTTTCCTAAACTGCTCATCATAGTTAAGCCAAAACCATCCCCCATAAGTTCTATAAGCCCTCAATATGAGATCCGCATAACGCAACAACCCAGGATATAAGTCAGGACGAGCCTCACCTAAAACACTAGCAAACACGTTAAATCCTAATAACCAATTAAATATATTCTTTGCTACACGGCCACTTTTTTTTTTTTTTAGTATCATCTTTACTACTCTCTTTAGACTGAGTTCCCGTATCCTCCCTCGCTAAAAGAGTAAACAAATCAATAAACTTGCCCCGCAAAATCTTTCTCTTCCACTTTGGAGAAATATGACAATCCAAAGGAGCTATAGCACATAAGGTATGCCCCTTTCGAGATAATCCCGGCACACCACCCTCACTAGGACGGAACCCCTCAACATTCGTCCTTAATTGAGGACGCCTCTCCTCCCCCTCTGAGGAAGAAGAGGAAGAAGACTGAGAAGACCCTGTTGAATCAGAAGACTCCCAGACCAACAAAGGATCCGTTCCCACTAATCGCCGCTGATGCTTTTCCCGATCCATGCGTTTCACCACATGTCTCAAGCGCTTCAAAAACTTTTTATCACGCAGGCTTTTACGCAGCGCCTTTTTGCCAGAACGCTGCAAACCCGATGACTGTCCCGCCAGCGACGACTCCCCCACCTCACCCCCCTGGCCCTCCCCTAAAGCAGTAAGCAAAGACTGAACCAACTCACCCGATGTCCGCGGTATCGCTGGAACACTGGTACTAGGGACTGCATCTCCTGCCATCCCATCACCGACAGTGGAGGGAACCGGAACTGGAACCACCTCCCGAGCTTGCGATTCCTCACTCGGCACACTGGGATCCACAGCCGGCTGACTGCGTTTTCTGACTGAGGGCTTAGCGGGCCGTTTTGTTCCACCATCCATGCCCCCTTTCTGTTGCGGCTTATCAGCCTTCCTTGGAACCCTCTTACCAACCCCTGACTTACCCCTCTGCCCCCCTTTTACTCCTTGCTGACCCCCAGCCCCAGATTTTCGGACCCCACCCATAGCCCTGCAATACTAACCAATTAAAAAACCAACTATGACCAACCCAAACCCACCTCCTATCCTGTAAAACTAAACCTCAAAACTTGTGCCCCAGATATTCCTTCTTCAGTCTAATCCTCAATTCACCCAAACCAACCAATCAATCCCCTAAAATCCTCCCCCTTAATTCAAAATTATAGCCCTGTCAAGCACTACACACAAACCCCCCACCCCACCCCCACACACACACACAAACTCAAAAAAGGTCAGCCAATGAATTCCAGACTGCACAGGGACACCCGACACCGTGCAGGCAGCTCCCAGCGGCCCCAATTACATACCCGGCACTACAGAGCTGCTCCAGCTAGCCGCGGGCGAAGTCTCCGAATCGCGCCGCTACACGCGCGCTGCCTCTCTCAACACCCCAGGCGCCTTGCACACAGCTGCCCGCGGCCGCGACCAGACCACCGACAGCGCTGCACCGGCGCTCAAGCAGGCCGCGGGTGAAGAAAACAACAACGACGCGCCGCACGCAGCCGCCCACAGCCCCGCCCGCAGCAGTCGCTGACCGAAGCACAGCTGCCAAAATTGAACAAGCCGCTCGCGCAGGCCGCGGGCCACAGGCGAAAGTGAAGCCGCAAAAAACAGCCACACGGCTGCTAAACCATCAGCAACACGAGTCCCCAACAGCAAACTCACCCTGCCGGGCCCTCCAAGAAGCAGCCAGCCGAGAAGTAGCTTACTCCCGCAGCCCAACTCTGACAGCCCGACAAGTAAGTCTGCAAACTCAAATTTTACTATCCTCCCTTTCTTTTACCCTTACTCTCTTCTTCTAGCCCGCCAATTTCTCACCTTCTCACCTCATCCTATGCCCAGCCTCTTTTTTCCCATTCCTCCAATCAACTAATCCCAATATCCTCCAATCGAATTTATCCTCCTGTTGCTACCCCTTCACTCTTCATCCCCCACTCCCTATTTTAACCCTTTAACTTATCCTCCGGCCTTGATGTCGCCCAATGTTACTGGCCACTCAGATTAACTGTGTGGCCTTTTGTATCACAGTCATTAACACACACACACATACCCTCCCTACAAAATGCGGCAGTCAGGCTGATTTTTGGGTTGAAGAAATACGATCACGTAACACCCTCCTATCAAGTACTGCATTGGTTGCAAATGGAGGCATGAGTGAAATTTAAGTTTGGTTGCTTCTGTTTAAGGCTTTGTTTGGTTTAGTTCCCAAATATATAATTGAGCTTTTCTCTTTCGCAACTAACAGACATAAGAGAAACTCACATCTGAATTCTGTTTTTCCGCCTGTTAGAGGATGTAAACTTAAAAAACATTGCGGACTTGAGCTGAAGTTAAGCTGTAGTAACTTTTCCTGTTGATATTTTATATAAGATATTGTGATTATTATCTTCTTTTATTATATTCTTTGTTTTCAAAGTCGTAATTTGTATTTGAATATTTTTCATTGGCTTATCTTTCTGTACAAGTGAATACTTGATTTGTAATCTGAAAATGATAAATAATAATTTTTTTTAAAAAAAAAGACATCATCAAAACCTTTTTTCATTTCAAGCAGCGTCATGGGGTCAGGATTTAGAACAATTGCTTTTGCTTGCTGACACTTATGGGGAATTTAGGAGACATCGAAAAACATATCTGTTTTCAAAGCATTTAGGCAGCTAATTCGTAAAAATTTTATTATGCACTATTTTGATCATTTTAGTGTCTCTAATTATTGGCTTTTAACTTTTTTAGTTCTATTCAACTTCTTTTATTGTTTGTTTTTTTTAAACTATTGTAAACCGCATAAAACTTTACGGCCGTCCGGTATATAAACTGATTATTATTATTATTACTCCCATTTATGAAGCTCTGTTAGCGGTTTATTTTTTAATGCTGGCTGCAATGATAAAAGTTCCAACGCTCAAAGGAATTCTGGCCACGGCCAGTGATAAAATACCCTAACGTGACTTCATGTAAGAGGGGATAAATCCACTGGCATAGTAAGGAGGGGGCGGGGGTCTGCCCCGTTCTCCTCTCTGCCCCCCTCCTTCCTGACCCCCCTGCCGCAAACATGCGCCCCCTCCCTTTCTCTCACACCTCTTTAATTTTTTCCCTGTGCGAGCAACATTAGGAACTTGTTGCCCGCGTCAGCATCGCCTCTCTCTGAAGACACTCCTGGGCCCAGAGGAGAGAGGGAGGAAAAAGGGTGCTGGAACCACAGACGGGGAGAGATGCTGAGGGAGGCATAAGAGGAGCGAGAGAGAGAGAGTGAAATCTGGAGCAAAGGGGATGGAGTGGGTGCAGAACCTGGGGAGGAGGGGTGGAGGAAGAGAAAGAGAAAGAGATGTGGGACCTGCAGGGAGGGGAGGAAGGTGGCAGGAATGGAGAGAGATGCAGCAAATCCAGGAAGAGCTGTCGTACTTACTGTGGTTTGTAGAACTGTCCAGACAACTGAAGCTTATCTTTAGCCATCCACATGTTCTTTCAATGATGGCCCCTAGTGTTCCAGTGTATGGCCAATCAGGTGTAACTGTGCAGGATGTTTTAGGGAAGTAACTTTACACAGGCACATAGGGGAATAGGCTGCCTTAGTCTATAAAAGGGGTAGGGAACTCCGGTCCTCGAGAGCCATATTCCAGTCGGGTTTTCAGGATTTCCCCAATGAATATGCATAGAAAGCAGTGCATGCAAATAGATCTCATGCATATTCATTGGGGAAATCCTGAAAACCCCACTGGAATACTGCTCTCGAGGACCGGAGTTCCCTACCCCTGGTCTATAAAATAAGTGTAACATAATGTGTGGTGGCGGCTAAGAAAGCAAATGGAATGTTAGGAATTATCAGGAAAGGAGCGGAAAACAAAGATGACAATGTTATAATGCCCTTGTATTGCTCTATGGCAGGGGTGGGCAACTCCGGTCCTCGAGGGCAGGAATCCAGTCGGGTTTTCAGGATTTCCCTAATCAATATACATTGAAAGCAGTGCATGCAAATAGATCTCATGCATATTCATTGGGGAAATCCTGAAAACCCCACTGGATTCTGGCCTTCGAGGACCAGAGTTGCCCACCCCTGCTCTATGGTATGGCTGCAACTTGAATACTGTGTGCAGGTCTGGTCGCCGTATCTCAAAAAAGATATAGCGGAATTAGAAAAGGTACAGAGAAGGGCGACAAAAATGATATAGGCTCTTCAGCTTGGAGAAGAGATGACTCAGGGGTGATATGGTAGATGTGAATCGCTGTAGTAGATTTAAAACAAACTGGAGAAAATGAATCTTCACACAATGTGTAATTAAACTCTGGAATTCATTGCTGGGCAATGTGGTAAAATCAGTTAGCTTAGCGAGGTTTAAAAAAAGTTTGGATAAATTCCCAAAAGGGAAGTCCATAGGTCACTTTTGAGATGGCTTGGGGAGATCTACTGCTTATCCCTAGGATAAGCAGCATAGAATCTATTTTACTAGCTGGGATCTAGCTTGGTACTTGGGACCTGAGTTGACTACTGCTGGAGACAGGCTTTGATTGGCCTTCAATTCTTATGTGAGCCAAGTATAGGACAATCAAGCCATTGTGACATCACTGATGAGTTCAGCTCTTAGGCATTGGTGGAATGAGGCTTTATGACATCACAATACCAGCTCTGGCATGTTGCTACTCTTTGGGTTTCTGCCAGGTACTTGGGACCTGGGTTGGCCACTGTTGGAAACAGGATACTGGGCTTGATGGACCTTCAATTCTTATGTTCTCATGTGAGCCAAGTATAGGACAATCAAGTCATTGTGACATCACTCTGAGATTGGCTCTTAGGCATTGGTGGAATGAGTCATTATGACATCACAATCTGAGCTCTGGCATGTTGCTACTCTTTGGGTTTCTGCCAGGTACTTAGGACCTGGGTTGGCCGCTGTTGGAAACAGGATACTGGGCTTGATGGACCTTTGGCAATTCCCATGTTCTTATGCCTTCCCTAACCTGTTTTAACTTTGTGAGTGGGTAGAAGTGTCTACTTCATTCCACAGTGTGCTTACTTATACCCATATTCAGTAGACACAAACCTGGGGAAGAAAACAATCCACCTACTTTTGTATTTTGAAAAAAATCTGCACATTGTTTTGGTCAGGAACCTCTTAAGTTTGCCCAAAGCAAGTTCTTTTACCTAAGGCACAGTGAATGCAAGCAGAAACTTTGTCTTTGAAAAGTGGGAAGCACGGAGACTGCATTCTAATATCTAAAAAATTTTTTTTAAAAAATCTACCTCTTTGGGGCTACAAATACTCTGCTTCTTTTGGCCAGAGGGAGTTTTAAGACAGCGAAGCTCGACAAAACTTACTTGATCATCTCTTTCTCTAGGACGGGTTCCAGCTGTCACCTCATGCCTGCACTGATATATCTCCTGTCATCTCTTCTCAGGTTTTCCTTTCCCCTTCTCTTTCATTTTAACTAGTTGACAGCTGTGGCAGCTCACAGACAAAAAAAAAATTTGCTTCAACTGAGGATCCTGAATCCACCAGAAATAACATCAAAACGCCATTCCATCAACCTTCTTTCACTCCACAGGTTCCTCATATCTGTTAATGGGATTTATAGATTCCTGTAAAACATTGCCAAATACACCACCGCACACTCGTGGCAAAAATACAATAGGTTCATTGTCAAATGAGAATCACATGTTATGTTTCAGTGATACTGCGGTGCTCCGTAAAGGGCAGCAAGTTCCTGAAACGGCTTGGAAATAGCAACCAGTTTCTTCTTCACTCAGAACTTGCCCCTTGTCAGACAAGATGGATGGAGTAGCCCAAAAAGATCTCAGACGCAGCTATCCGCCTCCTGCACAGCCTCAACTGCCACGACTCCCATCTCCCCAGCCCTCTGCGCAGAGCAATGGCTTCCAATCAACCAACGCTGCGCATTCAAGGCCCTGGTAATAGCACATAAAAGAATCTACGCCACCACCGCAGCCTACATAGGATCCAAGCTAACCCTGTACACTCCCACCCGCCTCCTCCGCTCAGAAACGGAGAAACGCCTGCGCATCCCCCCAGGAAGGACTCTCCTGTCAGAAACCACCCGCAAATGCTTCTACAGCCACTTCATCCCCCCAACTCTGGAACCAAATGCCCCCCCCCCCCCCCCCCCCCCCCCCCGCAAATCAGATTACAGAACTCATTGATGACCTTCTGGAAAGGGGTAAAGACCCTCCTCTTCAACTAAAATTCCAACTGCAATCAACCCCCATCCCCCCTCCTTAAATTCTCCCTTCCTTTTTGCACTCTCTTCTCCATTCTTAACCTATACTTAAGTTGCTTTATAGTCCTTGTACTGTCCAAATGTATTCCACTGTGAATGTTTGCTTGGAACCCGTTCTGAACTACTGGGAAGATGGGATAGAAATCAAATTTAATTAATTAATTAATAAAAAGAGCTCAGTTCTCTATATCCATATGCCTTCCAGATGGAAGCAGCCTTTATATTTCAACGTTACTGGGAGATCACCAGCCCCCCAAAGCACCCATATATGAAATGCAGCATGCAGTTGGGTTTTGGGAACTTCAGCTAAGAACGTAAGAATAGTTTCTCGTGTTGAGGCCTCAGGCAGTTCAGTTAGGGCAGGGGTGTCCAATGTCGGTCCTCGAGGGCCGCAGTCCAGTCGGGTTTTCTAGATTTACCCAATGAATATGCATGAGATCTATTTGCATGCACTGCTTTCAATGCATATTCATTGAGGAAATCCTGAAAACCCGACTGGATTGCGGCCCTCGAGGACCGACATTGGACACCCCTGAGTTAGGGGCAACTTTTTGCTCTAAGATACCCCTGTAAGTGCATGCTGACATATAAAGATAATAGATATATTTTTTTGGAAGAATTGTGACCGATTAAATGTCACTTTTTGGTGGACTGCGCTATGCTTGTGTTACAGATACGAGAAAATGGTTTCCGAGCAAGGGGGTAACAAATGGTTTAAAACCAGGGCTGCCCAACTCCGGTCCTCAAGATCTACTGGCAGGCCAGGTTTTCTGGATATCCGCAATGAATATACATGAGAAAGATTTGCCTGCACTGCCTTCTTGGTATGCAAATCTCTCTCATGCATATTCATTGCGGATATCCAGAAAACCTGGCCAGCCAGTAGATCTCGAGGACCGGACTTGGGCAGCCCTGGTTTAAACTGAGGTGAGGTCCATTGAATGTTTTTTTCCCTTTACTTCGGGTTATAATTTACACATCCAGGGAAGGGGGTGGGTTGGAGGGAGAGGGATAGTATATAGGGACTGGTCTATTAATGATTTGAAAGTATTATTGTATGGTTTTTTAAATACACTGAAATCAGGGGGGAGGGGGTGAAAATGATTCTCGTGTATTTTATTGATAGATGCAAGTTCTGTTTTTTCAAATAACTTGTATGAATTCTTGTATGCACTGTTTTTTGATTGAAAATGAATAAAGATTTAAAAAAAAAAAAAAAAAGAGATAATAGATATGTTTATTTGAACCGCAGCAGTTGTCTAGATTTATTTCCGCTAGAGAGCATGAGTTTTGCCGTTTTCAAGGTAGCTCAGGAAAGAATTGTTCATGAGCAGTCAGGCCTTCCCTCTTCATTTCCTTTTTAATTGATTTCTAAGTTTATTTCAGTTTTTCGTTAGCTACGTCCCCAGGTATATATATTGAGGGCTAACTATACTTTGTAATAAGGACATACCTTTTAAATAATTTGGAGTTCTATATTTCACTTTACACTGCATTTTTTCTTGTTTGACTTGTAAAAATTGTCAAATGTTAAAATAAAGAATATAAAAAAAGACTAGTCTTACTAGTCCCATCTAGACCCATCTAGCCCGAGTATCCAAACCAAGTCACAAGTCCTGGTAAAAACCCAAATAGTAGCAGCATTCCATGCCACCAATCCAAGGCAAGCAATGGCTTCCTCCATATCTGTCTCAATAGCAGACTGTGGACTTTTCCTCCAGGAACTTGTCCAAACCTTTTATAAAATCAGCTACATTAACCGCTCTTACCACATCCTATGGCAACGCGTTCCTCAGCTTAACTATTCTCTGAGTGAAAAAATACCGTATATACTCGAATACGGCCCAAAAATGGGGGTCTCGGCTTATATTTGGGCCATCGCCTATCCGCCCCATCCCAGACCTATTGCAGGCCTCCACAGGGCCTGCTGCAAGACCCATCTCCCACCCTGGCTAAATCCAAAACTCCCCCCACCTCCCTGACTCCTCAGCAGTCTCACAGTGGGCAGGACAGAAGGAATCCCTTCTGCCTCCTGTGCCTGACGAAATTGGACATCCACACCTCCCTCCTACTTCCCCCACATACCTTTCGGGTCCCATGGGGCCGGCCGGTGCATGGAGCAGGAGCGATCTTCCTACCCTCCTGCTCCGTCCGAGGCCACTGGCTGATTCCACCTCCCCTGTGTACCTTTTCGGTCCCTCGTAGCCAGCCAGTGCATGGAGCAGGAGCGATCTTCCAGCTCTCCCACTCCGAGGCCATTGGCTGATTGGTTGCTGTGAGTTCTCGGAGAGCCTGGCAGGGAGTGAGGAGGGCTGGGTGCAGAGCCTGGCAGGGCAGGGAAGGAGGGGATGCTGGGTGCAGATCCAGGCAGGGCAGGGCACTTGAATATTAAGCCCCCATCTGACATTCAAGTCAACCATTTTTCCTCCTTTTTTGGGGGGGGAAGGGAGTCTCGACTTATATTTGGATCGACTTATATTCAAGTATACAGTATACGGTATTATCCCAGGACAAGCAGGCAGCATATTCTTAACGCATGGGTGACGTCACCGACGGAGCCCCGGTACGGACACTTTTAACTAGAAAGTTCTAGTTGGCCGCACTGCACATGCGCGAGTGCCTTCCCGCCCGACGGAGGAGTGCGTGGTCCCCAGTTTCTTCGTTTCCGCGGAGCGAAGAAGACGCATGTGTTTTCAACGGCCGTTGAAAAACTAATTTTTGCCTTCCCGCTCGCGTATTTTTTCATTTTCTTCTATTTTTCTCCTTCGGATTACCTTTATTTTACTTTAAAAAAAAAACAACTCATCGAGTTTTCCTTATTTTTCAGGCCGGCCCCGGCGGGGCCTGTTGCCACCATACAGGCCTCCGGCTTCGATTTTGCGGAGGCCGTCTTTCCCTTCATGCCCCCTCAACCGGGCTTTAAGAAGTACCAACGGTGTGCACGCCCGATCTCTCTCACCGACCCGCACAATTGGTGCCTGCAGTGCTTGGGTCCGGAGCATCGGGCTGACACCTGCACCCGCTGTGCTACTCTTAAAAAGCGCACATTGAAAAATAGGCAGATCCAACAGAATATTCTTTTCGGTACCGGATCTGCCATGGAATCTACTGCGACGTCGACGGCACCCCAAAAGTCGGCACCGACTACTTAGACGCCACCGGATCCTTCTTCGGGGTCGCTGGCCCCAGGTAAGCCGGCTAAGAAGCCTTCCACTTCCCTTGAGCGCCCCCCTGCCACAGTTGCGACGCCAGTCCTCCCGGCACCGCACCGACCCCGCAAACGCTCCGCTCCGATATCAGTGAGTGTCTCGTCATCGGCCTCCTTATCGCCGGAGCGTAGAGCGGCACCTATGGTACCGAAGAAGAAAAAAGCGGTACCAGTGCCTCCCCTGGACGACCGCATCGCGGCCATACTCCAAGCCCAATTACAAGAGCAGCTGCAGCAGCAAATCCAACAACTGTTGCCGGCGATGCTGGCCCCACACCTTCCGGTACAGGACCTGTCCGAGCCTCGCACGATCCCATCGATGTCGACTCCCTCGGTACCGCTTAACATTTCCATGCCGGTGCTCTCGGCTGAACCACACCGTTCCCAACCTACGGTGCAAGCCCGCTCTGATACCGACCCTTCCCGGTACCAGGAACGGCACCGGTCTTCCTCTCCCGGTACCACTTCGGTACGCTCCGGCAAGTCTCTCTCCAAGACCCGCCATGCCGAGCCCTCCACACCGATGTCCCGCCGTGCGCTCACCGACATCAGGGACCCGGACTTATGGGAAGAATCCCCACACGGTACCGAGGAAGACGCTTCATCGACGGACGAGGAACCCTTGGTGGCTGATACCATTTCAAAACCTGAACAGTCTTCTTTCAGGGAGATGTCAACGGCTCTTTCCATTCCCTTAGAGTCCGACTCTAAAAAGTCCCAGGCCTTTCTCGATGCCCTAAACTTTGAACAACCTCCCAAAGAATTCCTTAAGTTACCCGTCCACGACATCCTACGGGAAACTTTTTATAAAAACTGGGAGAACCCCCTCACTGTCCCTGGGGCCCCTCGCAAATTGGATAGCTTGTACCGGGTCATTCCCATCCCTGGGTTTGACAAGCCTCAATTGCCCCATGAATCTCTCCTAGTGGAGTCCACCTTGAAGAAAACCCAGGGCTCCAGTGTCTATGCCTCCACCCCTCCTGGCAGAGAGGGAAAAACTATGGATAAGTTTGGCAAGCGCCTTTTCCAGAATGCAATGCTGGCCAACAGGGCAAATAATTACACCTTTCACTTCTCCTTCTACATGAAGCATCTGGTGCAACAACTCTCCTCCTTAAAAAAATACATTCCTGAACGTAAGGTCCCTCTTTTTCAACAACAAATTTCCAGTCTACTCCAACTCCGGAAATTCATGGTGTGCTCCATTTATGACTCATTTGAGCTGACCTCTCGAGCATCTGCCATGGCTGTTGCCATGCGGCGTCTGGCCTGGCTGAGAGTTTCTGACCTCGACATTAACCACCAAGACCGCCTGGCTAACGCACCTTGTCTTGGTGACGAACTCTTCGGGGAGTCCCTGGACTCAACAACCCAGAAACTCTCAGCACACGAGACCAGGTGGGATACTCTGGTGAAACCTAAAAAAAAGACTCCGCCTGCTCGCCCCTACAGACAGCAGTCCTCCTACCAGCGCAGGTTCTCGGCCAGACCTCTCAACCCGCCTCAACAGCAGCCTCGCCATCCTCGTCACCAGCATCAACCTCAGGCTCGCTCCCAGTCTTATCAACCTGCCAAGCCTCTCCCTCTGTCAAAACCATCTCAACCCTTTTGACTCTTTTCTCCAGGGCATAGCCAGTCTCCCTCCATCATTGCCTCTTCCTCAGCCTATCGGAGGCCGCCTCCAACTCTTCCTCAGCCGTTGGGAGGTCATCACATCAGACCAGTGGGTCCTCAACATCATTCGCCACGGCTACTCTCTGAATTTTCAGACTCTTCCACCAGACAATCCTCCCATAGAGTCTGCTTCCCACTCCTCCCAATCCCCCCTCCTCCTGAGGGAGGTCCACTCCCTCCTTCTTCTCAATGCCATCGAAGAGGTACCCTCAGACCAAAGGGGTCAGGGATTCTACTCCCGCTACTTCCTGGTTCCCAAGAAGACAGGAGACCTCCGTCCCATCCTCGATCTCTGGGACCTCAACAAGTGTCTGGTCAAGGAAAAGTTCAGAATGCTCTCCCTTGCCACGCTTTACCCTCTTCTCTCTCAACACGACTGGCTATGTTCCCTAGACCTCAAAGAGGCCTACACTCACATTCCAATCAATCTGACTTCACATCGCTACCTCCGATTTCAGATACAGCACCGTCACTTTCAGTACAAAGTGCTACCATTTGGCCTCGCATCATCGCCCAGGGTGTTCACCAAGTGCCTCATTGTGGTGGCGGCCTTTCTCAGGTCTCACAACCTCCAGGTGTTCCCCTACTTGGACGATTGGTTACTGAAAGCACCTACGTCTCAACTTGTGCTACAAGCCACTCAGCACACCATCTCCTTCCTCCACCTCCTGGGGTTCGAGATCAACTACCCCAAGTCGCATCTGCTTCCCACACAGCAACTTCAGTTCATTGGAGCCGTCCTCGACACCACTCTGATGAGGGCGTTTCTCCCCTCAGACCGCCAACGGACCCTGCTCCACCTCTGCCGCCAGGTACTCCTTCGTCGCTCCATTCCAGCTCGACATATGATGGTCCTCCTGGGCCACATGGCCTCGACGGTCCATGTGCTTCCTTTGGCGCGACTCCACCTCAGGACACCTCAATGGACTCTAGCCAACCAATGGTCACAGACCACGGATCCTCTTTCTCATCCCATCTCTGTGACATCGTCTCTTCAGCAATCTCTTCAATGGTGGTTGAACTCCTCCAATCTTTCCAGGGGTCTGCTCTTTCATCTACCCCCTCACTCCATGATCATAACCACAGATGCCTCCCCCTATGCATGGGGAGCTCACCTGGGAGATCTTCGCACCCAGGGACTCTGGACCCCTCAGGAGCGTCAACATCACATCAATTTCCTGGAACTCAGGGCCATGTTCTATGCACTCAAGGCCTTCCAGCACCTTCTCTACCCTTAGGTTCTTCTCCTGTGCACAGACAACCAAGTCGCCATGTACTACACAAACAAGCAAGGCGGCAACGGATCTCCCCTCCTCTGTCAGGAGGCCATCCGCATCTGGACCTGGGCCACGGCCCACAGTCTCTTCCTCAAGGCGGTCTATATCCAGGGTGAACAGAACTCCCTGGCCGACAATCTCAGCCGCATCCTTCAACCTCACGAGTGGACTCTGGATCCTCCCACACTTCACTCCATCTTTGCTCGGTGGAGCACTCCTCAGGTGGACCTCTTTGCAGCTCCTCACAACCATCAGCTGCCCCTTTTCTGTTCCAGACTCTTCTCTCCTCATCGTCTGGCCCCGGATGCATTCCTGCTCAACTGGACGGATCGGTTCCTCTATGCCTTTCCTCCACTACCTCTGATGTTGCAGACGTTATTCAAACTCCGCAGGGACAGAGCCACCATGATTCTCATCGCCCCTCGGTGGCCTCGCCAACACTGGTTCTCCCTCCTGCTCCAGTTAAGCTCCAGAGAACCCATTCCTCTTCCTGTGTTTCCTACTCTACTTACACAGCAGCATCAGTCTCTACTGCATCCCAATCTGTCCTCGCTCCACCTGACAGCTTGGTTTCTCTCGGGCTGACCTCTCCAGAGAATCTGTCTCAGCCTGTCCGTCGCATTTTGGATGCCTCCAGGAAACCGGCCACCCTCCAATGCTACCATCAGAAGTGAACCCGGTTCTCCTCTTGGTGTCTACTGCATCACCACGATCCCACCTCATTGGCGGTGGAACCTGTACTGGACTATTTGCTCTCTCTGTCCGATGCTGGCCTCAAGTCTACCTCAATCAGAGTCCACCTCAGTGCCATCACTGCGTTTCATGAGCCTATCCTCGGAAAACCTCTTACGGCTCATCCCCTGGTTTCCCGGTTCATGAGAGGCCTCTTCAATGTCAAACCACCTCTGAAGCCTCCTCCAGTCGTCTGGGACCTGAATGTGGTTTTATCAGCCCTCATGAAACCTCCGTTTGAGCCTCTTGCCACAACTTCACTCAAATTTCTTACATGGAAGGTGCTTTTCCTCATTGCCATCACCTCTGCCAGGAGGGTTAGTGAGCTGCATGCACTGGTTGCCGACCCACCTTTCACTGTTTTTCACCATGACAAGGTGGTTCTGCGTACCCATCCTAAATTTCTTCCCAAGGTGGTCTCGGAATTTCACCTCAACCAGTCCATTGTGTTGCCTGTCTTTTTCCCTAAGCCCCATTCTCATCCGGGGGAACAGGCGTTGCACACGCTGGACTGTAAGCGTGCCCTTGCATACTACCTTGACCGTACCAGGGCTCACCGCTCGTCCCCTCAGCTCTTTTTGTCCTTCGACCCTAACCGTCTAGGTCGTCCTGTCTCTAAACGGACGCTTTCCAACTGGCTTGCTGCCTGCATTGCGTTCTGTTATGCTCGGGCTGGTCTCTCACTGGAAGGTGCTGTCACGGCTCACAGGGTCAGAGCTATGGCTGCTTCTGTGGCTTTCCTCCGTTCCACGCCCATCGAGGAAATCTGCAAGGCTGCCACTTGGTCCTCAGTTCACACGTTCACTACTCACTACTGTCTGGATACCTTCTCCAGACGGGATGGACACTTCGGCCAATCTGTGTTACATAGTTTATTTTCCTAATGGCCAACCATCCCTCCTCCCTCTCTGTTAGCTTAGAGGTCACCCATGCGTTAAGAATATGCTGCCTGCTTGTCCTGGGATAAAGCACAGTTACTTACCGTAACAGGTGTTATCCAGGGACAGCAGGCAGATATTCTTACGTCCCACCCACCTCCCCAGGTTGGCTTCTTAGCTGGCTTATCTTAACTGGGGACCACGCACTCCTCCGTCGGGCGGGAAGGCACTCGCGCATGCGCGGTGCGGCCAACTAGAACTTTCTAGTTAAAAGTGTCCGTACCGGGGCTCCGTCGGTGACGTCACCCATGCGTTAAGAATATCTGCCTGCTGTCCCTGGATAACACCTGTTACGGTAAGTAACTGTGCTTTTCCTCCTATTGGTTTTAAAAGTATTGCTCTGTAACTTCATCCAGTGTCCCCTAGTCTTGTACCCGTTCTACACCACTCAGGATTTTGAAGACTTCAATCATACCTCCCCTCAACTGCCCTTTGAAGCAGCACAGCAAAGAGTTGCGAGTGGTTGTGGAAGATGAGTTGATTTTTGTGGTTTTCAGACATGGATATTTTATAGAAGGGGCGAGCTCTCTCTTACTTTATCTTCTATCTAATATAATAAAATGGTAAGCCGCGCATGCGCACTTCCTAAGCGTGCGTCCGTTTTCTGTGAGTTGTAGCTAGGAAGTGCGCATGCGCGGCTCACCCCCTGCCCTCTCCGTCGCCTCCCGCCTCCAGCGGCGTGACAGTTTTCAAAGAGGCGCGGGATTCTTTCAACGCGGAACCACCAGCCGTTAAAGCTCCTGGCGCTGACTCACGACCGTGGAGGAGAGGCAAGGTAGAAGAAGATTTCCGCCGCCGCCCCCCTCCTTCCCTTACCGCGGCCCTTAAATCAGGCCAGTAGAAGGACCCGAAGCAGCGTGTGAAGACTGCTGGACATGCTGCTTGAATCGCCATGTGTAGTCGGACCCGCGGGAAGGGGGGGCGGCAAAGGACTCAGGCCTGCGTTTGTAGTCGCGACTGTGGGAAGGGAAAGGGGGTAGAGGAAACAATAATGCTGCTGCACAGGGAACTGGTGTGGGGGGAGGGAAATAGAAGGGGGAGGGAATGTTGCTTTGGACACACAGACAGAGGGAGGAAGGGAGACTGAAAGACAAGAAGAAAAACATTGGGGCAGGTGCACAGGGAACTGGTGTGGGGGGAGGGAAATGGAGGGGGAGGGAATGCTGCTTTGGACCCACAGACAGAGGGAGGAAGGGAGACAGAAAGACAAGAAGAAAGACATTGGGGCAGGTGCACAGGGAACTGGTGTGGGGGGAGGGAAATGGAGGGGGAGGGAATGCTGCTTTGGACACACAGACAGAGGGAGGAAGGGAGACAGAAAGACAAGAAGAAAGACACAGGGGCAGGTGCACAGGGAACTGGTATGGGGGGAGGGAAAGGTGCTGCTGGACAGGGGGGAGGTAAAACAAAGGGAGAAGGGCTGCTGCTGCATAAGGAGAGCAGTGAAAGGGTGGTGGTGGACACAGGGGAGGTAAAAGGGAGAATGGACAGGGGGAGCAGGCAAGGGGTGGTGATGGACAGCCAAGGAAAAATAAAGACAGAAAGAAAGCGGCTAAGGAGAGAGAGAGAGAGAGAAAAAGAAATAAAGAGAGACACACACACATATATTCTAGCACCCGTTATTGTAACGGGCTATAAGACTAGTATAGACATATTCTTATAAATATGAAATGACTTCATTATGTAACTGATTGCTTCGTCATTTTCAAATCAGCCCATTAAAATTTGGAAATCTATCTTTTGAGCTACGACAATTGTCTAATTATTTAAGAATCAATATTCAAAGCGATTTATCTGATGCAAATGGTTCCTAGCTGGTTAAGGCCCCTTTTTTATCAAGCCGTGGTAGAGCGTTTTAGCGCTGGCCAGCGAGGTAAATGCTCTGACGCTCATAGGAATTGAATGAGCGATGGAGCATTTACCTCGCCGGACAGCGCTAAAACGCTCTACTTCGAATTGATACAAGGCGGCCTAAATCACTTGTCCAGGTCTGAGCAGTCGTTTTCAGCAGTTCCGAACAAGTTACGGCTCAAGTCGAAACAGGCTATTTTGGAGACATTCCGGAGGCGGAATCAGGGCTTAGCCACAATAAATTCAATCCAAAATTTATGTCATCCGCCATAGCCAGTTGCGTGCTGAATATCGCACTTACTCCCCCTTTTATGAAGCCGCATTAGGCTTTTTTTTTATCACCCACCACAGCAGTAAAAGCTCCGATGCTCGTAAAATTCCTAAGAGCATCAGAGCTAATGCCACTGTGGCCAGCGATAACAAAGCCTAATGTGACCACACAAAAGGGGGCATTAACCAGCCTCTTCTCCCTTGAAAAGATTTGACTGAGAGGTAACGTGATCGAAACGTTCAAGATAATGAAGAGAATAGACTTAGTAGATAAAGACAAGTTGTTCACCCTCTCCAAGGTAGGGAGAACGAGAGGGCACTCTGTAAAATTGAAAGGGGATAGATTCCGTACAAACGTAAGGAAGTTCTTCTTCACCCAGAGAGAGGTAGAAAACTGGAACGCTCTTCCAGAGATTGTTATAGGGGAAAACACCCTCCAGGGATTCAAGACAAAGTAGATAAAGACAGGTTGTTCCAAGGTAGAGAGAACGAGAGGGCACTCTCTAAAGTTAAAAGGGGATAGATTCCGTACAAACGTAAGGAAGTTCTTCTTCACCCAGAGAGAGGTAGAAAACTGGAACGCTCTTCCAGAGATTGTTATAGGGGAAAACACCCTCCAGGGATTCAAGACAAAGTAGATAAAGACAGGTTGTTCCAAGGTAGAGAGAACGAGAGGGCACTCTCTAAAGTTAAAAGGGGATAGATTCCGTGCAAACGTAAGGAAGTTCTTCCTCACCCAGAGAGTGGTGGAAAACTGGAACACTCTTCTGGAGGCTGTTATAGGGGAAAACACCCTCCAGGGATTCAAGACAAGGTTGGACAAGTTCCTGCTGAACCAGAACATAGAAACATAGAAACATAGAAATTGATGGCAGAAAAGGGCCACAGCCCATCAAGTCTGCCCATACCAATGACCCACTCCCTGACTTTTACTCCCCTATAGATCCCATGTGAATATCCCATTTTCTCTTAAAATCTGACACGTTGTTGGCCTCAATCACCTGCTGAGGTAGCTCGTTCCAATGATCGACCACCCTTTCGGTGAAGAAGTACTTCCTGGCATCACCATGAAATTTCCCTCCCCTGACTTTCAGCGAGTGCCCTCTGGTGACCGAGGGCCCTGTAAGACAGAAGATATCTTCTTTCACCTCTATACGTCCCGTAATATACTTAAAGGTCTCAATCATGTCTCCCCGAACGCAGGTAGGGCTGATCTTGGTTAGGGCACTGGTCTTTGACCTGGGGGCTGCCGCGTGAGCAGACTGCTGGGCGTGATGGACCACTGGTCTGGCCCAGCAGTGGCTTTTCTTATGTTCTTATACTGGTTCTGTAAACTTGGAAATTCAATGCCAGAACCCAGTCGTGGCTAAGCATTGATTTTATAGGCATAACATTGGCAGCAGTCGGGAAAATACTGAGAGCCACCAGCTGAATATTGATTCCTTTAGGTTTTAGGAAAGCAGTGAAAACCTTTCTATTTCATAAATCCAAGTTTCCAAGTTTATTTAGAATTTACTATGCTGCCAATTGGGCAGTATTAACTTGGCAAGCAACTTTAAAATACTGAAATCAGTTCATACCTTTAAACACAAACTTTTTTTAATTTTATTCTAAGGTCTTCAGAAGCGCCAGTATTAGGCCAAGTGTTATCAATGGCTAAAAATATAGAAGGGGGGACTTTTCTTGAAACAGCCTTCGGGCGAAACATGTCAAAATGACAGGTCCCTCCCCGATATGAACAACAAAATAAAAAGATACGTTTTTACATACAGTTATTTAATGAAGTTGATTTAGCATAGAGCACTGAGCTCTTTTGGAAAAATTGATTAATGAAGAATTGATAAAAATAAAATTAACAGGCCTAATGAGGAGGCCGGTGTCAGGTCAAAAGCGCGCCGGGACAAAGGCGCGCCCAGACAATTGAGCGCAACGTGGAGGCGCGCGCCGCTCAAAATTACTGTTTTTAGGGCTCCGACGGGGGTGTGTGGGGGGAACCCCCCCACTTTACTTAATATACATCGCGCCGCGTTGTGGGGGCGTTGTGGGGGGTTTGAGGGGTTGTAACCCCCCACATTTTTCTGAAAACTTCACTTTTTCCCTGTTTTTAGGGAAAAAGTTAAGTTTACAGTAAAAGGTGGAGGGTTACAACCCCCCAAACCCCCCATAACGCCAGCGCGATGTCTATTAAGTAAAGTGGGGGGGTTCCCCAACAAAAACCCCCGTCGGAGCCCATAAAAACAGTAATTTTGAGCGGCCCGCACCTCTGCGCTGCGCTCAATTGTCCGGGCGCGCCTTTCTCTTTCGCGCCGTTGTCTATGAATCGAGGAGGCCAATGCAATACAAGTATTTTTAGCCATTGAAAACACTTGCCTAATACTGGCACTTCTGAAGACCTTAGAATAAAATTTAAAAAAAGAGAAAAAAAATGATTTTATGATACTGGGTAAAGAGCCTATTATACTCAGGTACAATTACATAAAGTGGGAGGCATAGATTCCTCTTTGTCTGAAATGTGGCCGAGATCCCAATACCTTTGCTCACTCTTTTTGGGACTGTTGGACCATACAAGCTTTTTGGCAGTCTATCGTCCATTATATTCAGGGCTTATTTCCGGGCCCCCTTTCGGGCACTGTAGAGAACTTGGTTTTAGATCTTCCTGGGGCTTTCCGCGGCCTTCCCGAGGGGGGCCTCCAATGGTGTCGTAAGGTGTGTCTCCTTGCTCGTAAGTGCATTTTGCAATCTTGGACGGTTTCTGAGCCTCTCTCTTATTGGACTTGGAGATCTCTGGTACATACTTTGGCCGCCTGGGAGGCTTGTGAGGCGTCTGGTCGCCCTCGACGGCAGCGCACCTACCTGCAAATTTGGGGAGCCTATTTGGATTCTCTACCTCCTAGAGGTCGTAGCCTCCTTTTGAATTCTCTTGCTTAGCTTTCCTAGTGTTCCCTGTGCTTACTCCTCTGGTCAGTCACTGCCTATCTCCTTTTTTTTTTTAGGGGGGGGTTCCTCTGGATGTAGCCCATGGGCCACAAGAGTACGGGCCTTTGGCTTTTGAGAGACCTTTGGGTCATTTCTGTATTTTGCTGGTGGGGGACCCCGGAGGGATAGTTGCTTTTTTGGGGAGGGGTGGTGGGAGGTTGCATTAGCTCTTTGTATTGTTTCTGAAACTTGAGTATTGCTGGATGTTAATTCCTTTGTTCTTGTTCTGCTTCTTGCTTTTGTTTTTTTCTCACGTTCACAATAAAACTGTTTTGAACATAAAGGTATGAGCTAGGCTAGGTCGGACATTAGAGCACACTAAACCCTAACTTGTCCATTATAATAACAATAATAATAATAACTTAATTTTTCTATACTGCCATAGTCAGACGACTTCTAGTCGAAAGAAGGCTGGACATTCAGCGAATTATAAATGTTGCAGAAGAAAAAGGGTTGAAGGGGAGGGAATGTGAGAGGGGCTGTAATTAACGCTAGCGTGCCTTAGTAAAAGGACAGACTTTGAATTCCTTATAATACATCAAAACCTCTTCGTTCGACGTCACAGAATCTCTTCGCTATACCTTCCTTAAAAATGATTAATACATTGCGCTCTAATAATTCTCCCGTCACAGCCCTTACTCTTTGGAACTCGATGCCTAATTATTTGCGTCGTGAACTAGACTTAAAACAATTCAAAGCAAAACTGAAAATTTTTTAGTTCCAAGACGCCTTTGGACAATAACTGCCCTTTTAAGGGCATATTTTAATATTTCAATATTTTAAAATTTCAAAATCTTAAATTTTTAAAATTTTGAAAATTTAAAATATAAAATAAACTGCTATCTTATCCTAGCCCACTGTACTTTCCTTTTATGTTTTACCTTTTCTATAAAAATTGTAGTTCTTCCCCACTTTCCTATTGTTTGCATAGGTCCGTAATTCCGTATGTCTATGTTTGTTTTTGGTTTTTTTTATATACTTGGATTCTCTTCCAATACCCCCTGTTTTTATCTGTTTTTATAATGATGTACATTTTTTTAATGTAATACTACATTGTAAATCGCTTAGATATTTGATTAAGCGGTCTAAAAAATCTTTTAATAAACTTGAAACTTGACCCCTTAAGAAGTGTAGGGAAAAAATTTAATGAACTTCAACCTCAGATAGGAGAGAGGGGGAACAGCGGGATGGAGGAAAGAAAGGGGTGTATGTGTGCCACACAATTCACTGTGAAACATAGAAACATAGAAATAGACGGCAGATAAGGGCCCACGGCCCATCCAGTCTGCCCACCTTAATGTCCCTCCCCTACCTTTGCCCTGTGAAGAGATCCCATGTGCCGATCCCATTTGGCCTTAAAATCAGGCACGCTGCTGGCCTCAATCACCTGTAGTGGAAGACTATTCCAGCGATCAACCACTCTTTCAGTGAAAAAGAATTTCCTGGTGTCACCTCGTAGTTTCCCGCCCCTGATTTTCAACGGATGCCCTCTTGTTGTCGTGGGACCCTTGAAAAAGAAGATATCTTCCTCCGCCTCGATGCGGCCCGTAAGATACTTGAACGTCTCGATCATGTCCCCCCTCTCTCTGCGCTCCTCGAGCGAGTATAGCTGTAATTTGTCAAGCCGTTTTTCGTATGGTAGATCCTTGAGTCCCGAGACCATCCGGGTGGCCATTCTTTGCACCGACTCCAGTCTCAGCACATCCTTGCGATAATGCGGCCTCCAGAATTGCACACAGTATTCCAGGTGGGGCCTCACCATGGATCTATACAATGGCATAATGACTTCCGCCTTACGACTGACGAAACCCCTTCGTATGCAGCCCATGATTTGTCTTGCCTTGGACGAAGCCTGCTCCACTTGATTGGCAGACTTCATGTCCTCACTGATGATTACCCCCAAGTCTCGTTCTGCTACCATTTTTGCTAGGATCTCGCCATTAAGGGTGCGAGGAGGAGCATTGGCTCGAAAATCAGGTGAAAGTGCCAGTGAATAAATATGGTTTTGACTGCAATTTGAAGCCCCGGAGAGAATCAATTTGATGCAGATGACAAGTTTGCGCATTCCGAAATATGGGGGCGCCTACTGAAAAGATAAGAGTGGAGTGCTGAGTCATAAGTTATTTCTCTGAAAGTAGGGGCATGCCATGTGTGGGAAATGCCACGCCACCACAGCGTGAAGAATTACGTGTCACATCGTCACTGGCCCTTTAATCTAGTTTTAAATTTCTTAAAGAACTTATTTTTCGAAATATATAGTCCAATGATTATTTTAAAGCCACTTATCTTTTTTAGCTAATTTGACCCAGGAGAGGTGTACCTCTCTCTCAAATTAGCTAAAAAAAAGATTAAAGGCCTATCTCTCCTGGGTCAAATTAGCTAAAAAAAAAAATTTTTTTTTTTAAAAGATTCACAAAATTAAAATACACAATTAAATTAACTTGCCTCTTTTCTTTGATATTTCTGGGTCATAGACTGTAAAATCCACCTGATATTGTTCTAGGTTCCATCTAATCAAGCCATTGTGACATCACTGCTGAGGTTGGCCCTTAGGCATTGGTGGAATGAGGGATTATGACATCACAATCTCAGCTCTGGAATGTTGCTACTCTTTGGGTTTCTGCCAGGTAACATAGTAAATGACAGCAGATAAAGTCCTGAACGGTCTATCCACTCGGCCCATTAGTTAAACCCATGAAAAATATGTGATTAAATCAACTTGTCTCTTCTTTGATATTTCTGGGTCATAGACTGCAAAGTCCACCTGGTATTGTCCTAGGTTCCAAATGCTGAAGTTGCCGTTCAAGCTCACTCCAGCCTATCCAACCATCCTGTTTGCAGGATATCTACCATAAAGGCTGACCAGTAACATCCCCATGTTCCAAGTTAGTGGAGTTCCCATCGATGCCCTCCCCAGCCCAATCCTACACCAAATCACCACATATGGGACACAGACCGTGCAAGTCTGTCCAGTACCGGCCTTAGTTCTTTAATTTACATCCTTCTTTTCTAATTAGAGATCCTCTATTTTTATCCCATGCTTTTTAAAATTCCATAACCGTTTTCCTCTCCACCACTTCCCTCGGGAGGGCATTCCAGGCAACTACCACCCTCTCCATGAAGAAGAATTTCTTAACATTGCTCCTGAGTCTTCCTTCCCACGACCTCAAATTATGCCCTCCTCTGTACTTTAAAGCTTTGAATTGTAGTTCTGTCCCTTTTTACCTTGTATATTGATTAGTCTGTAAGTCTGTTGGTCTAACCCCATCATTTTTTTAAAATGGTATGTCTAAATATATGTGTTTATTTTTTATTAATGTTGTATTTCACTTAGTAAATCTAAAGAAGCGATTTATCAAATTAAAATAAAACTTGAAACTTACCATTTTCTCTTCTCTGGAAAAGATTTGGTTCTATATTAATAACTTTCAAGTATTTAAACGTCTGAGTTTTAATTGCCTTTAATAATTGTTAACATGCAGTGCTCCAGGATAGTAATGAGTTAAGCTACAAGTTGGAATAAACGCACAAGAAGTTATAGCGAAGGGGTCCTGCGTCTTGGCTCCGTTAATTCACTCTCTGGTCCAGCTGCTCAGAGCAGGTTCAAGCCGATACGCTGAAATTAATTAAAGCCCCATCAGCCAAACGAAACAGGGAAATTGTACTGAGCAGTTTCAAAAGGAGATTGCTCTTGCAAAGCACTGCTGATTTTTCATTTTGCTGGAATTTAATTAGAGGACTGCGCCGGCCGGAACGAGTGAAGACTCTTAATTGGAAAGCGCACCTCCAACTCGAAGAGAGCTTGCACCACTGTTCCCGCTGAAGGTGCTTTTTGAAAACGCTAAGCGTCATTCCAGTCCTGCACGGAGAAAAGTTGCTTGGCTGTAGCTGGCATATGGTTAATCCAAATCAATGAAGGAGTTCGGTGTATTAAGAGTTTAATTAGTTGCTAGCCCCAGGCTTTAGCAGGTAGATGAATCAGAGTTAAGAGTGGAAACACAGCTGCACACCAGGTCCTTCATTACTGTACACGCTTAGGGTTAAGTCTGAAAACTATCTCCCTGGGTAAAACTGTGCTTTGCCAGCAGAAATAGGACTTTTGCTAAATTGCCTGCAGCCTCTCTCGATGTATTTTCTCCTGCAATAAGCGGCTGTACCAGAGACTGAATCCAATTAAAACAAAATGCAAATAACCGGAGTGAGCTTTAAAGGTTGCGAAGTAAGACCAGTGCCAGGCAGGCTTCTACGATCTGGGGGCCAGATTCTCGAACCTTAAGGTTGCCTTTTAACGCGGCTGCTAAGCCGGTTCCAGGGACAGATTATCAAAATGGTCTCTTCGGAGCTTCCTAGCAGTCTCCGATTCTGCTATGCAAATGGGCTTATCAATATTTAAAGGAGAACGCCAGTGGATGCTTCAATATCTCCGAGTGATTCTCCAAGCGTGGCATCGGCTTTTGGTGACCAAAAATCAGCAACTGGTCCGGGGGCGCCGGTACTGTGAAAAGCGCATCTCTGGCGTGCGTTTTGACTGTGGTTTATGAAAAACAAGAATAAAAACTACAGCAGACCTTCAATATTCCTGCTGGTTAGGGGCAGAGACGGCCCGCGAATAGAGAAAATCGCAAATAATTTTTCGGGCCGGCTATGACCCACACCTGCCTCCCTCCTGCATCCCCAACCTTACCTGGTGTTCTAGCGGCAAACTTACAGCACGGGTGCACAGCGCAGCTCTACACGCGGCAGGAGCGTAGGGAGATCACTCCTGCCCTGCGTCGCCACTAGACCACCAGGTAAGGTCTAGGGATACACAACTATACAAAGTAACATAGAAACATAGAATATGACAGCAGAAAAGGGCCACGGCCCATCCAGTCTGCCCACACTAATGGCCCACCCCCTAACTACCTTCATGAAGAGATCCCACATGCCAATCCCATCTTTTCTTAAAATCTGGCACGCTGCTGGGCTCAATTACCTGTTGTGGAAGATTATTCCAGCAATCAACCACCCTTTCGGTGAAGAAATATTTTCTGGTATTGCCATGAAATTTCCCACCCCTGATTTTCAACGGATGCATAGTAGGGTAAATATATCAAATACTGATATTCAATTCATTAAAATGCTAGACCAAGAATACCATAACATAAAATTAATTAAATATTTAATTTATTGATTTCTTTAATTCAATTCATATCCTAAAAACTAACAAAATTTATTTCATCTACATTGAAAATCTACAATAACAAGTAATACAAAGTGCAGAGTTCTACTAATGGCAAAATCATAGGCTGGGAAAAGCTACAGGTACTATCTAAAGCATGCGGCCCTGTGAAATATTTTGTGTAGCCCCGGTCAAGGGCGATGCAGTGTTTTCCTCTGCTGCCCCTAGGTGTTTACCGTCTTGCTGGCTCCCTCCTCTGTCTTGCTGCAGCGTTTGCACATTTGTGCGGCCCCAGAAATATTTTTTTCGGCAAATGCGGCCCAAGGAAGCCAAAAAGTTGGACACCCCTGATCTAAAGCTTTAAAGTAGAGTCCATCAATCAATCTTCAAAGTTCTTAATGATGTGAAGTTTTGAAGCCAATCAGGTAACATAGTAACATAGTAGATGACGGCAGATAAAGACCCGGATGGTCCATCCAGTCTGCCCAACCTGATTCAGTTTAAATTTTTTTTTTTTTTTAATTTTTTCTTCTTAGCTATTTCTGGGCAAGAATCCAAAGCTTTACCCGGTACTATGCTTGGGTTCCAACTGCCGAAATCTCTGTTAAGACTTACTCCAGCCATTGAAGCCCTCCCCTGCCCATCCTCCACCAAACGGCCATACACAGACACAGACCGTACAAGTCTGCCCAGTAACTGGCCTAGTTCAATCTTTAATATTATTTTCTGATTCTAAATCTTCTGTGTTCATCCCACGCTTCTTTGAACTCAATCAGGCCCAATGAAGCTCACTTAACTTGATGATGACTCAATTAAAGTCCCAATGTCTCTGTAGGCTTGACCAGGTCAGTTGCTCCTTATATTAATGATCCAATTAGAAATGATTAATCAGTTCTGAGGTTCTCTCTTCTTAATCCTTAAAGTTTTCCAGTTTTAATTGATTATATTGTTCAATCAGCATAAGGTCTAAGGGATGTCCGGAGCATCGTTTCTCCATTAAAAATCAAGGCAAAAAAAATCGCAAATAACTGAATTTGCGATTGGGGAAACCGCAAATCAGGAGGGGGGGCTGTACTTGAGTCACATAAATTACAGTCTTTTTTTGGGGGGGGGCATAGATAAAATCACGTGTCTTGAGCGCGTGTATTATAGCTGTATCTTATATGTTTCTGATTGTGGTTGATGATAAAATTGTGATCTTTAGCTACGCTTTGGACACTAGTTTTATTTTGTTTCAATCGACACCTCCACAGCACGTCTACCCAAGTGCACACATGCACAGCGCAACCTTCAAGCCAGACTCTTGATAAAGGCACAGACGCCGAAACACTGCCAGTGTCGAGTCTATTGAGCCATTGCGGCAAATTCATCAATAAAGTGATTTTTTTGAACAATACACCCTTGGCTTATCTATTGACATCCTGCCCTCACGACTCCTTTGTTGTGTCATGATAAAATTTGACATTAAAAACAAATTACAAGATTTACATGAATTATAGCAGCTTTGGGGGAGCTCAATTTAATCTGGCTAGTTCCATTAGGCCCACACGCAAAACTCATCTATTCACCTACCCGACATTAAAGGACAGAACTCTCACCTTCCAGGCAGATAAATAATAATAATAACTTTATTTTTCTATACCGCCATAATCTTGCGACTTCTAGGCGGTTCACAATGAAGAAAAGCTGTACAGACAGCGAATTACAGAGTATAGGTTGATGAGAGAACATTGAACAATCAGTGATAGTACAAGGTGAGTTACAGGGTCAGTGAATTACAAGGTTCACAATAAGTAACACTAAATAATCAGCGGAATTCGGAGCGGATGTAGATAAGAGAACATTGCGCGGTCAATGAATTACAAGGTGCAAGACGGAATAGATGAAAAGATAACATAGGAAGTTGATAAGAATTTACTTGTTTCCATGATACATTAACGATGATCGGGCACCAGTGGGAAACTGGTAACGATTGTGGTGAGGACGATTATGGCAGATGAAGATTAACGGGCTCCTATTATGGTGAAAGAAGGACTTCGGATGGGAGGAAGTTCTGATTTTAGGGGTAAAAAGTCTGGCTAGGGTATGAATTTCTTAAACAAGGTGGTTTTTAATTCTTTCCTAAAGACACTGTATGTCTCTCTAGCGGCATCGGTGAAGTAGCCTAGCCAAGTTTGCTGTCTACCGGCTTGGAACTTGAATGTTCTGTCAAAAAAGGTACGATATCTACAGCCTGTGATATTCGGGTAAGTAAAGAGGTTGCGGTTTCTGGTAGACCTGGTAGAGGAGTGGAATTCAAAGTGAGGTAGTAGGTAGCTGGGGGCCAATCCCCAGATTAGTTTGTAGCAAAGGCAGGAGAATTTGGAACGATTGGCTGGGTAACATCATCCCGCATTCCTCATCCTACTTTAATTTTAGAAAATCAGTAAAAACGAATTTGTTTAACCGATTTGCATCCTAAGAAATTTCCATTCTGTAAGCTTGTTATCCGATGTCTTTGTATGGTGCTGATTTCCAGCTCCTCTTGTTGTTAACTGCCTCGAACTATCATGGCTTGTATTCGATGACTTTACTGTGACCACTTCGCTGATTGTCCAGCACTTCTTGTTGTAAACCGCCTCGAACTTTCATGGCTTTGGTAGTATATAAGAATACATTTATTATTAGTATTATTATTAAAAGGTATTTCTTAGGCGCGCTTGTTGAAAGCCGACATGAATCTCCCCTCCTTCCCCTTCATCCAATAACTCTATGACTGACACACCGCTTACAATCAGGGCCGGATTTAGATGAAAAGAGGCCCTAGGCTATTCCACTTATGAGGCCCTTTCACCTCCCATTTTTAAGTTTGTAAATTACATGAGAGATAATAAAATACATCATTACTGTGATATATATCAATATGTTAAATGAAACATGTTGTTATTGGTACTAACCTTTATAAAAAATGTGACACGGATCTTGAGGCCCTAGGCTGAAGCCTAGTTAGCCTATAGGAAAATCCAGCCCTGCTTACAGTACATATTTACGCCTCTTTGGTGGTATATTCTGCGCATGTGCCGATCACTGTCACCAGCGACTCATCTCATGCAAATTTAGCGAACCTGTGCTACTCTCTGCCAAACTCATTTGCATGTGCATTTTTATTTTTTTTTAGAATGACTCGCCTTTTTGAAATCACTACAGTAACGGCTACAACAGCGGCCCATTGGTTTTTACCATGAAGTTTTGAAAATCTGGCTCTGGGTTCCGAAAATGGCAAAAAAAACCAAAACAAAACCCAGATCAGGATAAAGGCTGGAATGGGCTTCAATAGCAACTTCAATACTTGGAAAATAGAACCAGTGTTGGGAAGACTTCCAAGATCTGTGCCCAAAAATTGGTAGGAAGCAGTGGTGCAGCAAGGATGAGCGGCGCCCAGGGTGATGGCTTTTGGCACCCAAAAATTGGTGGTGACCCATCAAAAGCGTGCAGGACACTGGCGCGACGACAATGCAGCTCCAACATTTGCACACAGCTACTACTGCGTGCAACCGCCTATGGCTTCAAAATGCCTTCCCGTTTGCGATCTGAGGGGGGAACCCCACCAACACACTCACGCTCCTGTCACTCTCTTCCATCATCCACTGTCTATCCCTTCTATATAGCATCTTCTCTCCTTCTATGCCCCTTCCAGAAACTGTATGCCTCCCCTTTCCTTCTCTCCTTTCACCCCCATTGGTCTGGCATCCATCTTCTTCCCTTCCCTCCTCCAATGGTCTGGCATCTCTTTCCTCTCCTCTCCTTCCCTTCCCTCTCCCACACCCCCATGGTCTGTCATTTCACTAACTCATCTCCCTTCCCCCCCACTTCCATCAGTATCTGCGCCCTTTTTTTCCTTCCAACCCAGTTCCATCCAGTATCCTTCCCCTTTATTTCTCTCTCCCCTTTCCCTGCACACCAATTCCATCAGCATCTGCCCCCTTTCTCTCCCTCCACCACTCTTCCATACCATCCTGCTAGCTCCTCATGAGAATTGAGGCAGCCATTCAGAAGTTGCATACGCCCACGCAGCAGCGCACTTGTGCGCCGCTAGTCCTGACATACCGGTAATCAGCATACCGGTAATCAGCAGGCAGCCATCCAGTGAAGCACCAGCGACTGGCACAATTAGGAAGTATCGCGGGCCCAGGCATTAGTGCGCTTGTGCGCCAATGGCCCCGACAATCATCAGGCAGCCGTCCACCGACCTCCATAATTTAAAGGTACCGCCGGGGACTGGGATGGAATTTAAAGGTGTCTGGTATATATTAGTATATAATTTGGTTCAGAATGGGGTTTTTTCTTGTTTTCCTTCTCTAAATCTGGGTTTAAGTTTCAAGTTTATTTAAGATATTTGATTTGATTTGATTTGATTGCAAAATCCAAATCCAATGTGATTTGCATTTAGTTAAAAATTAAGTTAAAATAAAAAACAAGACAATTATTATTTTTAATAAAATAATACTTTGAAAAAGGGAGGAGAAAAAAAAAGGATTAAATACAATTCATAAACAAAAAAAAAGGGGATAGATAATAAAACAAGAGGTTGGGGAAGGTTAACAAAACTCCTAGTCCACTGTAATATAATAAAATTTAAATGAATCAGTTAAAAACGTCTTTAAAAAGCCAACTTTTTAAGAGACTTTTAAACTTACTAAGTGTCCCAACGCATCTCCCTTAAACATGACAGACACTTACTGTGTAGACACCTGCCTCAAGGATTTTTTTTAGAAAATGTGCGTCCCGAATGGCTGGTTAGACAGCGGTAGGACACCTACAACTATCTACAATCAGAATGCTGTTTATAGAAGTTGACCCTTAGGGCCATATTCTATAAATGGCGCCTTAACTTTGGCACCGGTAAACGCCCTACCAGTGCCTAAGTGAAGCGCAAAATGCCATTTAAAAGACCGTTTTTAAAACAAATCTCAAGGCACCTTCCGGCTAATGCCGGAAATGGTGTTAGGGGCCACAAAGCGCCTACGTGGGCACGATTCACTTCTAAGGTAGGTGCCAGAAACGTAGGCCTTGAAAACCCTGGCCTGCATTTCCCGCCCCCCCCTCTTTTCCCGAAGGTGCGATTCTCTAACAGCCCTTATCAAGTGATTGACGAGCGATCCGCGATCGCTTTCAAGGTGGCCGCCAGAGACAGCACCGTTTAGAGACTCCAGGTCTTAACGCCTGTCGGAAGTGCTTGTGCCTAAACTGCGAAATCACACGTGTAAACTACTATGCGCTATTGCGTAATAGGCGTTTAGACGCCTTTATATAGAAAAGCGCATAGGTGGAATTTTGGCACATACTCCTACATGAAAAACATACCCCCCTCCTTTACTAAGGTGCGCTATGCTTTTTAGCACGCGATAAATATTATTGTGCGCTAAACGCTAACACGTGCGTGTTATCCTATGGATGCAATAGGGGTTAGCACACGCATTGATTTAGCGCTCGCTAAACACTTGCTTTGAAAAAGAGGGCCAGAGTAACACAAGATGACGGCAGATGAAGACTTGAATGGTCGATCCAGTCTGCACAACTATATATGCTCCATAAATTAATTTTAATTTAAATGGTCCTTTTTCTTAGATATTTCTGGGCCAGAAACCCAGAGCCCTGCCCATCTTAGCCATCCCAGCCATCGAAGCCCATCCTCAACTGAATGTCCATATACAGGACACAGGCCGTGCAAGCCTACCCAGTACTGGCCTTCTACCTCGCCCCCCTAATTCCAAGGCCCGAAACTAATTATACTTTCCACCTTGAATCTCATGTACTGACATAATGTATCTTTATTGTAACCCATGTACTGATGGTAACCCACCTGTATCCCTTACACTGACAAAATGCACCTTGATAGTAAACTACTTGTATTGTAACCCACTTGCATCCCATGTACTGACAAAATATATCTTTACTGTAACCCACTTGTATCCCATGTACTGACAAAATGAATCTTTAATGTAAACCACTTGCATCCCATGTACTAACTAAATGTATCTTTATTGTAAACCGTTTCTATCCCATGTACTGTCAAATGTATCTTTATTGTAAACCGCTTCGAACTTCACGGTATAGCGGTATATAAGAAATAAATAATTATTATTAAAATTATTATTAGTTCCTTCAATGTCGACCCATTATTTTCTGATTACAGATTCTGTATCCATCCCACTCTTGTTTGAACTCTGTCACCCTTTTCTTTTCCACCACCTCCCTCGGGAGCGCATTCCACTCATCCACCACCCTCTCCGTAAAGTAGAATTTCCTAACATTGCCCCTGAATCTACCACCCCTCAACCTCAAATTATGTCCTCTGGTTTGACCATTTTCCTTTCTCTGGAAAAGATTTTGTTCTACGTTAATACCTTTCAAGTATTTGAACGTCTGAATCATATCTCCCCTGTCCCTCCTTTCCTCTAGGGCTTACATATTCAGGGCTTCCAGTCTCTCCTCATACGTCTTCTGGTGCAAACCTCCTACCATTTTTGTCGCCTTCCTCTGGACATTTATATTCTATGTGCATTTATACCAGTATTCTAACCATGTATGTGAGTTTTGGGCACATAAATGTCAGCACCTTCTATACAGAATTAACCCCTCACAGCATGATTTTTAATTAAAACAAAAAAAACTTCTAGGAGCCATGGGCTTTGTAGTCCCATTCTATATTTTCATAGGCTCTGATCTTCTTCGGAAAGAAAATAATTTCAAAGGACTAACATCTCCATAATCTTGCAACTACAACAGTTTTCAAACATCTATAAAAGTGGACTAGAACTACTGTAAATCCGCTGGTGCCTAAAATAGATTGTGAAAATACTTCTAACTCAGTGGAAGATCATTGATTGCTGATAATTACATTACATTACATTACATTACATTACATCAGGGATTTCTATTCCGCCATTACCTTGCGGTTCAAGGCGGATTACAAAAGGTTAGTTTAAGGACAGAGTTACAGTGAATAAAGAATTATAGCATTACAGAAAGATAGAATTCTATGAATTGTAGAGGATAGCTAGAGAGGTTATATGAAGAACTTGAGGGCTTTTGGTGGTCGTGTTGTTAATTCTGTTTTAGGAATTTCTTGAATAGTGTGGTTTTTATTTCTTTTCTGAACGTCCTATAGTCTGGGGTGGTCATCAGAAGGTTGGAGATTTTGTTATCCAGTCTTGCAGCCTGTGTGGCTAGTAGGCCGTCATGTAGTTTTGTTCTTTTCACTTCTTTGGATGGGGGGGGTATGAATGGGGAGTGCGTTTTTCTGTGTCTGGTGCTGGTTGCTTGGATGAGGCGATTATTCAGGTAAGATGGGCTGTCTCCGTGTAGTGCTTTAAATAATATGCAGTAAAATTTAAATTGGATTCTTTCTTGGATTGGGAGCCAGTGTGAGTTGATGTATGCTTCAGTGATGTGGTCGTGTTTTTTCAATGAATAGACAAGTCTTAAGGCTGTATTTTGGATTGTTTGGAGTTGTCTTATCGTAGATGCCGGACATGGGAGGAAGAGAATGTTACAGTAGTCCAGTATTCCTAGTACTAGTGATTGTACTATAAGTAGGAATTGTGTGCATTCAAAGAATTTTCGGACTTGTCTCAGGTTTCTCATGATTGCGAATGATTTTTTAATTGTTTTGTTTATTTGCGGCTGCATTGTGCAGCATCTGTCTATGGTCATGCCTAGTAGTTTTATGGTTGTTTGGATGGGATATTTGGTTGCGTTTATGTCTAGGATGGTTGTGGTTTGGATCTTGTCGTTTTCTAGGAGGATGAATTTGGTTTTGTCTTGGTTGAGTTTGAGTTTGTGATTTTCCATCCAGGTTGTGACTGCTTCCAGTGTTTGGTGAAGTTCCTCTGTCATTGTAGGTTTGGAATAATCGTATGGGATGAGGATTGTGATGTCATCTGCATAGCTATAGGATGTTATGCCTAGTTTGTCCAGATGGGTTCCTAGAGAGGCAGTGTATAGATTGAAGAGGGTGGGGGACAGTGGAGATCCTTGTGGTACGCCGCATGGGTTTGACCAGGATTCTGATTTTTCTTTGTTTGATTTTACACTGTAGGTTCTAAGTTTTAGGAATCCTTTGAACCAGGAGTATACTTTGTCTGAGATGCCTATTGCATCTAGTATCTGTAGAAGGATGTTGTGGTCTACTAGGTCGAATGCCGCCGATAGGTCCAGTTGTATGAGTAACATTTTTTTCCCTATACTAAGTTGTTGTCTGACGGTATCCATGAGGGAGCCTAGTAATGTCTCTGTGCTGAAATTTGTTCTGAATCCTGATTGCATGGGGTGTAGTAGATTGTGGTCCTCTATGTAATTGGTGAGGAGTTTGGCTACTAGGCCTTCTGTAATTTTGACATATAGCGGAATTGAGGCTATAGGTCTATAGTTGGACGGTAGGTTTTGTGGTGCCTTTGGGTCTTTTTGGATTGGAGTGATGACAATTTCGCTGAGGTTGACCGGGAATGTGCCCTCTGTGAGCGTGAACTGGATCCATTGTAGAATTATGGTGCGGAACTTTATACTAGAGGTGGTAAGAAGATATGAGGGGCAATGGTTGAGGTCACAGGAGGCATGGCTGTATTTTTTGTATAATTTGTTAAATTCTGGCCATTTTATGTTTGGGAATTGAGACCAAGTTCTGTCTGCTGCGATTGCTTCTTTTCCTGTGGTGTGGATTGTGATTGGATTTTGGTTGGATGGGTTGAGTATTAGTGTGGCTCTGGTGTTGGTGATTTTATTCTTGAAATGTTCTGCTAAGGTGGTGGGTGATGGTGGAGGTGTGTTGGTGGTGGTGGTGTATGGTTTGGTGTCTGTTAATTCTTTTAGTATTTGGAAGATTTTTTTGGAATCTTGTGTTTCTGTGCCTATGAGCTCGGTATAATTGCATCCTTCCTCTGCAGAGTTTAGCCCTTCACGAAGAAGAAAAAAAAAAAGGCACAATTTTAAATTTAGTTCCAAAATTACATCTGAGAATTCAATTAAAATTACTTTTCACAGCAGGAGGAAAGCAGAGACAGCACCTGAAGGCACTCCAGCGACAAAAGCCATAAAAACAAGGCTTTTAGTTGACTTTTGTATAAGAGTTTCGTGAAGACAGGCATATATCCGCTAAATCTTTCTAACAAACTCTTAGGGGGTCAATTCTGTATAAGTGGTTGCCTCCAATTAGGCTCTCAGGTGGGGTTACCATATGGCTCCGGAAAAAAAGAGGACAGATTGAAACATCCAGGTTTTACTTCCACAATGGAAGTAAAACCCAGATGTCTCAATGCATCCTCCTTTTTCTAGAGTCATAATCAGAGACGCGGAAGAGCAAATCAGGGCAGTAGAAGGCCCCAAAGCAGTGTGTCTAGAGCGCTGCAGATGCTGCTGGAGTCAGCAGGTTTGTCGGGACAGCGGGAAGGGGGGCGGCAAGGGACTAAGTGAGCCGGTCAGACGGCGGGAAGGGATGGGAGGGTCAACAGGGGTTCGGGTGCAAGGGGGGGTGCCGATGAAGAAATTACTTACTGTGAGTGAGGGGGGAGCCGGCAAGACCGCAGGGACCGTTTTATGCGCACGTGTGCACTCCTGCCTGCCATGGACATACAGATCACGGAACATGCAGGTAGGAGTGCGCATGCGCGCTTAGAGGGGCATAATTGAAAGGGACGTCTAAGTCCATTTACGTCCATCTCGCAAGTCGTCCAAAGATAAAAAGAGCCTAAGACACATTTTCGAAAGATACGTCCAACTTTTTTTTCGTTTCGAAAATCGTCTAATTATACATCCTGCCGATCTGATCGCCCAAGCCACTAAATCGTCCATCTTTATACCACATTTTCGTCCAACTTTCCGTCCAATTCCAAAACGCCTAGAACAAGCCCTGTTGGATGTGGGAGGGGTCTGCAAAGTGATGGACTGCATACCCAGACATGCCTCCTAAACAGTGGGGTACCTTACAGGGCACCGTTGTGAACTTCACAAAAAGGGTGCCATGGCTGCTTCTCCCTACAGCCTCCCTATAGGTCACGGTGAGCCCCCCCCCCCAAACCACCTCCAGAATCCCCTAGACCCACTTATCTACTACCCCAATAGCCCTTATGGCTACAGGAGCCACTTATATGCCAGTACAAAAGGGTTTTGGGGGTGCACATGTTAAGTATTAATGCAGTGATTACAGGGGCTTATGGGCATGGGTCCTCCTCTCTATGGGTCCCTAACCCACCCCCAAGTCGACTTAAGCTGCCTCTGTGCTGGACGACTAGGCTTTCCTATGCCAGACAGCCAGGTGATGATGGTCTGGAGGCTGAAATTTAAAGTTGTGAATAACATTTTTATGGGGGTGGGGGGTTGGTGATCACTGGGGTAGTGGGTGGGGGTCTGTATTATGTATTTGCAGAGCTTATCTGGTGACTTTAGGTGGGTTTTTGTGACTTAGACCAAGTTCCGTCGATCGTGGGCTGTATAACTTTCGGTTATACATGCTGTATGACTAAATCTAAGCCGGCCCATGTCCCGCCCAACTCCCACCCTCGACACGCCTCCCGAAACGCCCCGTTTAGCTTTGGTTATTCAACGGCACTATGAAGGCCTAGGTCGTTTAGAAATATGTCCAAAACCTGTTTTTATTATCGGAACTTGGACATTTTTGAGAAATGTTCGTCCAAGCGCTGACTTAGGCTAGTTTTTGGGCGTTTTTCTCTTTTGATTATGAGCCCCTTAGCGTTTTATTATAATAGATTTTATAAGACCACTTATAAGTGCTCACAATATTCACAATGGTCCATCAAGCCCAGTAGCTCATTCTCATGGTGGCCAATCTAGCTCCCTAGTACCTGGCTAAAACACATTCCATACAAAATCTCAAAGAATAACAAGATTCCAGAAGCCCAGAGAGTAACAAGATTCTAGAATCCCAAAGAGTAGCAACATTCCATACAGAATCTCAAAGAATAGCAAGATTCCGAAATCCCAGAGAGTAACAAGATTCTAGAATCCCAAAGAGTAGCAACATTCCATGCCACTGATCCAGGGCAAGCAGTGGCTTCCCTCATGTGTGTCTCAATAACAGTCTATGGACTTTTCCTCCAGGAAATTGTCCAAACCTTTCTTAAAACCAGCTACACTCTCCGCTCTTACCACAACCTCTGGCAATGCATTCCAGAGCTTAACTATTCTCTGACCAGATGACCACTGGAGGGATTAAGTCTTGACCCCTTCCAGCTCCCAAATGTCGAATACAGTACATACCTGTCCCTAGGACAACAGCATCTTGCATGGGAAAGCACAGTAGAGCTGCAAGTAGGTGTCTGGAGTAACCTGATGGTCAGAGTAGTAAACCATAAAGAGGGGTTACCAGACCCCCTATCCCACTCTACCCACTACATTTATGCTGCAAAGTGTGAGCCCACCAAAACCCTACTATACTGCCATATAGGTGCCACCTGGAACAATAAGGGCTATTGGGTGGTAGACAGGTAAATATAGTGGGTTTTGGAGGAGTTTTTATTAAGGGAGTTACAGTAAAATATGTACTTGACACCCTTTATGTGAAGTTCACAGTAGTGGCTTCTAAGGTGCCCCACTGCTCTGCTGATATGTCTGCGTGGCAAGTGTATTATAAATGGTGGCCCCTTCTATGTCCAAATGGCTTGGGTTTGGACGTTTTGAACTTGGACATCGTAAGATTGGACGTACTGATGGCCAAGATGTCTAAATAGGTGATTTTTGAAAAATAAAGATGGACCTTTGTTGATTTCAAAAATGGATGTTTTCAGCGTCTGAATTTTGGACTCACTTCTCAGGATTTTCAAATTGGACATAGACACACTATCGAAATGCCCCATCACATCACCGGTGCTCGGAGAGGTTTTAGCAGCCACTGGATGTCTAGATATTCAGAGTTGTTGTTCAGGGATAGACAAGCACTGAATCTCCTGAATATCTTGGCATTAAAAAAATATTGAGGGATAAACTTCCAGTACTAAACCTCCTCCTACACTCCGTTTTGTAAGCACACAAGATTTGTTGTAATACATCATTAGGACTTCACATAGCCATCAATTGGACACTACCAATTTGCCCCAGCTCCATTAATCATTTCCTACACATCCAAAATCGGGGGGGCGGGAGGGGGGCAGGTTCCTCCTAGATGCTGCAAGTATTTTCGGGGCTATTCTGGTTTGTTTATGTCTGGTTTAGTTTGATTTGCCAAGTCTATTGTTTTCACGAATTCTACTGTAAAAAGAGATACTCCCTGGTGTCTTCGATCTGCTAATGCCACAAGAAAGACGCCTGAAAGATGGCAATTTGCAAATAATAAAATAACCACAGAGTTTTCACAGTGGACAACACATGAGTGTTGATGCATTTCAAAAGCCTTATCTTTTTGAACACAGATGTGTCGCCTTCTACTCACAGAAATCAATCTAGTAGTCATCAATGCATCTGGAATAAAAATAATAATCGGAAGGCAAAGAAAGAAATAACACCCCCCACCCCCAGACAACAACCGAGCCTTTATAGCACTAGAACAATCTGTTAATTACTTTGGATTAACGTTCAACTCCCTGAAACTCCCACAGAGGCTCTGACTTCTTCAAGCAGGACTTGCGGCCGAGTTTGGTCTTTTGTTAACGCAGACTGATAAGTGAAGAAATGTAGTCTGTGTTTCTAAATCACCACAGTGCTTTGTTTGACCAGAATTTTTGAGAAGCCTGACAACATTTCTCCATGGTTTATTTTTGCTTGCTTTTATCAAAAAAATTAACAAAGGGGTGAAAGGAGGAATTTTTACAGGCTTGAGACCTTATATTAAGACTTTGATTAACAATAGACGATCTTCAAAGCTAACTGAGAAGGTTCAGCTGTGTCAGATTTAGGACGAGTGCAACATTTCCAATCGTGTTAGCCCAGCACTAGCCAACACTGTCCTGTTATCACGAACACTATGAGGTTCATGGTCGAAACAGAAATACATCTTCAAAACCCGCCCAAATCAGCATTTGGATGAACTAAAAGACAGGTCGTCCAAGTGCCAATACTCGAAACGGGTTTTTAGACATATCCAGAGATTTTTTTTTAGGCCTCTAAATGCTGCTGTGCGCCCAGAGCTCAAAGGGGCATTTTCGAGGAGCGGTTAGGGTGGGATGTAGGCTGACCTAGACTTAGTCATCCTGCAGGGATAATCGAAAGTTTGATGAGACTGCCTAGAGGGAATTTATACGTTGTGACTTAGGCGATCTAAAACCAGGTCTAAGTACTCAAAATGACAAGATAACCACTGCAGGGACAACGTACAGACCCCCACACACTCCTCCAGTGATCACTGACCCCCCACACTACCATAAAAATGTACATACCTGCCTCTGGAACATCAGCACCTAGCATAGGAAAGCCTAGTAGAGCTGCACAGAGATGGCTTAAGTAGAATGGGGGGGGGGGGGGAGCTAGTGAACCATTGAGAGGAGGACCCAGGCCCATAAGCCACTCTAACCACTGCATTCATGGTGGAAAATGTGAGCCCACCAAACCCCCCCAAACCCAATCTACTGCCATATAGGTGGTAACTGCAGCCATAAGGGCTATTAGGGTTGTAGACAGGTGGGTATAGTGGGGTTTGGGGGGGCTCACCATGACCTGCAAGGGAGTTGTGATGAGATGTTTATGTGGCACCCTTTTTGTGATGTTCACAGCAGTGCCCTGTGAGGTGCCCCACTACTCTGTTGCCATGTCTGGGTGGCCAATGCTGCTCCCTCCCATTTCCATAAGGTCTTGCTCTGGGCATATGGGATTTGGATGAAAATGTGGTATAAAGATAGGCGACTTGGCGGTCTGGTCGTAGAAGTAGACGATTTTTTGGGGGAAAATATTTTGGACGTATTTTTCAAGCATGGACTTTAGACGCTGCCGACTTTGGGCGACTAGCCCCCCTAGGCCCAAAATGAACTTAGCCGGGTTTTTTTTATAATGCCCCAAGTGATTTTATTCGATTTTTACTGAAGGTAAGAATCTTAATGGATAACGAATAATATGGGTTGTTTTTATCTTCTACCTCATTTCGAATTCTACTCCTCCACTAGGTCTACCAGAAACCGCAACCTTTTTGCATATCCGAAAATCGCAGGCTGCAGATATCGAACCTTCCTGGACAGAACATTCAAGTTTCAAGCTGGTAGACAGCAAACTTGGCTAGGCTACTTCATTGATGTCGCTAGGTTGATCTACAGTGTCTTCCGGAAAGAATTAAAGACCACTTTGTTTATGAAATTCATGTCCTAGCCAGACTTTCTCCCCCCGATCAAAGCTATCACACATCACCCTGAATTCTTATATTCCTCATTATAGGTACCCTATATTCTCTGACTGCTATAATGTCCTCTTCACAATTGTACCTAGCTATTCGCTGGTTTCCGATCATTTTCAATGTAATATGTAAAAAGTTAATTCTTATACTGTAACCTATGTATATTTTTCTTCTAACCAATTTGCACCTTGTAATCACTGACCATTCAGTGACCTCTTATCTATTTATACACTGTAATTCGCTGACTGTACAGCTATTCTTCATTGTGAACCGCCTAGAAGTCGCAAGACTATGGCGGTATAGAAAAATAAAGTTATTATTATTACCATACAAAGTGTTTAATTATGTAGATGTAAAAAAAAATGCAGATGATTGCATGTTTCAAAATAGATGGCATCCATGTACAACAGATCAACATGTACCCTAAGAGAGAAGCAATCAGATTGACTAAAAAGTACCCCAAAACGATACCAAAATGTTCCACAATAGTCAAAAGAACAAACAAAAAAAGAGAGTGGAACACCAAATAAACAATCCAGGTCTTGACTTTTTTTCAAGACTTGGATTATTGGTAATACTTATTTATTAAATAGTTGGCCATCCAGATCTTGAGTTCCACTTTCTTTTTTTACTTTGTTCTTCTGGCTGAAAGACTTTGTAGACTTCAATCTTATCTCCCCTTAGCTGTCTCTTTTCCAGGCTGAAGAGCCCTAACCTTTTAAGTCTCTCGGTTGCTCTTATTTGAACTTTTTCTAGTGCTGCTATATCTTTTATGAAGTTTATAGTTTATTTATTTGTATCCCACCTTTCCCAAAGCGGGTCACAACAAATACATACTTAATCATCATCATGACAAAATACGTACAAAAGCCAATTACAAACAATAAAATGACTAATCACACAATTCAAGATAAGGAGACCAGAACTGAACTCAATACTCAAGGTGAAGTCACACCATTGAGCAATACGGAGGCATTATAACATTCATAGTCTGGTTAACCATCCCTTTTCTAGCATCCTGTTTGCCTTCTTGGCCACCGCTGCACATTGGGCTGAAGGCTTCGGATCCTTTTCTTGAGCACTGATCCCCAAGGTGGTCCCTAGCATCCGATAACAATGATTTGAGTTATTCGTCATAATGTGTGTCACTTTGCATTTGTCCACACTGCCATTTGGAAGCCCCCGGTCTTCCAATTTCCTAAGGTCTTCCTGCAGTTTTTCACAATCCTCATGTGTTTTAACAACTTTGAACAACTTCTGGCTGTCTACAAAGAAAAATGGGGAGACCCGATGATCCACAGTGAAAACAATCCACCGATGGAAACAAAAACAAAACAATGTGGATACAGATGTTCTGGAGATAATTTATTATACACTGACATATAAAAACATGAAAATTCAATTAAAAAAAAGTACAATGATAAAAAAAATACAGTGACAAAGATCCACCCGGACCCTACATGGTCCGTGTTTCGGCGAACACGCCTTCCTCAGGGGTCCAATGGTTTGCACACTCATATATAAAGAATTGGACTGAAAACAGTCTATTGTCTTTAAACACGTGAACAAAGAACACCGCTGACAAGCTGAAGTAGCAAAAAAATGCCCATCTGCAGTAACCATTATCTCTCTCCTTATTGGCTAAGGCTCTTAACATTTGCATCTCCTCTTCTTATAGGCTAAGGTTCTTTACACCTGCATTGTGAGGTCATAGGGCTTTATGATTATAGAAACATTGTAACATGATGGCAGATAAAGGCCAAATGGCTCATCTAGTCTGCCCAACAAAGAAAATTGGGGAGACCCGATGATCCACAGTGAAAACAATCCACCGATGAAAACAAAAAAAAAAAAAACTGTAGATACAGATGTTCTGGAGATAATTTATTAAACACTGACATATAAAACCATGAAAATTCAATTAAAAAAGTACAGTGATAAAAATCCACCCGGACCCTACATGGTCCGTGTTTCGGCGAACACGCCTTCCTCAGGGGTCCAATGGTTTGCAACCTCACATATAAAGAATTGGACTGAAAACAGTCTATTGTCTTTAAACATGTGAACAAAGAACACCGTAGACAAGCTGAAGTAGCAAAAAAATGCTATAGGGTCCGGTTGGATCTTTGTCACTATATTTTTTTTTTATCATTGTACTTTATTCATTGAATTTTCATGTTTTATCTCCAGAACATCTGTATCCAGTTTTCTATTTTTGTTGAAAGGTGTCTCTATACATTTACACATGGTATTGTGGCATAATAAGCCTGGGTGTATATCTGAATAAGAATTTATCTATGAAAACATTTACTACTGCCTTGATTATGAAATGCCTGTTTATTGTAGTGAAAGGGGTATGTTTAGAAAATGTCTTAAAACGCAGTTATTTGTAAATGCCTTTCTCTAGAAATAATTTTCTTCTCTGGTAGAGTTGATGATCTACTCATGATCGCTATTAGGTAAAGCTATGATATTATTTTGCAGCTATGATTTTTAAGGTCGGTTTGTATGTTTATTTTATTATGTTTTTGTTTTAAAACTATGTGTGTAAATTATGTAAACCGTTTAGGATTAGGTCTTACTTCAGTCCCTCTGCATTTAGAATGTTGATTCTGTCTTTGGATTATTGTAACTCGGTTCATCTTGAAGGTCTATGTTCAAATCTAGATAGATTACACAAGATTCAAAATGTAGCTGCACGTCTGATCTTTAATTTGAGAAATTCAGCATTGAATATCCAGGAAAAATGGTATAAGGAAACAGCAAAGCAAACGATCTTCTATATCCAGTGTGGAATAGAAGATAACAATTGTTACAGACCCAGGTCTATTTCTTCATGTTGGTGGAAGCTGTTTTTTGACACCAACTGGTTGATTCATATACCGTATTTTCACGCATATAACGCACGCGTTATACGCGTTTTTACCTACCGCGCATACCCCTCGCGCGTTATATGCGTGAGCGCGGTATACAAAAGTTTTAAAACATAGTTCCCACCCCCGCCCGATTCACCCCCCCAGCAGGACCGCTCGCACCCCCATCCCGAACGACCGCTCGCACGCGCTCCCACCCGCACCCGCATCCACGATCGGAGCAAGAGGGAGCCCAAGCCCTCTTGCCCGGCCGACTCCCCGACGTCCGATACATCCCCCCCCCGGCAGGACCACTCGCACCCCCACCCCGAAGGACCGCCGACTTCCCGACAATATCGGGCCAGAAGGGAGCCCAAACCCTCCTGGCCACGGCGACCCCCTAACCCCACCCCGCACTACATTACGGGCAGGAGGGATCCCAGGCCCTCCTGCCCTCGACGCAAACCCCCCTCCCTCCAACGATCGCCCCCCCCAAGAACCTCCGACCGCCCCCCCCAGCCGACCCGCGACCCCCCTGGCGACCCCCACGACCCCCCACCCCCCTTCCCCGTACCTTTGGTAGTTGGGCCAGAAGGGAGCCCAAACCCTCCTGGCCACGGCGACCCCATAACCCCACCCCGCACTACATTACGGGCAGGAGGGATCCCAGGCCCTCCTGCCCTCGACGCAAACCCCCCTCCCCCCCAATGACCGCCCCCCCCCAAGAACCTCTGACCGCCCCCCAGCCGACCCGCGATCCCCCTGGCGACCCCCACGACCCCCCCACCCCCCTTCCCCGTACCTTTGGTAGTTGGCCGGACAGACGGGAGCCAAACCCGCCTGTCCGGCAGGCAGCCAACGAAGGAATGAGGCCGGATTGGCCCATCCATCCTAAAGCTCCGCCTACTGGTGGGACCTAAGGCGCGTGGGCCAATCAGAATAGGCCCTGGAGCCTTAGGTCCCACCTGGGGGCGCGGCCTGAGGCACATGGGCCCAACCCGACCATGTGCCTCAGGCCGCGCCCCCAGGTGGGACCTAAGGCTCCAGGGCCTATTCTGATTGGCCCACGCGCCTTAGGCCCCACCAGTAGGCAGAGCTTTAGGATGGATGGGCCAATCCGGCCTCATTCCTTCGTTGGCTGCCTGCCGGACAGGCGGGTTTGGCTCCCGTCTGTCCGGCCAACTACCAAAGGTACGGGGAAGGGGGGTGGGGGGGTCGTGGGGGTCGCCAGGGGGGTCGCGGGTCGGGTGGGGGAGCGGTCGGAGGTTCTTGGGGGGGGCGGTCGTTGGGGGGGAGGGGAGTTTGCGTCGAGGGCAGGAGGGCCTGGGATCCCTCCTGCCCGTAATGTAGTGCGGGGTGGGGTTAGGGGGTCGCCGTGGCCAGGAGGGTTTGGGCTCCCTTCTGGCCCAACTACACAAAGGTACGGGGAAGGCGGGTGGGGGTGTCGTGGGGGTCGGCCAGGGGGGTCGCGGGCCGGCTGGGGGACGGGCGGAGGTTCTTGGGGGGGGGCGGTCGGTGGGGGGGGGGGGGTTTGCGTCGAGGGCAGGAGGGCCTGGGATCCCTCCTGCCCGTAATGTAGTGCGGGGTGGGGTTAGGGGGTCGCCGTGGCCAGGAGGATTTGGGCTCCCTCCTGGCCCGATATTGTTGGGGAGTCGGCGGTCCTTCGGGGGGAGGGATGTATCGGACGTCGGGGGGGGGCATCAGGCTTTCAGGATGGGGACAGACCTTCAAGGGGGGACAGTGCACGGAAGTCAGGGGGGGTGAACGGAGAGTCGGGACAGCGCACGGAAAGTCAGGGCAGTGCACGGAAGTCAGGGGGGGTGAACGGAGAGTCGGGACAGCGCACGGAAAGTCGGGGCAGTGCACGGAAGTCAGGGGGGGTGAACGGAGAGTCGGGACAGCGCACGGAGAGGCGGGGCAGTGCACGGAAGTCAGGGGGGGTGAACGGAGAGTCGGGCAGCATGCGCGGTATAATCGTGAGCGCGTTATACCAAAGTTTTTGTGCTTATCATCGTGATTTCTGCGCGCTATACACGTGTGCGCGTTTTATACGGGTGCGTGTTATTTGCATGAAAATACGGTACTCCTGACACAGCCTTGTAGGCAAAATATGACCGCATCGGGCATTATTCCTGGGAACATTTTAATTAAATACAAGCAGGTTTTGTCTTCATATGATCTGCTTGTTGTCTTCATATCCAGGAATAATGCTAGCGGCAGACAGCAAAACACTCAACGCCACCAGCTGAATAAAGGGGAGACAGCGTACAGACAACATACTACTGTTACTACTATTCATTATTTCTATAGCGCTACCAGACATACGCAGCACTGTAGAGTCACAAAGAAGACAGTCCCTGCTCCAAAGAGCATACAATCTAAACAGCAAGACAGGCAAACAGGATGTCATGGATACAGTTAAGGAGAACGATTCATCTGCTGGCTGGGTTGGAGGACAGAGGGGAGTACAGGACAATCAAGCCATTGTGACATCACTGATGAGGTTGGCTCTTATTGGTGGAATGAGGCATTATGACATCACAGTCTCAGCTCTGCTTCCCAAAGACTGAAACTCTTCACACTACTACTACTATGAATAATTTCTATAGCCCTACCAGTCGCACACAGCGCTGCATAGAGTCACAAAGAATAAGAAAACAGTCCCTGCTCCAAAGAGCTTACAATCTAAACAGCAAGACAGGCAAACAGGATGTCATGGATACAGTTAAGGGGAATGGTTAATCCGCTGGCTGGGTTGGTGGGTAGTAGGGAGTAGGGTTAAGGATTGAAGGCTATATCAAAAAGGTGGGTTTTTAGTCTGCTTTTAAACAAGGGAAGAGGCCTGGCGGACAAACTCAGGTAATTTATTCCAGGTATAGGGGGCAGTTAGATAAAAGGAACGAAATCTGGAACTGGCAGTGGGGGAGAAGGGTACCGCTAAGAACAGCTGATCTGAGGAACAGAGTTATGAAGTGTAAACTCTGTTACTTGCACTTCTTAAAGCTGAAATCTCAAAGTACAGCATTGACAGCTAAAACATGCAACATGACTGATGTGACCTGTTATTTATTCCTGGCTTTGACTAGATAACGTAAACCTTCTGGGAGTCGGTGGTGATGGCAAAAATGTAGTTTTATCCTAATCGCAGAGCAGAGACTCGCTATCTGAAATGTGTAACAACACTGGGCTCGTTGTCTCCGGACCTGTAACGACCACTCAGAAGAGCAGATTCTATACACAGAGGAAGACGGCTATTTGCAGAAATACATGGCACGGAGTAATGATGTAGATGTTATCTAATAAATTACAGCCGATTCTTGTCTTGAGAAAGATGAAGAAGATGAATAGCAGGACGGACAAGGCAAGAGAGATGAAGGGAAGGATAAAAAAATGAAATAGGATGGGTAGAATGATTGATGACTGAGAAACAGGCTGAGGAAACAGATTGACATATACATATACTTGCTCACAATGTACACTAACAGAGGGTCCCTGTTTGATCATCATAAAAGATTAACAACTGACCGCACAAAATTATTTGCATCTAACCCTTAAGAGGGTAATTCTTTAAAGGTTTCGCTGAATATATCAGGCGGTAGGAATGTTTTAAATGTAATCTTTGCACAGCATACTTTGCAGCAAGTTAAACTGTTTCGATAGTGGTCTGCGGAATATAAGTTTCAAGTTCAAGTTTCTTAATATTTTGATATATCGACCATCACAAGTATCTGGTCGGTTTACAATAATTAAAAGCAAAAAATGATTTAAAATATATTTTTTTTATAATTCTTTATTCATTTTCACAAATTACATTAAGTGTTAATATTTTCATTCAAAATAACAATAAATACATCACTTATAAACAATCATTGGTATATTACATATATTCTTATCCCTATCCCTCCCTATCCCTCACCCATCCCCCAACCATATACTCCATTATTGTATATTATATGTAATAATAAAATAAAATATTAAAGTTATGTATAACCCAAAAAAAGTCTAAATAAAGATAGGGGGATTGAGATCAAAACAAAGACTTGATTACAATGGGAATGGGCCAAAAGGAAAGAAAGAGGAAGGGAAAGTTTTTTAATTACATTGTATAAATGAAAATAAAAGGAAGGATAAAACAAGAGGAAAAAAATGGGGTATCGCTTCCTGAGAGCGTTTTTATTTTCCCGTTTTTATTTGGGAGCTCAATTGGAATTTAGATAAGCGTCTTTAAAGAGGAATGTCTTAAGGTGTTTTAAACTTCAGAGCGAAGGTTCGATTGCATTGCATTCCAGAGAGAGGGTGCAACAACAGAGAAAATTGTGTTTCTAGTTAGAGAATGACACGGTGGCGGTTTACCCGCGGCCACCGCATTTTAGCCGCGGGTCACCCGCCGAAAACAGGGAAGAAAACTAGCAGTCGCTGCGGCGACGGGGACAAGGCCATTCACCGCCCGCGGGGCGGTGAATGGTCTTGTCTCCGCAGTGAAGTATCAAGGATTGCGCGGTCCCCGCAGCCACCGCCCGCCCGCAGCATTTAGCCAGCTCCACCTCACCTTAAATTTCGAGTTTTCCGGCTTCCTTTTTTCCGAGCCGCACGTGTTCAAAAATCCGTGCACGCGCGGCTGCGCGAGTCAATCAATCTTCTCCTCTGACGCAACCGGAAACAGGAAGTTGCAGGAGAGGAGAAGTTTGATTGACTCGCGCAGCCGCGCGTGCACGGATTTTTGAACACGTGCGGCTCGGAAAAAAGGAAGCCGGAAAACTCGAAATTTAAGGTGAGGTGGAGGGAGGGAGCTGGCTAAATGCACGGCTTTTTGAACGCGTGCGGCTAGGGAAAAAGGAAGCCGGCAAACTCGGAACGAATATAAGGTGAGGTGGAGGGAGGGTAGGGGCTGCTGGACCATTCTTCATTACTTTGCCATACTAATTCCATTCTATGTTAGGTGCCACGGACTCAGATTCGAGTCCTAGCGATGATGAGTTAAAGATCCCAAAAGATGCTGCGGGGACGGTGACGGGGCGGTGAATGGGATGGCAGTGGCGGTGACGGGGCGGTGAAAGGGATGGCAGTGACGGTGACGGGGCGGTGAATGGAATGGCGGTGACGGGGCGGTGCAGAGGATGGTGGGCCGGTGACGGGGCGGTGACGGGGACAGATTTTTTCCCCGTGTCATTCTCTATTTCTAGTATAATATAATACAATATAATATAATACCAATGAACTCTTTGAACCTCAGATTACAGTACCGTGTGGTCGCATAACACACATCGGTTCACGTCCTCATGGGGTCCTTTGCTTTAGGTTCATTAATCCTTATTTAAATTACTTTTCTCTTGTATTCATGATACGATTTTTTAATTCAAGTTATGAACTTATCTCATGTTGCCGCCAGATATTACCCCTTCCGACGCGTTTCAAGAGCTTTCTTCAGGGTCGGGGTTATATCGACGGTTAAAGCATATCAACGCAGTACTTTTTATGACCTGCTCGGACCGCCGGCATGCCTTAACATAAGCTGTAGAAGGAGCAGAATAGAAAAAAACCACACCAACTGGCACGGTGAATGTGCTCTCAGAGAGCTAAGTAAGATTCCAAATGCTCAGGTTTAAACAGTGCTCAGAGTTTTAAATCTCGGACCAAACTACGGGTCACGCCCGAGCTCTTGAATGGCTGTATCTGGACTGTCAATCATTGCACATCTTTAAGGAGCAAAATGCATACAGATAAGTGACTTGCATTAATATGCCTCCAAGGCGAGGCAAATGATGGGATGTATCAATAGAAGCTTCGTCAGCCGCAAACCTGAAGTCATAATGCCACTGTATAGAACCATGGTGAGACCTCATCTAGAGTACTGTGTGCAATTCTGGAGGCCACATTATCGTAAAGATGTGCTTCGAGCTGAGTCGGTCCAGCGAATGGCCACTAGGAAGGTCTCTGGACTCAAGGGTCTCTCATACGAGGAAAGACTGGGCAAATTGCAGCTGTACTCTCTAGAGGAGCGCAGGGAAAGGGGTGACATGATTGAGACTTTTAAGTACGTCACAGGTCGTGTCGAGGTAGAAAACGATATATTCCTTCCCAAGGGACCCTCGGTCACAAGGGGGCACCCGCTCAAACTCAGGGGAGGGAAATTTAGAGGTGACATCAGGAAGTATTTCTTCACAGAAAGAGTGGTAGATCACTGGAACAAACTTCCGACGCAGGTAATCAAGGCCACAAGCGTGCTCGACTTTAAGAATAAATGGGACATCCACGTGGGATCCCTACGTGGGTCGAGCAGCACTCAGACTTAATGGGGTGGGTCAGTAGAGTGGGCAGACTTGATGGGCTGTAGCCCTTTTCTGCCGTCACCTTTCTATGTTTCTATGTTCTATGAAATAAAAATCTTTTTTTTTTTTTTTTTTTTTTAGTTCAATAATTTTTTATTGAGTATTTTAGAGAATACAGGAAGCAGTACAAATACATAAGATCAAAATAAAGCTTTCTGTATAAAGAACCTACAAATCTATATTCAACTATAGAGGAACATAACAGTAAGAAAGGTTCCTATTATTAGAACTGCATGTGAAGAATATATAAGAAAAAAGTGAGGGAGAACAACAAAAAAGGGAAAAAAAAAGGGGGAATAGGAAGAAAAAGAAGAAAGGAAAAGGAAAGAAAAGGAAGACAGGAGTGTCTACGGAACAGAACGTACATAGGTATCCAGGAATGACCAAGGTGATTTGTTAAGCTTCAAGTTCATGGGGGTTCTGGATGCATTTTTTTTCTCATATGCATAGGATTCAAATCTATGATACATACACAGAGAGTTCCACCAAAAAGTATAGTCTAATAACGAAGATGATTTCCAATTTTTCAGAATGTGCATGAGAGCAGTATCAATGAGTTTAGGAGGACAATTTGATTGTGCAAAACAGGGATGTTGAGAGCGAAGGATTACAATGTCCATAGAGATCTCTTCCGAGCAGTTAGTAATAGATTGTATGGTGATCCAAATGCGAGTCCAAAAGGAGCGGACTAGCGTACAGTAAAAAAGCATGTGGTCAAGAGTTCCCACATCTTTTAAACAGTTCCAGCAAACAGAGTCTTGTTTTAAGTTGGCTTTCCACATGCGAATTGGAGTCCATACTGCATGCCACATAATAAAGAACATTGATTGTGAGACTCTAGAAGATAAAAGTGGGCGATTTGTTGAAGACCAGAAAAGTTCCCAATCAATGTCAGAAAGCGGAGTAGTGAGTATAGTTTCCCAGTGTTTCATAGATTGGGGAGAAAAAGTGAAGAAGTGATCTATTAAAATACTATAAAAAGAGATATCGCCTTGCCTTTTAGTAGAGACAGTACAGACCAATGACGAATAGTATGGATGGAAGTCATGAAGTCAAAACGTATATGCACAGAAGACAGTATTTCAGTGAGTGAAAGCCATTGTGAATAAACAGAAGGATGTAGCGAGTATGTAGAACAAATTGCATCAAAAGGAACAGACACAGTTGGAGTAGACAATTGATGGGCAAACCATAGACCCGCCCGCTGCCATCATTTCCATGAGAGGGATTTGACATGGTTTTGGATTTTAGAATTATTCCAAAGGGACATGAGTAGACTATCATAAATTGAGATCTCAGCCAATTTATCTAAAGATGAAGAGCATGTTACGTTGAACTCAACAAAGAATACATAGCTAACCCCTGGAAGCTAAACCCTGGAAATACGGCCAAGAAACAGAACATACATTTTTTAAAATAAATACATAACTATATACTAAAATTGCACTTGAGCTCTATTCTGTAAGTATGGACCTACCTTTCTTTCATAGCACATATTTGTAAAGGGTATAGGTGGAGTCTGGATAAGGTGTGCACAGGACTCACACTCGTAACCTTACCTTGATAGAAAGTGTCCATGTCTCTTCAGCACTTGGGCACCTGCAAATATCTCAGAACTGCCACTCGTGTGGATTATAATGTTATAGCCCACATAAGGAATTGTGGCGTGGTTATCTTTCATCGATCAAAAAACCTTCATGATGGCTATGTGACTTAATTCGTCATAAATCTTAATATTTCACTACTCATAATTTTTTGATCGATGAAAGATAACCACGCCACAATTCCTTATGTGGGCTATAACATTATAATCCACACGAGTGGCAATTCTGAGATCTTTTCCTTCATGTTGACTTTAGTATGCAGGTCATTTATATAGATGGCTTTTTGTTTTTTTTGATTAACCTTTTTGGTGGATCTATTTGTTTGTGGTTAATCCCTTCTCATTCTTCTAACTAACACCTGCAAATATACCAGGGCTACGGCTGGTTAAGTGCCAGTGTCTAAATTATACAAAACAACTCACCAGCTTCAACTTGTAATTCAGAGAAAGCAACCATTCAACATTCAAACACGCCAACTTTGAATTGTAAATCTTCAGACCACAGCCTAATGCGGTCACTTGTACTCATTTTGAATCAGTTCCAATCAGTTTATCTTACACATTCAATTAATTATAAACATTTATCTATTTTCATATTCATCTGTCTTTAAATAAGATGAACGGCTTGGGGATTTTGGTCCGCCAAGGAGTCTGTTTCACCGTAGCTTTGCCAAGGAACACCCTTACAATTAAACGATCACCCCGTTAAAAACGCACATTTAAGCATATTTTATACCCTTGATAATGCATTCAAAAGTACATAATTTATGGAATCAATTCAAAATTAATATAATTTTGCTATCCTTGTACAATCAATCATTCTTTCTAGACTGGACTATTGTAACGCCATCTATCTAAGTCTAACTCAAAGACTTCAGCGGATCCAGAACACTCGGCTAGGTTGATCATCGCAAAAAGTAAATTCAATCATGTTTCCCCACTTCTGTCAAAACTTCCCTGGCTTCCAGTAATCTCTAGGGTTCACTTTAAATGTGCCTGCCTAACGTTCAAGATCCTACATGGCATGCTTCCTCCCCTAATTCCACTATCTTGTAACTCTATGAGACCTGACACTATCAGATCCACCCGAAAACTTAAACTATCTTTTCCCTCATTAAAAGGCGTCATCTATGCAGGAAAATTAGGGAAATCTCTTTTCTTCAAAATCGCTGAGCTTTGGAATAACCTCCCTGCCCCGCTGCGGAATTTAGGCTCCTTCCGGTTATTCCGAAAGCATCTGAAAACCTGGCTTTTCTCCAAAATTTAAAGCTCACCACCCCCTTTATAACCACTAATTCTTATTATGTTCTTCCCTCATTTATTAAAGTACCTGTAACACCGTGCCGAGCTCTATCTTTATGGAGAGGATGCGGTATATAAACTTAAGGTTTAGTTTAGTTTAAGTGACCGATAACGAGTTGGGTGCATTCGCCTGCATATAGAAGTTTGATTTATGTAGCAGCACCGGCTGAGGCCTGAAGATTTACAATTCAGAGTTGGTATGTTAGGGTGTCTAAATTCTAAGCACCTATATACCTGGTTAGGCTAGTGTCCCTTTCTAGTAAATGCTCCTTCCAGGCACCCTCTAGGGGCTTAATTATAGACACCCTCTTACGGAATTGCCCTTCCTATGTCCGAAAGATCTGGGATCCCCAATCCCACCACGACCTCCTCCTTCCTGTAGACTCCGCTGTTCTCCCGGTACTGCCAACTATGCCCTCTCCCCCTCACTAGACACTCCCACGCTCTCACTTCTTAATCTCTTTTCACGCTCACCAATACGCATCGGTATGTTTATACCCTCTTCCACTCGTCATTCTGTCACCAGTCTCTCTGCCCTTTCCAGACCCGTACTGGTGGGTAGACATGTGCAAGTTCCCACTCAGCCTCTTCCCCATCCTCTTATTTACAGATCTTGGACACCAGGTAAATAAAGGAAGGGCCATTTACAAAAGAAGGACAAGACACAACCCAAGCCATGCAGAAGTCTCCAGGAATTCTCTACCCAGTGGCCAAATTCCATTTAATAAGCAGGCACAGTATAGAGACCTGATATTTTCTCATCTTAGTTTGAATCCTAATAACATAGGTATGTTGTTCAGGCATCATTACAACTTTTCCCAAGCTCACAAAAATATTTTTGCATGCATGTTTTATAAGTCCTTCTGCCTGTCTATCATTCAAACACTGGCCCTCAGCTGACCTAGCCATAATTTTTGCCTACAGTTCATCCTGCTGTGAGTATATGACTATTATCTGAGAATACCTTGTCTGAGTAATGCGATGATCTTCAGACACTGTTACCTACAAAGATTCTCACTATCTATATATATAAAATCGGAGGTATGTATGTGTGTATGTATGTGTGTGTGTATGTGCCGTGATCACGCAAAAACGGCTTGACCGATTTGAACGAAACTTGGTATGCAGATCCCTCACTACCTGGGTTGATATGTTCTGGGGGTCTCGCGGCCCTCCTGCACACGTGGGCGGAGCTACAAACAGAAAATCAGATTTCACCCATTCATGTCAATGGAAAAAATGTAAAAAGCTGCCATTCTCACAGTAATTCACAAACGGCTTGACCGATTAGAACGAAACTTGGTATGCAGATCCCTCACTACCTGGGGTGATATGTTCTGGGGGTCTCTTCACCCAAGAATTTATATGTTCTTGCTCCTGGAGGTGAAACTAAAACTGTTGTTTATAATCAAGTTTTGTGTTAGTTGTATTATATTCATTTTGTCAAATACTTCACATTATAATTTGAATATTGTACTTTTTATAAAGCTGTAAACAAATAATTTCATTCACCACTATAAAGTATCTTTATTTGAATCTATTTACAGTGATATTGCAATAATTTAATACCCGTGCAACGCCGGGGCATCAGCTAGTAATGTATATTTAGATATGTTTTTGTTGGACTTTATTACTATCATTTTGTATCAGAATGTCTAACATGCATTCCTTATACTTTTCGGCAGCATCTAAAAGGTTTTAAAATTATAAAATTGCATATTCATAAACACATAGAAACATGATAGCAAATAAAGGCCAAATGGCTCATCCAGTCTGACCATCCGCAGCATCCACTATCTCCTCCTCTCCCTATAGGCTAAGGATCTTTACAACAGCATTGTGATGTCATAGAACTTTATGATTATAGAAACATAGTAACATGATGGCAGATAAAGGCCAAATGGCCCATCCACAGCATCCACTATCTCCTCCTCTCCCTATTGGCTAAGGCTCTTAACATTTGCATCTCCACTTCCTATAGGCCAAGGCTCTTTATATCTGCATTGTGATGTCATAGAACTTTATGATTAGAACATAGTAACATGATGGCAGATAAAGGCCAAATGGCCCATCCAGTTTGCCCATCCACAGCATCCACTATCTCCTCCTCTCCCTATTGGCGAAGGCTCTTAACATTTGCATCTCCACTTCCTATAGGCCAAGGCTCTTTATATCTGCATTGTGATGTCATAGAACTTTATGATTAGAACATAGTAACATGATGGCAGATAAAGGCCAAATGGCCCATCCAGTGTGCCCATCCGTAGCATCCACTATCTCCTCTTCTCCGTAAGAGATTCCACGTGCTTGTCTCATACTTTTTTTGAATTCAATCAATTATAATTTGTCTCCACCACCTCTCCTAGGAGACTATTCCATGCATCTGTAAAAAAAAGTGTTTCCTTAGATAACTCCTGAGCCTATCACCTCTTAACCTCTCACTCTGGAGTCTCCTTTCAATTGAAAGAGATTTGTCTCATGTGTATTTATGCCACACAGAAATTTTAAACATCTCTATAATATCTCTCCTTTCCTTCCTTTTTTTCAATCAGACTAATTAACCTACACCCACCTTCCTATACGTAACTGTCTAGATTTCCAGAACACCAGCTGTATTCCACTTTATAGGCAATCTTTAATATGTATATAACATACCATATATGCATGCAGAAGTTAGAATCTATTAGGTCTGACTGCAGAACAGTGTAAGAATATATTTTACTCTCTAAAAGGCCTTTAAGAATTCAAATGGGGGGTGGGGGGTGTTCTCATAAACCATGAGTACATTTATTTCATTCCTTGAATTTGTTTTTCACACATAGACCTAAAAGAGCTATTTAAAGAGTTGCGGTTAATGAGAGTCTGTGCAATAGTGAACAAGAATCTGCTAAATCCTATAATGGGCCTTAATGATGATTTTATCATGTTTGTTAAATGGGTCATTTAGAAGTGTGACAGGACCATTGAGCCTAATGTAAGAACTTGCTAATGAAAATCTTATAATTGCAAAGACAAATACATTAATAGCAGCAAATCCTGCTCTACGGCGAACACAGCTTGCGAGAAAATGCAGTAGACGCTGTCTGTGGCTCCAGCTTGCAAAGGAACACGTAATGTGAATAAACCAATTAATGGAAGTGATTTGTCACACAGAGCTGGTGGCAGAGTAAGAGCAGAATTTACACCTTCGTATTTCTTCTGTAAGGGAGGTGCCTAGTTCATGGGGTGATCCATCGCTGGATTCACACTAGAGAGTTGCGCGGGGACAGAAATGCCACCCGTCCCCGCCAGGATCCTCTCCGTCCCCACCTATCCCCGCCAGGATCCTCTCTGTCCCCACCCGTCCCCATCAGGATCCTCTCCGTCCCCACCTGTCCCCATCAGGATCCTCTCCGTCCCCACCCGTCCCCGTCAGGATCCTCTCCGTCCCCACCCATCCCCGCCAGGATCCTCTCCATCCCCACCTATCCCTGCCAGGATCCTCTCTGTCCCCACCCGTCCCCATCAGGATCCTCTCCGTCTTCACCTGTCCCCGTCAGGATCCTCTCCGTCCCCACCTATCCCCGCCAGGATCCTCTCTGTCCCCACCCGTCCCCATCAGGATCCTCTCTGTCCTCACCTGTCCCCGCCAGGATCCTCTCCATCCCCACCTGTCCCCATCAGGATCCTCTCCGTTCCCACCTGACCCTGCCAGGATCCTCTCCGTCCCCACCCATCCCCGCAAGGAATTACCTCCATCCCCGCCCGTCCCCATAAAAAACAGCAATTACTTCTGACAGGATCATCAATTCCACAATTTCTTCTGTGTTTGTGCTACTGTTTTCCTTGTGGTATCTCTTTGGTGGAACCCTTTTTTTGTTTTCTGTTCAGGTAATCTATATATATAAAATCGGATGTATGTATGTATGCGCCGCGATCACGCAAAAACGGCTTGACCGATTTGAACGAAACTTGGTATGCAGATCCCTCACTACCCGGGATGATATGTTCAGGGGGTCTCGCGGCCCACCTGCACACGTGGGCGGAGCTACAAACAGATAATCGGATTTCACCCATTCATAAGAACATAAGAACATAAGAAATGCCTCCGCTGGGTCAGACCTAAGGTCCATCGTGCCCAGCAGTCCGCTCACGCGGCGGCCCATCAGGTCCAGGACCTGTGCAGTAATCTTTTATATATACCCCTCTATCCCCTTTTCCAGCAGGAAATTGTCCAATCCTTTCTTAAACCCCAGTACCGTTCGCTGCCCTATAACGTCCTCTGGAAGCGCATTCCAGGTGTCCACCACACGTTGGGTAAAGAAGAACTTCCTAGCATTTGTTTTGAATCTGTCCCCTTTCAACTTTTCCGAATGCCCTCTTGTTTTTTTATGTTCTGAAAGTTTGAAGAATCTGTCCCTCTCTACTCTCTCTATGCCCTTCATGATCTTGTAAGTCTCTATCATATCCCCTCTAAGTCTTCTCTTCTCCAGGGAAAAGAGACCCAGTTTCTCCAATCTCTCAGCGTATGAAAGGTTTTCCATCCCCTTAATCAGTCTTGTCGCTCTCCTCTGAACTCTCTCGAGTAACACCATATCCTTCTTAAGGTATGGTGACCAATACTGGACGCAGTACTCAAGATGTGGACGCACCATTGCCCGGTACAGCGGCAGGATAACTTCTTTCGTTCTTGTTGTAATACCCTTCTTGATTATCCCCAGCATTTTATTCGCTCTCTTGGCGGCCGCTGCGCACTGTGCCGTCGGCTTCATTGTCATGTCCACCATTACCCCCAAGTCCCTTTCTTGGGTACTCTCATTCAATAACATCCCTCCCATCGTATAGCTGTGCCTCGGGTTTCTGATTCCCACATGCAATACTTTACATTTCTCAACATTGAACTTCATCTGCCATCTCTCTGCCCATTCTCCCAATTTGTCCAAGTCCCTTTGCAATTTTTCACAGTCTTCCTTTGTCCGAGCTCCACTAAATAGTTTGGTGTCGTCCGCAAATTTTATTATCTCACTCTTTGTTCCTGTTTCTAGATCATTTATGAATATATTAAATAGCAGCGGCCCGAGCACTGAGCCCTGCGGGACACCACTCGTGACTTTCCTCCAGTCTGAGTAGTGTCCCTTCACCCCTACCCTCTGTTTCCTACCCGCTAACCAGTTTCTGATCCATCTATGCACGGCTCCGTCCACCCCATGGTTCTTCAGTTTCCGGAGTAGACGTTCATGAGGCACCTTGTCAAAGGCTTTCTGGAAATCTAGGTATATGATGTCTATGGGGTCTCCTTTGTCCATCTGTTTGTTAATTCCCTCGAAGAAGTGCAATAAGTTGGTCAGACACGATCTCCCCCTGCAGAAACCATGTTGGCTGGTTATCAGAAGTTCGTGTTTTTCAAAATGTTCATCAATTTTTTCTTTTATTAGTGCTTCCGCCATTTTCCCCGGAACAGAGGTCAGACTCACCGGTCTGTAGTTTCCCGGGTCTCCTCTTGATCCCTTTTTAAAGATGGGCGTAACGTTGGCTATCTTCCAATCCTCCGGAATCACACCTGTTTTCAGAGACAGGTTGCAAATTTGCTGTAGTAGTTCCGCTATTTCCTCTTTTAGTTCCTTCAACACCCTTGGATGGATTCCAACCGGACCCGGGGATTTGTCAGTTTTTAGTTTTTCTATCTGTCTGCGCACATCATCAAGGCTCACTTCTATGGAAGTTAACTTTTGTGCTTGATTTCCATTGAAGAATTTCTCAGGTTCCGGTATGTTGGTTGTGTCTTCGTTTGTGAATACAGATGAAAAGAACATGTTAAGTCTTTCTGCGACCTCTTTCTCTTCCTTCACCGCTCCCTTCCTGTCTCCGTCATCCAGTGGTCCCACCTCCTCCCTAGCCGGCTGTTTCCCTTTAACATATCTAAAGAACGGTTTGAAATTTCGTGCTTCCCTGGCTAGTCTCTCTTCATACTCTCTTTTGGCTTTTCGTACCACACGGTGACATTCTTTTTGATACATCCTGTGCTCTCTCCAGTTTACCTCAGTTTTGTCCCTTTTCCATTTTCTGAATGAATTTTTCTTATTGCTTATCACTTCCTTCACTATTTTAGTTATCCACGCCGGGTCTTTTATTCGACTCTTGTTGCACCCTTTTCTGAATTTGGGGATATATAGATTTTGCGCCTCGCTCACCGTGTCCTTGAAAAAGGACCAGGCATGTTCTACCGTCTGCCATTTTTGGGAAGTGTTCCTAAGTTTCTTCTTTCAATGGAAAAAATGTAAAGAGATGCCAACGCAAAAACGGCTTGCCCGATTTGAACGAAACTTGGTATGCCGATCCCTCACTACCTGGGGTGATATGTTCTGGGGGTATCGCGGCCAACCTGCACACCTGGGCGGAGCTACAAACAGAAAATCAGATTTCACCCATTCATGTCAATGGAAAAAATGTAAAAACTGCCTCCGCAAAACCGGCTTGCCCGATTTGAACGAAACTTGGTATGCGAATCCCTCACTACCCGGGATGATATGTTCTGGGGGTCTCGCGGCCCAACTGCACACGTGGGCGGAGCTACAAACATAACTTCAGATTTCACCCATTCAAGTCAATGGGAAAAATGTAAAAAGCTGTGGGACCGATTTGAACTAAACTTGGTATGCTGATCCCTCACTACCTGGGGTGATATGTTCTGGGGGTCTCGCGGCCCACCTGCACACATGGGCGGAGCTACAAACAGAAAATCAGATTTCACCCATTCATGTCAATGGAAAAAATGTAAAAAAACTGCCATTCTCACAGTAATTCCAACTACCTGGGGTGATATGTTCTGGGGGTCTCGCGGCCCACCTGCACACGTGGGCGGAGCTACAAACAGAACATCAGATTTCACCCATTCATGTCAATGGAAAAAATGTAAAAAGCTGCCATTCTCACTGTGACCAATTTGGACGAAACTTGGTATGCAGATCCCTCACTACCTGGGTTGTTATGTTCTGGGGGTCTCGCGGCCCACCTGCACACGTGGGCGGAGCTACAAACAGAAAATCAGATTTCACCCATTCATGTCAATGGAAAAAATGTAAAAAGCTGCCATTCTCACAGTAATTCAAAAACGGCTTGACCGATTTGAACGAAACTTGGTATGCAGATCCCTCACTACCTGGGGTGATATGTTCTGGGGGTCTCGCGGCCCACCTGCACACGTGGGCGGAGCTACAAACAGAAAATCTGATTTCACCCATTCAAGTCAATGGAAAAAATGTAAAAAGCTGTGGGACCGATTTGAACGAAAATTGGTATGCAGATCCCTCACTACCGGGGGTGATATGTTCTGGGGGTCTCATGGCCCACCTGCACACGTGGGCGGAGCTACAAACAGAAAATCAGATTTCACCCATTCAAGTCAATGGAAAAAATGTAAAAAGCTGTGGGACCGATTTGAACGAAACTAGGTATGCAGATCCCTCACTACCTGGGGTGATATGTTCTGGGGGTCTCGCGGCCCACCTGAACACGTGGGCGGAGCTACAAACAGAAAATCACATTTCACCCATTCATGTCAATGGAAAAAATGTAAAAAGATGCCATTCTCACAGTAATTCAAAAACGGCTTGACCGATTTGAACGAAACTTGGTATGCAGATCCCTCACTACCTGGGGTGATATGTTCTGGGGGTCTTCCGGCCCACCTGCACACGTTGGCCGAGCTACAAGCAGAAAATCGGATTTCACCCATTCATGTCAATGGAAAAAATGTAAAAAGCTGTGGAACCGATTTGAACGAAACTTGGTATGCAGATCCCTCACTACCTGGGGTGATATGTTCTGGGGGTCTCGCGGCCCACCTGCACACATGGGAAGGGTGGGTTCACCCAATAATGTATATGTTCTTGCTCCTGGAGGTGAAACTAAAAATGTTGTTTATAATCAAGTTTTGTGTTAGTTGTATTGTATTCATTTTGTCAAATATTTCACATTATAATTTGAATATTGTACTTTTTATAAAGTAAAAAAATATTTTCATTCACCACTATAAAGTATCTTTATTTGAAACCATTTACAGTGTTATTGCTATAATTAAATACCCGTGCAACGCCGGGCCATCAGCTAGTTACATATAATATACAATAATGGAGTATATGGTTGGGGGGATGGGTGAGGGATAGGGAGGGATAGGGATAAGAATATATGTAATATACCAATGATTGTTTATAAGTGATGTATTTATTGTTATTTTGAATGAAAATATTAACACTTAATGTAATTTGTGAAAATGAATAAAGAATTATAAAAAAAATATATTTTAAATAATTTGGGATTCTAGAATCTTGTTACTCTCTGGGATTCCAGAATCTTGTTATTCTTTGAGATTCTGTATGGAATGTTGCTACTCTTTGGGATTCTAGAATCTTGTTACTCTCTGGGATTCCGGAATCTTGCTATTCTTTGAGATTCTGTATGGAATGTTGCTACTCTTTGGGTTTTGGCCTGGTACTAGTGACCTGGATTGGCCACCATGAGAACAGGCTACTAGGCTTGCTAGACCATTGATCTGACCCAGTAAGGCTATTCTTATGTTCTTATATTTTTATTTACTATATTATTGTCATAAGCAACAATACTGTGCAGACAATCCAGGCTTATTTTTCAGAAATGAACTTCAACATCGCAGCTCTTAGCACTTAATAATAATAATAGTTTATTTATATATCGCAAAGCCGTGAAGTTCTATGCGGTTTACATAATTTAAAACACATTTAAAATACAATAAAAGCAGAAGATTAGAGAGTAAAGAACCAATAGCTAAAAACCCTAAAATTCTAAAAATTACATAGTATAAAATTTTACAAATTAAGTACCAAAGTACTTCAAAAATAAATGTGTTTTTAGATGTTTTCTAAATTCCCCATAAATTTCAGTAAAAAGGAGCAGTTGATCTAAGATCTCCATTTACTAAGCTGCGATAGCGGTTTTAGCGTGCTCTAAATTTCTGCTTGTGCTAGACGCTAACGCCAGCATTGAGCCGGTGTTAGTTCTAGCCGCGTAGCGTGGGTTTAGCATGTGCGGCAGCATAGTTAAAGGAGCCCTAAGTCTTTGCCCCATGCTGCTGCTTGATAAGACAGGTGGAAAAGAAAAAATCAAATGTGAGCTTCTTTTATGTCTATTAGTTGTAAAAGAAAAAAGTTCATTTATATATTTGGGAGTCAAACCAAATAGAACCTTAAAACAAAAGCAACTGAATTAAAATTTCACGCGCGCCTCCACTGGCAACCAATGCAACACCCGATAAAAGGGTGTCACATGGTCATATTTCTTTAACCCAAAAATCAACCTGACCGCTGTATTTTGCACCATCCGCAATCGTTGCATATGTTTCTGAGAAATTGCTGAATAAGCAACGTTGCAGTAGTCAAGTTGACTCAGCATAAGAGATTGCACCAAAACTCTAAATGATGAAACATCAAAATATGCCTTAATTGCCCAAAGCTTCCAAAGAGTGAAGAAACCCTTTTTAACCAAAGAATCCACTTGGTCCTTCATTGTTAATCCCTGGTCCAATATTACACCCAAAATTTTAACGGTAGATTGAATAGGGTAATTAAATTTATTAATGCACAATGACGTTTTGGTGTCAAACGGATGAGGTGAAGCGACAAAAAATTTTGTTTTTTCTGAGTTAAGCTTCAACCTAAATTCAATCATCCATTGCTTCATCAAATTCAATACTTCTGTTGCCTTAGGAATAATTTCAGAAACAGAGGTAGCAAATGAGATAATAATCGTGAAATCGTCTGCCTAACTAAATAGCTTTATCCCCAGCTGGGATAATTGCGCACCTAAAGAGGAAGTATAAACATTAAAAAGCAGTGGGGATAACGGTGAGCCCTGGGGAACACCGGATGGATTACTCCAAATGCCAGAATAGTCAAAATTAAAATGAACTTGATAGGTGTGAGACATAAGGAAGCCCTAAAACCAATCTAACACCGCTCCTCTAATGCCAATAGTAGCTAAACATTGTTTTTCATGGTCCACTAAATCAAATGCAGAACTCATATCAAATTGCATGATCAAGTCATTGAGGCCCTAACTGAGTAAAAAATGTAGATTGTCCAAAATAGCCGCAATTACTGTTTCCGCACTAAACAAAGGTCTGAAACCTGACTGAGATTCATGCAAAAGAGAGAATTGATCGAGATATTCCATTCATTGAGAATGGACCAATCCCTCCATAATTTTACAGAAAAATGGAATAGATGCTACTGGTCTGTAGTTGTTATTCATTCTAAAGATTCTTTATGATTTTTTGGAACTGGAGTTATTATTATATGACCATTATTAGTATAAAAAAAATATTTCCATTCTTTCGATTATCGGTTAAATAATTCAACAAGTTTACTTTAAAATCTAATGGAGCTGCCCTCCTAACTTCAGGTGGACAAGAATCCAAAACACAGTAAGATCTAACATACTTGTTATATAGTTTGGTATAATTATTCCAATCTAGTTTCAAGTTTATTAGCTTTTTAATATACCGACCATCTACAAGTGTCTGGCCGGTTAACAGTAAAATTTTAAAAAGAGAAGGAAAGAAGAAAATAAAATAATAAATATTTAAAAATAAATAGAGTGAACATCAAAGACATTAACTGGACAGACTTGAAAGTGAGGGTAAAAGGGAAAGGAGGGGAAAAGTTACATATTTTGAGAAGAAAAGGAGAAAGTGGGAGTAGGAGAAAACATATTGGGTAGGGTCGCTTTTTTAAAGTGGCTGGTTGCTTAAGAGAGGAAAAGAAAATAAGAGAGAAGAAAAAAAAAAAAAGATAAGAAGAAGAGAAGATAACTCTAAACACAAGCGAATGCGTCACGAAATAAAAAAAGTCTTCAGGCTTATCTTGAATTTATCTAGATGTTGTTCATCTCGGAGTTGCTGTGGCAGAAGAGCTCCAAATCATGTCCACTTGAACAGCATTTCCTTGCATAGTAGATGCTTGATGTTCATAAAGATCTGTTGTCGGGCAAAGCATCAGATGCTCCATCAAATTTAGTTTATGAGTGAGTGTTTTTGTTCCCTGTTTTTCTAAATACTGATCGTGGAACTTCAGAGTCAGACAGAAGAGCAGATTTTTTTTCCAAAATTGCCTTTCATCTGTTCATTTTTATGGAGATTTTGGCCACCTATATCATGCCTGCCGGCACCCAACTTGTTTTAATCAGTTTTAAGTGGCATGATAATTGATCATACCATTAAAAGCTGATTTAAAACAATTTAAAATGAAACCTAGATGCTACCGGGCACCTCCTGAGACCGGCAGCTAACACCCAGGTGCCTTTTATCAAGGCGCGGTAGGGGTTTAATGCGCGGAATACCACGCATTAAACCGCCTGCCGCGCTTGTCGCTAACGCCTCCATTGACGAGGCGTTAGTTTTTTGACTTGCCGCGGGGGTTAGCGTGTGATGAAATGTCCGCGGCGCTAACCCCCGTAGCGCGCCTTGATAAAAGGAGCCCTTAGTGATGCCACACACCTATGTAGGCATGTTTAGGGGTAGAGTTGGCCTTAGGCATCACCAAGCATCACTAGGCGTAAATCTACGATGAACCTAGGTGCTGGAAATGTATACCTTTAAAACCCTGGACTACATTACCTAAGTTAATTGTTAAATGCAATTAACAGCGATTCTCTAAGTGGGCCTGAACATGATTGAACATGACAGATGCCATTATTCTAGGTGCCCACTGTGCCATCTTTATGTTTATACACATCCACTGTGTATTTACATTTATACTACTAAATACAGCTCATAGGAACCAGTGCTATAATAAATTATTCTTCACTTTCATGTTCAATTAACATTAGAACTATAAACCTAAATAGTTTTGTTGAAAATGTGATTTGCTCTACTGAGATTCAAAGTCCTTCATCTCCAGTTTAGAAAATATACAGAGGAGCACTGAATAAGTTCACATGCTGGGAAAAAGGTGCAGTTGAAATCGAAGCAATCCTTTCTATGATATTATGGCATAAAACTCTGCACTGGGGGTGGAAGCTACATGGATTCCGTTCAGGGAAAAGACATCCGTGAAAAAAGAACCAGAGCTGTAATTACACTGAATCTTTATACTTTCCTCAAGAGGAGCTGAGGTCCTGTGACATAGGTGCCATTCCTCTGAACTGATTTAAAGTCACTTTCTGCAAGAGGTGAGGGGTCGCTGCAGTTAGAACGTCTGTCAAAAGACCAAAAAAAGGTAAGATTAATTGAGGGTACCCTATGAGAGCAGAAGCATTCTTCAAACTGTAACAGCAAACTGCTCAAGCATAGTGAGGAAGATGCCATATCAAATCATTGCACTGAAGGGAAAGTGAGGAAAAACCAACTCTGGGTATTCTAAAATCCCTGACTGATGGCAGTAGTTGAGTCACAAAATATGAGAGAGAGAGTTCACTTATCGCTTCCTGTAGCACACCCCATGCCAGACTAGTGTGCCTGTAGAGTGCATTTGCTACATGAAATACCCTCCCCCCCCCTTCCCTTTTCACAAAACAACACAAGAGGTTTTTAGCACCAGCCAGAACACTGAATGCTCTGTGTTGCTCGACGTTCATGGGAACTCTATGACTGTCAACAGAACCGAGCTTTCAGCACCCTGGCCAGCGCCAAAAACATCTTAAGCAGTTTTTACATGTGCTTTTGGCTGCATGTTGTGCTGCTACTTTCCTCCTTATAGATAGGCATAGGTCTGCCTGCTGCATTACATTACTTAGATAATATTTTGTGAATCTTTGCATGCATGCATGCATTTGCATTGCATGCATGTTTCTTGCCTTGTTAACATTTATTGTACTTCATCTACTAAACTCAATAAAATAATTTTTGAACTAAAATATAATAATAATAATAACTTTATTTTTGTATACCGCCATACCCAGAAGAGTTCTAGGCGGTTCACATTAGTTAGAACAAATTACAATTGGTTACATGCCAAATTGATCATAGAGTTGAGAACAGCAAGGAGAAAGAAGTTACGAGTGGGTACATACCGAAATTGATCATAGAGTTGCGAACAGCAAGGAGAAAGTGGTTACAAGTGGTTACATTCCAAATTGATCATAGATTTGTGAACAGCAAGGAGGAAGAAGGGGGGAGAGGAGGGAGAACGGGGGGGGAGAAGTTTCGGTAGGAGGGAGGAGGAGGATTGAAGAAGGGGCATTAAGGGTCTTGGTCTCGGAATAGGTGGGTTTTAAGTGCTTTTCTGAAATCGAGGTAGTTGTGGGCTTTGAGGACCATTTGGGCCAGCCAAGGGTTTAGTTTGGCGGCTTGGAAGGCATAGGTTTTGTCAAGGAATTTTGTTGAGTGGCATAGTTTTAGGGAGGGGAAGGCGAAGAGTTGAATTTTGTGGGAGTTCTTATAGTTGTGGTGAGGGGAGATAGTTTGATCCAATATAGTAACATAGTAGATGACGGCAGATAAAGACCCGAATAGTCCATCCAGCACTGTGATACATTATTGCACCTAACTGCAGCAACTGTTCCATTATATTGGAGGCATTTTTGTGGTAGATACTAGTGACACCCAAAACAGTAACATTGTATCTACTGTCATAAAGTTTTTGCAAGTAAGTCTGATGGGTCCAGGGACCACAAAATTCACACTGCTAGATTTAAATAATAATGAATATGAGTATAACAAAAGTTCAAAATATTTGTCAGTCTCTTTGATTGCATTATTTTACATATAAAAATAATACATTCATATAGATTAAGCACATGGCAGGCCAATGCACTGTATTTGCTTTTTCTGTATAGTTTGGGGTCTTTTGCAGATTCAAAGGAATGGGGTCTGCGATACTTAAGAGTTGTCAGCGTATACTAGGGGGAGGAATGAAACAGAGTGGTAAGGGGCCCTATGAGTCCACTGAATCCCTAGGAAGTCAGCCCAGGATCAGGTGGAAGTCAGAGAAGGAAACAAATAGGCCGAAGCTCTAGGAGTTGTGTGGTGGATGGGAGGCAGCGACAAGAAAGCTCATTCCAGAATAGAGTGGTGTCAGCTCAAGTAGAATGGGGCCCTAGGAGTAAGGTAGAAGCTGTCTGTGAATCATGCCTGCTCAGTTAAATCACAGCTGGGAGGCGAGAGGGAGTTATGGGGAAAGTGACAACGGAAAGTAGCCTAGCACTGAGCTTGGGAAGAGCAAGAGAGTAACAAACAAGTTCATATTTGAAAGAATGATAAAAGGTGAAGGATTTGGCATTTCAGATCTGTTTTTCAAGGGGGGGGGGGGTGCCTTGGGATGGATGTAGACCTTCATGTTCTCCAGAAGGGTCTGGGAAAGCCAAGAGGGGGAAGGGAAGGAAGCTAACCTCAATAGTCTGTTATTGAAAAAGACATGGGGGAAGCCACTACTTGCTCTGGATCAGTAGCATGGAATGTTGTTACTCTTTGGGATTCTAGAATCTTGTTAGTCTTTGGGATTTCGGAATCTTGCTATTCTTTGAGATTCTATATGGAATGTTGCTACTCATTGGGATTCTAGAATCTTGTTACTCTCTGGGATTCCGGAATCTTGCTATTCTTTCAGATTTTGTATGGAATGTTGCTACTCATTGGGATTCTAGAATCTTGTCACTCTCTGGGATTCCGGAATCTTGCTGTTCTTTGAGATTCTCTATGGAATGTTGCTACTCCTTGGTTTTTGACCAGGTACTAGTGACCTGAATTGGCCACCGTGAGAACGGGCTACTGGGCTTGATGGGCCATTGGTCTGATCCAGTAAGGCTATTCTTTTGTTCTTATGATCCTCATAGAAATGCTAATTAAAGGATGTGGGGAGCGGCAGACCAGAATGGGATGATTCATCGCACTCATTTAAGAGCCACCAGTTCAGCATGGCCCTTTAATCACCGCTATCTAACCGCTGCCAGTTCAGCGCAACCCTATCATCATAGGACGTTCCATCTTGCCCATTTCAGCACTGGCATTTCAGCCCCATCGGTTCCATTGCACCTAACACTTCAATAGTCCCGGCCGTTTTACAACTTTTCAGCCTTAAACCTTTCCACACTCATGGCCCGGGCATCAAAAGGATTTCACAGTGCATCGATACTTTAAAAGCATTTCAGTTCACAGCTCTGGATTTCACGGTACTTTAAAGTTCACATCGCTGCCTTAAACAGTGTATTGATACTTTAAAAAGAGTTTCAGCTCACAGTTCTACTTCTTCTTCTTTTTTTTCGCTGCATCTGCTCACGGCATTGCAGCCCTTTCATCCAGGCTTGGTGCAGGAAGTTGACATGTCGGAGGGGGGTACGTGAACAGAAGGAAAATTAAAAAGCAGTTTAAAGTAGTTACATTATTTGTTCCCTGCAACTTTTATTTAGAAAAGTACTGGGAAATGTATTTCAACTTGTCTTACAATTGGGGCCTGTAAATAATATTGTTTGAATCCTGGTTTACTGCAATATACCTATTTCTAATTTATCGTATATGTAAACCCTGTGAACTGAAATTCTTTTAAAATAGTGATGCTCTGTTATAAAGTACTACGAAATCCTTTTGATGCATGGGCCGTGAATGTGGAAAGATTTAAGGTTGAAAAGTTGTAAAATGGGCCGTAGAGCGTGTGAAGTGAAACTCTTTGAGGCACTGTTTAAGGTAGTGATGTGAATTCTTATGAAGAATAAGGTACGATAGAAATGACGGGGGCTGAAACACTGGCACTGAAACGGGCAAGATGGAACGTCCGTGATGAAAGGGCCACGCTGAACTGGCGGCTCTTAAACAGCTGCTGAAAACAGAGCCCAAGGAGGCCTCGATGACGAGACAATCAAGGCACAACAAAGGAGTGGTGAGGAGGAGATGTCAACAATTAAGCCGCGGGTGTAAAGTTCAAAGTTCACTTTATTGATAGTAGCATTGCGAGGACTCGAAGACTTGACAGTGTTTCGGCATCTATGCCTTTGTCAAGAGTCTATCTTGGACAACAATGGCACTATTACAACTGGTAAAACAAGATGTTATCGTTTTAAAGGCAGATCAGGGAGGTGCCATTGTTGTCCAAGACAGAATACAATATGAAGCACATACAGTAGATCAATTAAGATGGAGAATAATTGATAATTTAGAACTAGGGAGGGAGGCGGGAAATGTTGAATCACATCTGAACTTTTTGGAACAAAGATGGACTTAATGCGAAGCTTGAGTGGGCATCTCTTATCTGAGATTAGCGTAGGGGAATGGTAAAAGGCTTCTACCTTCCGTTGGATCTGGGGCTGCTGAGAGTTTGACGTAGCGGTCAAACTGATCAGCCCGTCAGGTATTTAAACACTCTATATGAAACGCCGCCACCATCTTTATGTGATTTATAGTGGTCCAGAAAGCTGGCGGAAGACTTAAAAGGTGCATGCAAAATTAATATATTGTGGGGGTAGTAGTACATAATAATAATAATAATAATCATAAGAGAAGTAAGAAAGTTGATTAAAAATTGTATCATTTTATTTTATTTTTAGGGATTATGCCTTGAAAAAGCTCCGGCGGAACATGTCAGCAAGATAATCCCAACCTGTATGACCACAAACAAAAGCTAAGTACACTTATAAGTTATTCATAAATAAACGAGGAAAGCTATTTAAATCAACTGTAATTTATATACATATATTTAAATGAGATATAAATGAAGAAACACACTTTATAAGAAGAACCAGCGAAGAAATAACATGTTAAGCTTAAGGCTATGAACTGTGTGAGCCTGGAGTGGCATCGCTGAGGTTCTTGGTAGAAATTTAAGAAGCTTGTGGTGATATACTGAATGGATGTTCTAACTGGATATAATTTTGCAGTGTCAGCAGCGTCCCTTTGGAATTCCATTCCTAATTACATAAGGGAAGAAACTTCCGTGGGCCCTTTTAAGATCAAATTGAAAACTTTCCTATTCTTAGATGCTTTTGATACATAACTGCCCTCGTAAGGGCAATAATCTCATTGATGTTTTTCAGGTTAACCCTCTCCTTATTGTTTTTTCTTCATTTGTTCTTTCCTTTACATATTGTAGCTCCTCCCTTTTCCCTCTTATTTTACTTTGTTTGTCTGGTGTATGTATTTTTGTTATTACTGACCAATCCCCAGTAATGATATGTTTTGTTTTTAATCTTCTGTTTTCGTACTATTGTATGCTAATAATAGATTTTATAGTACACCGCTTTGAACTTTAGATTAAGCGGTATAAAAATTTTTTAATAAACCTTGAAACCTTGATTAGAGTGAGAATTTAGAAGAGTATCTCAAGCTATAGAAGATCTGTTGAGTGGAGTTTAATTTTGTTTTTTTTGTGACATTATGCCATTTAGGGACATATTGATGATGTCACAATGATGTCAAGATTGTCCATCAGACATGTCTACTTGCTCTGAACCACAGCCATTGTGAGTAGGGAATGAGATTTAGTATGCTATACTGTATGTATAGATAGATAGATTGCATGTGCTTTGCTTGAGTAATGCATTATTAAACATCTTTTTCTATTATCAAAGAGGAGTCCTCTTTACCCCCCAAATAGAAGGTTTAGTATGCAATATTTTTTTTCATGTGCTTTGCTTAAGTAATGCATTATTAAACATTTTTTTCCATTATTATTAAAGAGGACCCCTCTATACTCCCCAAAATAGAAAGCCCATTCACCTATGTATATGTGGACGTCTCTAGCATGTCTAAGTGCCACCCAAGTTGCATCCTCCTAACTCATGCCCAAATAACATCCAAAAGCAGACCTGGTTTTGCAACGCCTACATTTTAAGTGAAAATATAGATGCATTAGGACACTGAGCACCACGTGAGTCTGTAAGTGGACGTCCATATTAAAACTACATGTATGCCTATCCCATTAGGCATTGCTTTTCCTGATAGGTGTCTACGAAATTCTGGACGCCTATTTTGTGAATCACACGCAGACTTTGGACGTCTAACTTTCAATTATTGGTTGTTAAAGTTATCCAATTTATTTGGACACCTATGTTGCTGGACATCGAATTTGCCTCTTAGAGCAGTGATTTTCCACTTTTCTCATTTCATCAGAAAATACAGAACAAAAAAAAAAATTGGAAAATCACTGAACTAAGGGGCTCATAATCAAAAAAGAAAAACGTCCAAAAACCGGCCTAAGTCAAAATACGTCCAAGTGCCGATAATAAAAATCGGTTTTGGTATTTCTAAATGACCTAGGCCTTCATAGTGCCGCTGAATGACCAAAGCTAAATGGGGCGTTTCAGGAGGAGTGTCGAGGGTGGGAGTTGGGTGGGATGTGGGCAGACTTAGACTTATTCGTATAACCAAAAGTTATACAGCACAGGATCGAAAGAACTTGGACATTGTGACTTAGACCATTTAAAACATGGTCTAAGTCACAAAAACCCACATAAAGTCACCAGATAAGCACTGTAAACACATAACACAGACCCCCAAACACTACCCCAGTGATCACCGACCCCCCCCCCCCCCATCCTCATAAAAATCATAATTCAGCCTCCCAGACCATCATTGCCTGGCAGCCTGGCATAGGAAAGCCTAGTCGTCCAGCACAGAGATGGCTTAAGCCGTCTTGGGGGTGGGTTAGGGACCTATAGAGAGGAGGACCCATGCCCATAAGCCCCTGTAATCACTGCATTGATACTTAAACATGTGCACTCCCCTATACACTCCCAAAACCCTTTTTTACTGGCATATAAGTGGCTCCTGCAGCCATAAGGGCTATTAGGGTGGTAGATAAGTGAGTCTAGGGGATTCTGGAGGTGGTTTGGGGGGGCTTACCATGACCTATAAGAGAGCTGTAGTGAGGAGAAGACATGGCACCCTTTTTGTGAAGTTCACAGCAATGCCCTGTAAGGTACCCCACTATTTAGGTTCCATGTCTGGGTGTTCAGTCCATCACTTTTCAGACCTCTCCCAAGTCCAACAGGGCTTGTTCTAGGTGTTTTTGACTTGGATGAAAATGTGGTATAAAGATGGACGATTTAGCGGATGATCAGATCGGCAGGACGTATAGCTAGACAATTTTCGAAACAAAAAAAAAATTTGGACGTATTTTTCGAAAATGTGTCCTAGGTTGTTTTTTACTTTGGACGACTTGCGACTTAGACGAAAACGGACTTAGACATTTCTTTCGATGCCCCTCCACTTGTATAGCCCTGAATGGAGACTGCCCCAGCTTTGTTAGTTGGGCTGAGAACTTTTCAAGTTCTTTTCAAGTAAGTGGCCCCTTGTAAAATGCAATCATTTCATGCACTGTCTGGAGTGCGTACTAAATTGTCTAGGTCCACAACAAAAGAGCAAAAAATATGAAGAGAAGGTGTCATTCCACTTAAATGTATATAAACGTACCAAAGTTAGAAACATCTTTTGGCACTGTGAAGAAAGATATACGAGTCTGTACTTTCTACCTCATTTGGGTCTTGATTCTGCTCGATGAATAGAATTCCCCTCTTTCCGTTAAGTTGAAATTCATTTTGATTTGGGAGCTTAAGAGCTATGCATATAAATGGAGGCCTGCCTAGATTTGAACCTACTGCTCAAAATCAGTGTTCAGCTCCTACTGTCATGGTTGTCTGTTAAGTAAGCTCTTCTGAGCAGGGACTATGTCTTGAATGTTGTAATACACAGCACAGCATACATCTGGCAGCACTATAGAATTGTTAAGTAGTGGTAGTAGTTTTGGGAACCACTGATAATTTTGTCCCACATGCTGTTATGAAGTGAGCCAAGGTCTCTGGAAGGTTCAACAATAGATTCCAGCCATTTCTGAAAAGACCCTGTATTTATCTAGTCTGGATAGTTCTGAGGTTAATCCTGCAAATATTTACCTGCTTAACAATCCAATATTCAAGTACTTTATGTTTGAAAATGAAGTTGCCTTGTGAGTTACTAGAAGTAAACAGAAGGGGCAATTCTCAAAAGGATTTTCCACACATGGTACTCGTACATGGCACAGGTAATATTCCCTCTGAATCAGGGATCTCAAAGTCCCTCCTTGAGGGCCGAAATCCAGTCAGGTTTTCAGGATTTCCCCAGTGAATATGCATTGAAAGCAGTGCATACACATAGATCTCATGCATATTCATTGGGGAAATCCTGAAAACCCGACTGGATTGCGGCCCTCAAGGAGGGACTTTGAGACCCCTGCTCTGAATCAAGAGGTTGCGTTGAGGGCAGAGCCAGCAAAAGAGGGCAAATTCCATTCTGAAATATCCATACAGGCTTTTCGCAAATTTGCTGCATGGCATCAGGCGGCCAGGAGCTTTTAAAGGAGAGCTGCGACTCTTAATAAGTTTGCAGGTTCTTGGATATAAAATTACCCACCATTCTGCCACCTTCATGTAGGATCAAAAACTCATTAGTTGGAAAATTAAGAGTGATATTGAAAATGCACCTATTTCAGTTTTACTTCTTCTAAATCAGGGATGGGTTTTTTATTCAAAGCTCGGAGGATCTTCTAGACATATGACTTAATCAGAATAATTTTGCATGTACAAAAGCCCTTGTTTCGTTAATCATATCAACAACATAAATTCAATGCCAAACGTACCCTCCTGTAGAAAGAAATAATCAATAGCCTTAGTATCAAGAGCTTCTTTATTATCATTTGAAAGCAAGCCAGCAAGCAAGTACGGCATGTAGGTTTGGGATGGCCTCATAAATCTTTCTGCTGATTAGTGTGGATCAATGGACTGATTCTGGTCTGAATATCAAACACGCACAATTGTCAGCAACAGAGAAGCAAGGAAGCGGACAGCTTTCGGTGTCTTCAGGGTTAAAATTCTGGGAGATTTCTAGAGTGGAGAATAGGAAGAGCTGATGAATTGATTTGGACCCTTCAAACTCACGCTCCCTCGCCCCCTCTGCTTGACTTCCCAAATATAAATTAGTTCCAGGCTACTGAGCTGGTTTTCTTTTCCCATCTAAAGAAGGAAAGTACGATTTCAGGACCTCACACACCGAAGCGTCTCATGGTGATTCTTATGCTGAGCTAATTAAAGGAATCGCTTTAGGGGAGGGGATTCTAGAAACAGTGCCCTTCCAGTGCCCCAGGGCTCCTTTTGCAAAGGTGCGCTAGCGTTTTTAGCGAATGCTACATTGCCACACGCCATAAACTAACGCCAGCTCAATGGAGGCCTTGCAGCACGCGTTAAAACCGCTAGCGCAGCTTAGTAAAAGGAGCGCCTAGTATTTGGGGAAAGAGTAAAGAAGTGACTCGCATGCACCCCTTCCACTCCACTCATTATTTTATAGAACTCTATCATATCTCCCCTGAGCTGTTTCTTCTCCAAGCTGAAGATCCCTAGTCAATTTAGCCTTTCCGCATAGGGAAGTCATCCCATCCCCTTTATCATTTTTGCTGCTCTTCTATGTACCTTTTCTTTTTTTTTAAAAAAAAAAATTCTTTATTAATTTTCAAAACTACAACAGTGCAATACAACCAATGCAACTCATAGTCTAATATAATAAAATGGTAAGCCGCGCATGCGCACTTCCTAAGTGTGTGCCGGTTTTCCGTGAGCTGTAGCGACACATAGGAAGTGCGCATGCGCGGCTTACGATTCTTTGAAAGACGCAGGCGGGGATCATGAGAGGAGCCACCGCCGCGTCTTTCAACTAAAAAAACAAAAAAAACAAGGTGGATGTCGGCCCGATGGCTGGAGTTCACCGCTGAGTCCGGTGAGGAGTGCTTCCCTCAACAGGAACCGTTGGGTCTAATTCAAATACTCCCGGCAGGTCGGGAGGGGGAGGAGCAGGCTCGCACGCCTGGCGGGGACCGGACAGGAACTAGACTCCCTCACCGGACTGGACAGGGGGAGCAGGTAAGGGGGTGCTGCAGTACAGGAGGAGCAGGGAAGAGGTGATTCTGGACAGGGGGGGAGGCCTACTGCTGGATAGGGGAAGCAGGGAAGAGGTGCTGCTAGACGGGGGGGGGGAGGTAAAAGGAAGGGAGAAGGGCTCCTGCAAAGAAGAGCTACTGCTGGATATGGGGAGCTGGAAATGGGGTGATGCTGAACAGGGGGAGATAAAAGGAGAAGGGCTACTGCTATATAGGGGGAGCAGGGAATGGGTGGGGGTGCTGCTGGACAGGGAGGAGGTAAAAGTAAGAGAGAAGGGCTGCTAGCACCCATTAATGTAACGGGCTAAACAACTAGTAATACAATAAAAGCACATTCATCTTTCTCATGTTCATAATCATCCATTTCATTATTATCATTCCATATAACACAAATATATATTATCATAAATATCCTATCTATTCTGAATAATGATATTTTCACACCCATCCCAATTATAAATATTCAATAATCAATTTATGACATAAAGAATTCCTTTCCCCCCCTGGTGGATATGTACCATAGTAAAGAACAAACTGATTCACAGTCAACAAACAATTACAATGAGGTAACATAAGATGCCAATGGGCCCCCATATTAATCTAAATATATTACCATGTCCTAAATTTTTAGGATTTATTCTCTGTACCTTTTCTAATTCCACTATATCTTTTTTGAGATACAGCGACCAGATGGGCACACAGTATTCGAGGTGCAGCCATACCATAGAGCGATACAAGGGCGTTATAACTTTTTTATATTTGTATTCCATTCCTTTCCTGATAATTCCTAACATTCTATTTGCTTTCTTAGCCACCACCGCGCACTGAGGGTTTCCATGAATCCTCAACGAAGACATCTACTGTAGATCCTTTACCTGGGAAGTGACTCCAAACATGAAACCCTGCGTCACTTAGCTAGAGGTCGGGTTCCTCTTTCCCACATCTTTAATTTTGAGTACGAACATTTACACCTGTTATAAGCTTGTGTAAATGCTTGCACCCAGTTACTACTGGAGTACAAAGCACTGTACATTTTTACATTTATAATTGATCCCTGCTCGGAAAAGCTTACAATATAACTTGGACAGACAGCCATGATATACAGGATTAGGGATGCAGAACCCAAGGTGAGAGAAGTTAGGAGTCAAAAGCACTCTCAAAGAGGTGGGCTTTTAACTGTGCCTTGAAAATGCCAGAGACGGAGCCCGCCGTAGGGATTTGGGCAGCTTGTTCCAATCATATGGCAAAGCAAGGCAAAAGGGACGGAGTCTGGAGTTGGCAGCTGAAGAGAAGGGCACAGATAGGAGGGACTTACCAGCTGAGCGGAGCTCACCGGAGGGGGGAGGGGGAACACAGGGGGAGATAAATAAAGAGAGATAGTAAGGGGCAGTTGAAGGTAGTTCAGAACACAAAAGCAGGTATTCTAATTTCTGGGGATGCCCCTGACCTGTACTTGTCCATTCCGTGGCCACACCCCCTTTAGAGTTGCATGATAAAATTTAGGCATACAAAATAATATGAAATATTGAACTAAGGCCAGTACTGGGCAGACTTGCACGGTCTGTGTCTGTAATATGGCCGTTTGGGGGAGGATGGGCTGGGGAGGGCTTCAGTGGCTGGGAGGGTTTAGATGGGCTGGAGTAGGTTTTATCGGAGATTTCGGCAGTTGGAACCCAAACCTAGTACCGGGTAGAGCTTTGGATTCTTGCCCAGAAATAGCTAAGAAGAAAAAAAAAATTTAAATTGAATCAGGTTGGGCAGACTGGATGGACCATTTGGGTCTTTATCTGCCGTCATCTACTATGTTACTATGTATGTTATAGAATAGGACATAGGGAGATCCATATATAACTCTTAATTACTGCTAATTAAGTGCTTGTTAACTTAGTGCCTAATTGCCTAATTAGTTTACTTGCAGATCTGGGCTCTGCACCCAAATTTGGGTGGCCTATAGAGAATCTGAGGGCTAGTGTGCGGGTTTTGCACTTGCCACTAACATTTAGGAAGTGCAAAGCTTTCCCCAGTTTATTAAACAGTCCCTTAAGTGCCTTCAGTTCAAAAATAAAGCCATCGCATTGCAAAGAAAAGACACTTGAGCTGACCTTGAAACTGCTTATTTTGCATACATCACGTGAACAGGGGGATGGGAACCCCAGGATGGGTCTTGGACTTAATGCTGAATCTTCAACATCTATTCGGGAGGTGTAACATAGCGATACTGATAATGAGGTGACTCGACTGTTACACAACATCAATATTCAATTACTGCTCACAGGACCCTGAAATCTATTAACAAAATCCATTGCCTTTGTTTGCAAGTCCCAGAAAAGTCAAAAACACCTGGAACCACGGGTCACCAATGCAATTATTATATTTTCAATTTCACATTACACTGTCAACCTTTTAAGGAGCTCAAAGCTTAATTACATTTTGGTTTGCTTTCTTGGTGTATTGGATTTTTATTTGCTTGCTCAGTAAAGTATCTGAGAGATCTGCAAATAGTTTCCAGTATTTCAAAGCTGAGCTCTCATGAGCATGCTTAAGTGCTCTGTCACAGTTTGCTTTTGCCCTCACTGGGGCTACAGAGCCTTCATTTGCAAGTACCTGGGCACTTCCACCATTTTCAAGCCTTCCCTCCCCCCCCCCCCCCCCCCCCCATTTATACAGCTACCATCAAAAGAACAACCCCCACCCACAATTCCCAGTGGATCCTGTTACACAGGGTGGTTCATAGCGTACCTAAAATTTATATTATCTATAATAATAAAAAGCTATGCGCACTTGCGCCGCGTGTTCCCTGGTCCCTTTTCTGTCGGGATGTGGCGGCACAAGTGCGCATGCGCTAGATGGCACAGCGTGAGGGGCCGCCACTTAGGAGAGCAGGGGATTCGGCTGGCCCCGGCCAGGCAAGACCCCCCCTTCCCCGCTGCACCCAGGTCCCACAGCCCTGCCTTCACAGGATCGACTCCTCAAGCCGGGACCGCCGCCTGCTTTGCCCTGCCCTCCTTCGCACGCTTTAATGCGGATTCACTGATCCCACCCAAGGGCCTCGCTTCAGCTCCCCGGCCCATGAAGTCTAGCGCTCTATCGGGTGCTCCTCGATTGGTGAATTCCTTGGCGACGACGATGACGACATGGAGGGCTCGCGTTCTTCCCTTCCGTGAGGGGCGCATGCGCTTGCACTCTGCTCCTCTCTTCTGTGACTGGCTTCACTCTCCGAGAGCAGGCGAGTGAAGCCCGGTACTTCCAGGTAGCTAAGGGGGGAGCGCGGCGCATGACCAGGGTCTGGGTGGAGAAGCCGGTGCTGAAAGCGCCAGGGAGGAGCCACCCCCAAGACAAAGATGCCAGCAGAAATGTAACTATTGCAGACTGCTTGGGGAGGAGGGGGGGAAGGAAGGGAGGCCTACTGCTGGACAGGGGAAGCAGGGAAAGGTGCTGATGGACAGGGGGGAAAAAAAGGAAGGGAGGCCTACTGCTGGACAGGGGGAGCAGGAAGAGGTGCTGATGGACAGGGGGGAGGTAAAACAAAGGGAGAAGGGCTGCTGCTGGAAGGGAGAATGGACAGGGGGAGCATGCAAGGGATGGTGGTGTACAGCCAAAAGAAAGACAGAAAGAAAGACAGAAATACAGAGGAGACAGAGAGAAAAAGAAATAAAGACAGACACACATCATATCTATATTCTAGCACCCGTTAATGTAACAGGCTATAAAGCTAGTACAATATAAAAAAATAATATAATACAAGCAGAATATCAAAAAGTATGTATAGCCACCTAAAGATATTCACTATCATAAATACCGTTATCAGAGGCTAACTAGAGTTCTTGAAGACTTTGAAGTAGTAGCTCTTTTTCAAATAAATTCCCCTGATGCAGCGTGATTGCGAAACAGGGCCTGTCGGGAATAACGAGATGAGTTTCTAGACTATGTTAAACTGAAAACTGCACCGGGAGAGTGCATTCAACTGACAACTGAGCTGTGGTGATCTTTCCCGTATCAGAGGACATTTTTAAGATAAGTGTGGGTTCCTTACAGTATATCAGTAAAATATAAATAAAATTATAATATAATACAATATGAAACAGATTGAACCACTGAATTCAAGTCCCGTCATTGTAAAAAGGCCAATATGCCATTAGATGTCTTTTTAAAATTTATTGGAGACTCTTCTCAATTCTAAAGGTAAACTATTCCATAAAACTGGAACCAGCTGGAAAAATGCACAATTTCTAGTTGAAGCAAGATGAGCCTAATATATATATGAGGTACAATCAATACAAGGCGGAGAGCAACAAGAAGCAGACCTTGCAGGGCCAAGACAAAAATGGAAACTTTACTTTTTCCCTACACTCATAGGGAGGGAGGAGCAGGTGCACCCAGAAGGCAAAGGGGCCAGAACCAATGAGAAAAAGATGTGATGAAGGACTGAAACAGGCCTAGGCCGAGCTCTCCCAGAGATGAGGGAAGGGTCGTATGCAAGGAAATGGAACTTGCAGGAAGTAACTGTATTTTACATATTGGAACCACAAATTAGTTCAATGCACACCCATTGTGGAGACAGAATACAGTGGCAGATACACACCTGTGCTATCCTAAAAGCTAAAACTTCTACAAATCTCTTTTGTATCTAATGTCCACTGAAATAATTCTTTTTCTAGTCAAGAACAATTAGACTTGGTTTTGTATTTGTCGCAATTAACTTGTAGGTCACTAAGAAAAGGTCTTAAGAAGTAAATCAGTATGCCCATGAATTTATCAGTCCCGAGGACAGCAAGCAGGAGAGGGAAAGAGAACATTTTTCATTTGTTTCTGTTTAGGGAAATGTAATCAATGTTCAGTAGCCAGCTCTCCAATCATTTAACTTCCCTTGAACTGCACAGATGCATTTTCAAAGGTCTCATCCACTGTTAGAAAATGATTACTTTGTACAGAAATAGCACCTGGTGATGACGGAGGGGGTGGGCGAACTGTTGAGGGTTGGTTATGGCTGTGCAGAATGTCTCGTCTACAATCCCAATAAGACTTCTTGACTATCTTCGGAACGCGACAGCATTGAGGAATGTTATGGTTCCGCATATGATGAGGCTCAAAACTTTGGTAGTTGTGTTTTATGAGATTTTTGACTGACAACCTTTCTATGTTAAAACCAAAGCAATTTGCATACATGGTAACATAGTAAATGAAGGCAGATAAAGACTTGAATGGTCCATCCAGTCTGCCCGTTAGTTATTCCCATTAAAAATACCTGATTAAATTAACTTGTCTCTTCTTTCATATTTCTGGGTCATAGACTGTAAAGTCCACCTGGTATTGTCCTAGGTTCCAAATGCTGAAGTTGCCATCTAATCAAGCCATTGTGACATCACTGCTGAGGTTGGCTCTTAGGCATTGGTGGAATGAAGCATTATGACATCACAATCTCAGCTCTGGAATGTTGCTACTCTTTGGGTTTCTGCCAGGTAACATAGTAAATGACGGCAGATAAAGACTTGAACGGTCCATCCAGTCTGCCCATTAGTTATTCCCATTAAAAATACCTGATTAAATTAACTTGTCTCTTCTTTGATATTTCTGGGTCATAGACTGTAATTTCCTAGATTCCAAATGCTGAAGTTGCCATCCAAGCTCACTCTAGCTTATCCAACCATCCCGTTGTTTGCAGGACATTTACCATAAAGTCTGGCCAGTAACATCTTCATGTTCCAAGTTAGTGGCGTTCCCATTGATGCGCTCCCCAGCCCAATCCTACACCAAATCATCACATATGGGACACAGACTGTGCAAGTCTATCCAGTACCGACCTTAGCTCTTTAATTTGCATTCTTCATTGTATAATTAGAGATCCTCTAAGTTTATCCCACACTTTTTTTGAATTCCCTCACCGTTTTCCTCTCCACCACTTCCCTCGGGAGGGTATTCCAGGCATCTACCACCCTCTCCATGAAAAAAAATTTCCTAACATGTAGAGTAGATCCCAGTGGTCTTGGGCAGGAGATGAATAACAACTAGGATGGGCTGGAGAGGACTTCACTGGAAGTTCCAGTAGTTTGGAACGTGAGAACAGTGCCGGGCATGACTTTTATGGTCTGTGTTCTGTAAATGACATGATGGTCCAGATGGACTAGAGTGGGCTCTGATGGTACATGAGAGCATAAGAATAGCCGCTGCTGGGTCAGACCAGTGGTCCATCGTGCCCAGCAGTCCGCTCATGCGGCGGTCCCCAGGTCAAAGACCTGTGCCCTAACCGAGACCAGGTGCCAGGTGGAGTTCTATAGTCTATGGCCCAAAAATGTCAAAGAAAACCAATTGAATCATGAATTAACAAAGAGAGTAACTGTTGGGCAGACTAGATAGACCAGGGGTGTCCAACCTTTTGGCTTCCCTGGGCCGCATTGGCCATAAAAAATGTTTCTGGGGCCGCAGCAAGACAGAGGAGGGAGCCGGCAAGATGGTAAACACCCAGGGGCAGCAGAGGAAAACACTGCATCGCCCTCGACTGGGGCCGCACAAAATACTTCACTGGGCCACAGGTTGGACAGCCCTGAGATAGACCATTTACTATTACTAATTTATTAGTTTGAAATGGAATATAGGTAGAAATATTAATGGACCTTACTTTATAAAATACGCATATGAATCTCTAACTCTTCCTCTGCTCCATCCAACCGATACACCCAGGAATGTCTATGCCTAGATGAAGTAAACATAAGCACACCCTTTCTGCAATCATGCATTTACATAAAAGACCTTTTCCATGTATAAAGACTATTTTATGCACAGAAAAAGCTTCATAAAATTACCTGCCCTCCCCCCCCCCCCATCCAGAAGCTGTATCAATATGAGTGCTATGGAAGCGAACCAGGCAAATAAACATCCTGAATTCTTTTGCATAAATTCTGAGGCGCTGTTGTGGCTCTTGTGAACAAAAAGTTGGCTTCTTATAGTTCTTTACAATATAACATTCCACTATCATCAGTCACTACTATAAAAATTTTAGGTGTTCTCATAGACAATAAATTAACATTTCGACCTCAAATAAGCGCCTTAGTTAAAAATTGTTTTTATAAACTGAGAATGATCCGATCATTAGCCCCCCTTCTCAACATTAGTTCTCTCAATATTCTGATACATTCACTCGTTATATCGAAATTAGATTACTGTAACTCACTTTTAAAAGGAATATATCATAAAGACTTAAAACGTTTGCAGTTGATTCAAAATACTGCTATTAAGATAATTTCAGGAGCAAAGAAGTATGATCATGTAACCCCTCTCCTTCAAAATGCCCATTGGTTGCCAGTCTCACATAGAGTAACATATAAAATTGCCCTTTTAACATTCGGAACTCTGCAGTCAAATGCCCCAGCCTTCATAGACAGATTACTGATTCCGTACGACCCACCAAGATCCTTAAGGTCCATATCTCAATTTAACCTCAACATTCCTTCCCTAAAAAATATTGGCACACGCCGTACCTCAATTTTTTCAGTTACAGCCCCTACAATCTGGAACACTCTTCCACTATATTTAAAAATGGAAAAAAACTTAAAAAAATTTAAAAGCAACTTAAAATGTTTCCTTTTTAACAACGCTTTTAACTGAAAAAAAAAAAGAGGCTCATTTTAGAGATTAAATAATTAATATTTGTTTTTAATTCATACCCATTTCCCTAATTCCTTTTGTGTTTACCTTAAATGTTTCTTATATTTACTTTATCAATTGTATTTCTTACCCCCTTTACCATTCGTGTCTATCGCATGCCTGCCTATAATTACCTAATACGTTCTGCCGTCAGTCATGTCGATCATAGAAAGTTTGTATTAAATGTTTTATTTACTTTTTTACTGTAAAGTTATTTTATATTCTGTATAATGCTTTGAAGAAACGAAAAAGCGTTTAATCAAAAATTGAATAAACTATAAACTATCACAGATGAACAGAAATGTGCAGTGCATCTTGTGAAGATCAGAAGCGATTTTTGACACAAATGGATGGATTCTATAAATGGTGCTCAAAAATGTGCATTGGAAAAGAACATAAAAATAGCCCTACTGGGTCAGACCAATGGTCCATCAAGCCCAGGAGCCCGTTCTCACGGTGGCCAATCCAGGTCTCTAGTACCTGGCCGAAACCCAAGGAGTAGCAACATTCCATACATAATCTCAAACAACAGCAAGATTCCGGAATCCCAGAGAATAACAAGATTCTAGAACCCCAAAGAGTATCAACATTCCATACACAATCTCAAAGAATAGCAAGATTCTGGAATCCCAGAGAGTAACAAGATTCTAGAATCCCAAAAAGTAGCAACATTCCATGCTACCGATTCAGGGCAAGCAGTGGCTTCCCCCATGTCTGCAGGAAATTTTCCAAACTTTTCTTAAAACTAGCTACGCTATCTGCTCTTACCACATCCTCTGGCAACAAGAGCTTAACTATTTTTTGAGTGAAAAAAAATATTTCCTCCTTTTGGTTGTAAAAGTATCTCCCTGTAACTTCGAGTGTCCCCTAGTCTTTGTAATTTATGATGGAATAAAAAAATCAATCCACTTGTACTCATTCTATACCACTCAGGATTTTGTAGACTTTGGTCATATCTCCCCTCAGCCGTCTCATTTCCAAGCTGAAGAGCTCTAACCTTTTTAGTCTTTCCTCAAACAACAGAAGTTCAATCCCCTTTATCATCTTGGTCGCTCTTCTTTGAGCCTTTTCTAGTTCTGCTAGATCTTTCTTCAGGTAAGGCAACTACAACTGAATGCAATACTCAAGGTGAGGTTGAACCATGGAGGGAATACGGCTGGGAGGTGTTACCTCATGCTCCCTTCAGTCCAGACATGAGTCCACCAGACTTGGACCTTTTTCCAAAGTTGAAACAAGTTTAAAGTTTCAAGTTTAATTAATTTTAATATACTGACCATCGATGTGCACCTGGCCAGTTTACAATGCTAAAAATGAAAGGTTAAAATACATTTTTGTAGGGGGGAAATATGAACATTAAATAGACAAAAATTACAAATATGAACATGAGCTCATGTTCATATTTGTAATTTGTCTATTACATCATTAAAAACAAATTAATTAAATGGAATGGGGGGGAGGATAAAATACCAGGAATGGGAATCGTTTCATAAAAGTGGTTCGTATTTAGACGTTATGATATGCGTCTTGGAATAAGAACATTTTTAGTTTAGTCTTGAATTTGTCAAGTGAATTTTCGAGGTGGAGTTGAGGTGGTATGGCGTTCCATAAAGTTGGAGCTACAACAGAAAAGTTCGTTTTTCTAGTGTAGTAAAATTCTTTGATGGGAGGTATGGTCAATAAATTCTGATCAGCCGATCAGATGCCCTCCAGGTGCGGCCTGAGCTCGCCGGGGCTTTCCAAAACCCAAACAAACTGCCAGGTTTTGGAAAGTCCTTCTGGGACCCCAGACAGTCCTCTAAAAAGAGGACATGCCCGGGTTTTTCCAGATGTAATCCTAAGAATTCCATTGATGCTATGATATTATTATACTAAGTAGCTAAAAGTTTCTCTAACCAGCACCCAGAGGAAGTACTGTGGCCTGTGAAAGAAGTCTTCTCATGCTGTTATCCGACCGATTCCACCAATATTTATGAAGAGTTCGTTCCAGTACAGACAGGGAGTCGAGGTTAAGTATAACCAAGTCCATTTCTATCCCCTGCGGTGACATTTTTTTTTGTTTGCAGAATTAATTATTTAAGCACTTAATTAATTGGCTAAGAGTATTTGCGCCACGGTTCATTAGTCAGGTACGTGACAGACTCCGGGAACAGACTGCAAAGCTCCCCCAGGACCCTCAAAATCTGCTGTCAGATTTGCTTTCTTTTCTTCTGGTTTCAGCTTAATTTTCACTTGCTAACATTCTGTTAGCTTATTAAAACCCTGGAAGTTTGCAACTGCTTAAAAAGCTGCTGCCTGAACGAGAGACCAACAGGGGAATGATTCCAATTTAAAAGGAAAATGTTTCTTTCTGTGCCCTTTCTAAGTATTTAAAAAAAATATACACAATGACAACCCATCAAAATAAGCAAGTCTCGATGGGTGCAATTAACACCGGGCTAGATGGCCCATGTTGATCGCCGATCGGGACGGAGACAGGAAGTGTAGGAAGGGGAAGGGGTGCCCGCTGCAGGAAATAAGGGGCTCGGAGGAGGAGATAGACGGAGAACAATTTTAAACCTGAGTTTCCCATCGAAGGTGAGGGCTAAGATAGGACAGGGGGCTGCTAGGAAGGTATTTAAAGGGACAGCTTCCCCTTTCCAACGGAGGGAGATTGTCACCTACCCGCCCACCCTAGGGACGTGAAGATATTAATTGAGGGGTTCAGGGGGGTAATTGTCGCAACTCATGGTATCCCTTAAAATTTTCTAAGCAGTATCTTGAGGGTCAGGTAACCCAAAATGGCATGAAGGGCAATGCCAACCTCAGGCCATAGCTGTCAGGGTGGGGCCAGGGGTAGGGTTACCATATTTTTTAAAAAAAGAACAACCTGGACACGTTACTCCACCCTGTTCTGCCCCAGCCCTGCTCGGTTCCACCCTACAGCCACGCCCCCCCCCCCCCCAGAAAGCCTCCCATCTTTGCGATGAGCTCTAACCACATCTGGAGGGCCTGGAGCATACGCGGATGCACGTGGCATCATCCACGCACGCTCAGAGGCCCTCCAGATGTGGCCGGAGCTTGTAGGGGCTATTCAAAGGCCGGACAAATGCCGGGTTTTGGAAAGTCCATCCGGGAGCCTAGACAGAGGTCATGCCCGGGTTTTCTTGAACATCTAGTAATCCTAGCCCGGGGGGGGGGGGGGGCGGAGAAGTTCAGATCGAAATGCAATGTGTGGTTTCTTGTAGCTCAAGGCTGGGGTTAATTGTTAGTAAACTATGTGGTATTGTTTCTACTCAATAAATGAGGCTGTGGCCTTGTTTTACACCCACCTAGAATGTCTCTATCTGGACAATAACTAATTCTGATGTCAATTGTGTATTATGAAGGGCCTAAATGGGGGAGGGGGAGGAGTTGGGGAAGGGGCCACGGCAGCTCCAGCTCTTACAAACATGTCAATGTTGATGAGAACTGGAGTAAAATTTTGCCAGTGACCTGCCACTTTTATGGCTTTTGTTGTTTCTGGCTTAACTAGCCCCCTTTTAGGCAAGGGGTTCCCCGGAAAAGATCAAAGCTGTGTCTGGAACAGTGGCTCTGGGATACGGAAGGACTGTAAGGCCCAGTGTTATTCCAAACCCAAAACAAACTTCTCTGATGCCCAAACCACTGCACCACACTCTCCTCCAATATAACATCAGAAGTGATAAAACAAGGTAAAACAAAAGAAAGTCTGAATTTATCAAAAGCACAAAGTTCAGGTGGTAAAACAGTGAAAACGGGTATACAACCACATTTAAAGTGGAAATGATTTATGCCTATTGGTCAAATGAGCAGTTTCACTCAGTCAACCCACAAGCTTGTTCTTATCCTGAATTTTACTAATATCTTTAGAGAACATAACAGTAGCCATAATAGGTCAGACATATGGCCCATCAAGCCTGGTATCCTGTTTCCAACAGTGGCCAACCCAGGTCCCAAGTGCCTGACAGAAACCCAAAGAGCAGCAACATTCCAGAGCTGAGATTGTGATGTCATAATGCCTCATTCCACCAATGCCTAAGAGCCAACCTCAGCAGTGATGTCACAATGGCTTGATTGGCCTATACTTGGCTCACATAAGAACATAAGAATTGAAGGTCCATCAAGCCCAGTATCCTGTTTCCAACAGTGGCCAACCCAGGTCCCAAGTGCCTGACAGAAACCCAAAGAGTAGCAACATTCCAGAGCTGAGATTGTGATGTCATAATGCCTCATTCCACCAATGCCTAAGAGCCAACCTCAGCAGTGATGTCACAATGGCTTGATTGGCCTATACTTGGCTCACATAAGAACATTAGATCTGCCAATACTGGGACAGACCAAAGGGCCATCAAGCCCAGTATCCTGTTTCCAACAGTGGCCAACCCAGGTCCCAAGTGCCTGACAGAAACCCAAAGAGCAGCAACATTCCAGAGCTGAGATTGTGATGTCATAATGCCTCATTCCACCAATGCCTAAGAACCAACCTCAGCAGTGATGTCACAATGGCTTGTTTGTCCTTTACTTGGCTCACATAAGAGTTGTTGTACTGGAACAGACTGAAGTTCCATTAAGCCCATCATATATACCCACCACCACATAAATTTCCTGCCAGCTCTTTTCTTCAACCTGAAGCAGACCCCATTTCTCTTCAATTTGTACTCTTTCTTAACAATCTCCCTCCTTCCCAGGAGGCTCCAAGGGTCCCTATAGATCCCAGTCTCCTCCTCAACACTTGCAACTTAGTCCCTCCTTCCTATTTTTAGAGCAGCATTCCCATTGGCTCGATCTTACCATAGTCGCTGCACTAGAAAGGGGGTGAATTGGAGAGTTGTAGGGGGACTAAACTCTGCAAAATATCCATACACTGTAGCCTTCATTCTAACTTGGAGACAGTTTCGATAACTGTAGAATCCGGGAAGGGGGGGGGGGAATCCAGAGCATTGGCAACCTAGCTTCCTGCGTCCTCAGCATATCTGAAATGATCCTTCTAAACCTCTGGGCCCTAGGCATATGCCATTTTTGCCTGTTCCTGAATTTAGCCTCCGGGAATGACTAACGATTAAAAGAAACTGAGATCTGCTCTTAGCAGAAAGGGTCTAATGTCAAGAGAAAGGAATGAATGAGGGATTCCATGGAAACAAAGCACAGAAAGACAGGGGGCCACAAGCAAGCTTCTGAAAACCTGCAGTCTCTGCCAAACTGGGTCAAGATAGTAACTGAAGGTAGAACAGAATGGGCAGAACCAATCACAAAGAAAGAAAGAAAAACTCGCTTCTCCTGCAGCCTGAGTAACTTTAAAAGGGCAATCTTTGATCATGCACTTTCCCTATCTGTCCCAGTGGGAATCTATCTAACGTACCGGGGGCAAGGGGGGGATTAAGTGACTTGCCCAGGGTCATGAGGAGCAGGACAGGATTTGAACCCACAACCTCAGGGTGCTGAGCCTGTAGCTCTAACCACTGCCCCACACTCTCCTCCAATATAATATCAGAAGTGAGCCAAGTATAGAACAAAGAAGTCATTGTGACATCACTGAGGTTGTCTTTTATTGTTGGAATGAAGCATTATGACATCAGGGAAAGGGATTTGAATATCCTGTATGTAAACCACACTCAAAGCGGTTTATATACAGATACTGCAAGCATTTTGCCTGTCTGTCCCAGTCGGCTCACAATCTATCTAACGTACCCGGGGCAAGGGGGGGATTAAGTGACTTGCCCAGGGTCATGAGGAGCAGGACAGGATTTGAACCCACAACCTCAGGGTGCTGTGTCTGTAGCTCTAACCACTGCCCCACACTCTCCTCCAATATAATATCAGAAGTGAGCCAAGTATAGAACAAAGAAGTCATTGTGACATCACTGAGGTTGTCTTTTATTGGTGGAATGAGGCATTATGACATCAGGGAAAGGGATTTGAATATCCTGTATGTAAACCACACTCAAAGCGGTTTACATACAGGTACTGCAAGCATTTTGCCTGTCTGTCCCAGTGGGCTCACAATCTATCTAACGTACCCAGGGCAAGGGGGGGATTAAGTGACTTGCCCAGGGTCATGAGGAGCAGGACAGGATTTGAACCCACAACCGCAGGGTGCTGAGGCTGTAGTTCTAACCACTGCACCACACTGTCCTCCAATACAATATCAGAAGTGAGCCAAATATAGAACAAAGAAGTCATTGTGACATCACTGAGGTTGACTTTTATTGGTGGAATGAGGCATTATGACATCAGGGAAAGGGATTGGGACTTGTATACCACCTTTTTCTAGTTTTGCAACCACACTCAAAATGGTTTACATAGTGGCACTTCAAGCATTTTCCCTACCTCTCCTGGTGAGCTCACAGTCTCTCTAATGTACCTAGGGCAGTGAAGGATTAAACGAGTTGCCCAGGATCACAGGGAGCAGCACAGGGTTTGAACCCATAACCTCAGGGTGCTAAGGCTGTAGCTCTAACCGCTATGCCACTGCCACACTCTGCTCTGTAATCATTTCCAGCAAAGGTATTTATAGACATACTGGAAGCATAAATCAGCTTAAAATGACAAAAAAATGGTCACCCAAATCCAATGTCGAGAAATCGAGTGAAGCCATAACCCACGCTGCAACTGCAGGCCCAGCTGTAACCCCCACATGGCATCTAACTCGAAGAAATCCAAGCAGATGAAAAATGGAGCAAACCCACCAGCAGGATGACTCCCGACAGTGCTGTTAACGGCGGGACGGGGATTGCGTGCTGCCAGGATAAATCTGCTAGGATTAGCTGAGGGGCAGACAGCTGCTAAGGAGCTTTGCTTAATTCACTGCCCGGATCCCGTGGTGCTTTGTGCAGCTGAACCGATAGTATCTGCCTTGGAAATACAGTCAGAAATCATCCCTGGAGCCCAAATCCTCAAACCTCACATCTGTTCCTTATAGGCATGTGCTTGGCTGTAGTGCGTTCGCCTGCATGTTGGGCCCTTAGTCACTCTGCGTTCTTTCGCTAGTGCAAAATCAATATCGTTCTATAGCCATTAGCTGGGGCAAATCGCTTTGTCGAAGCATTGGGAATTTCAGCATCTACTTTGGCCTGATTTCATTATTATAGCACAAAACAATGTCAGCGGTCACGATCACATCGAAGAAGCAGTGCTTTCAGGGCAATGAGGGTAGAAAAAAAAAATCTGAAGAACTCTAATGTGGCAGGAGAAATCTGACCTTTGTCCTCCCCTTCTCCCCCTCCTCCCCCCCTTTTAATTGGTGATCAGATTAATGACAGTTATATCCACTGTTTCTCCTTTTCTAATAAAAATAATGGAGGTAATATTCAGTCAGCTGCATTCGGCCCTTTTTTTAAATGCTGACCACCACTTCCAAAATTATTTATTTATTTAGATTTTTATCCCGTCCTCCCAGTAGCTCAGAACAGTTTACAAGTAAACATTCACAATGGAGTGAATTGGACATACAAGATTATACAGTAGATTTAAATTCTTGGACATACGAGACTGAGCAGCAGTGTAAATATAGGGACTATACAGCAAATTAAGAACAGTAGTTTAAATATAAGTAGTTTAGTTTAGATACAAGTTATTTGAGTATAGGCTGAAAGTGGTCTATACAGAAATTTAGGCAGAAGATTAGAATGGAGAAAGAAGGGTAGAGGTGGGTTTTAAGGGGGTTGGGTGTAGACTGAGGGTGACCTTTAGTTGAAGAGGAGGGTCTTTACCATTTTCCGGAATGTCATTAGTGAGTTCTGTAGTCTGAGTTGAGGGGGGAGTTGGTTCCAGAGATGGGGAATGAAGTGGCTGTAGGAGCGTTTGCAGGCGGTTTCTGAGAGGAGGGACCTTCCAGGGGGAATGCATAGGCGTATCTCCGTTTCTGAGCGGAGGGTGCGGGTGGGGATGTAGATGGGTAGCTCGGATTTTATATAGGAGGGGGTGGTGGCATAAATTATTTTGTGTGCTATTGCCAGGGCCTTGAATGCACAGCATTGGCTAATTGGGAGCCAGTGTTCAGCGCGGAGTGCTGGGGAGATGGGATCATGGTAGTTGAGGCTGTGTAGGAGGTGGATAGCTGCGTTTTGGACCCGTTGGAGGCGCTTGAGATTTTTTTGGGTTATTCCATTAAATAGAGAGTTGCAGTAATCCATTCTGGAGAGGACATATGCGTAGAGGAGTTGGGCCAGGTCAGGTGTGGAGATGGAGGGTTTGATCCTTCTCAGTTGGCGGAGGTAGTAGAAGGAGGTAGAGACTACTTGGGATATGTGGGTGGATAGGGATAGGTGTCAGTGTTCCCGCTAAGCTGCGCTGGCGTGCGCTGGCGCACAAAATATTACATCGCAGCGCACAAGTTTCTCGTCACAGCGCACACACGTGCTTGCAGGCAGGCGAGCTGGCAGTCCATGTAACGCGTCACAAAGGTAAGGGGAGGCTGGGGGAGGAATCGGACGTCGGGGTGGGGGTGTTTTAATGTATTTATACTTTTGTGTAGAAGCTGGAATTGATAGATTGTCTAGAAATTGAAAGCATCAAACGTATTGTCTTCTGGACTGTTTTTAATTTACAGTTTACACATATGGATGTAACAGACATAACTACATTTGTTGTAAAACATTTATTAAGATATCATTTCATCCCTACAATTTCTGTAGACTGTTTTAAAATAAATTTGAGTTTTTCTGGTAAAAAAAAAATAAAGAATTTTGTACTTTCAAGAATTAATGCGTTGTTTTGTGTTCTTAAAAATATTATTTAACGTTATTTAATTTAGCGTGTAGGCCTAAAATTCCTTTGAATACCTCGTCCTCATGTATCAGCAACTTTGACAACATATTTATTTGGCTCATAACTTGCTGGCGCCCGATATTTTTAGCTCACAGTGAAAAAGGTTTGCTCACAACACCCGCCCGCTTAGAGGGAATACTGATAGGTGTCCGTCTAAGGTTACTCCTAGGCTGCGTACTTGGTCTGTTGCCGTTAGTAGAGTGGAGTCCCATGATAGTGTTGGGCGTGTGTATTTGGTGCTTTTTTTCCTGATCCATAAGAGTTTGGTCTTAGAGGCGTATATGCCTGTATATTCATTGCTGGGATCATGTCTGGGTACCAGGATTAAAAATCTGGGTATGTTTGGCTGACCAGCATTTAACTGGATAAGTGGTTCAAGTGCCAAGGTTCAGCCCATAACAGGATAAGCTAAACCGGACACAGATAGGACAGAATTTATGTCACCCTATTTGCCTGGTTAATTTATACAGGTAAGGGATGAATGTTAGATCTTAAGAGCATAAGAATAGCCATACTGGGTCAGACCAGTATGGTCCATTTAGCCCAGTTTCCAACAGGGTGACTCCAGATCACAAGTACCTGGCAAAAACCCATACAGTAGCAACATTCCATGCTACCAATCCAGGGCAAGCAGTGGCTTTCTTCATGTCTGTCTCAATAACAGACTATGGACTTTTCCTCCAGGAACTTGTCCAAACTTTTTTTTTTTTAACTGCTGTTACCACATCCTCTGGCAATGAGTTGCACAGCTTAACTATTCTGTAAGTGAAAAAATATTTCCTTTGATATTTTTTTTTAATGTATTTCCATGAAACTTCATTGAGTGTCCCCTAATCTTTGTAATTTTTGATGGAGTAAAAAAATTGATCCACTTGTACCTGTTCTGCACCACTCAGGATTTTGTAAACTTTAAATCATATCCTCCCCCCCCCACCCCACCTCAGCCATCTCTTTTCCAAGCTAAAGAGCCCTAATCTCTTTAGTCTTTCCTCATACGAGACGAGTTCCATCCCCTTTATCATCTTGGTCGCTCTTCTTTGAATCTTTTCTAATTCCGCTATATCTTTTTTTATATACAGTACAACATTTATTTATCTACTCTAGCCAGCTAGTTCTAGGCGGCTTACAAGAACAGCATACATAATAGTTTCACAAAATGTCATTATAATAATAAAATACAGTTTTTCAAGCCTCCATTTCCATACTGAGTCTTAAACATTCATACTATATGTGTTAAAATGCATACATATTATATACCTGGTATCCTGCGGATCTCCCTGTTTTTGGGAGACTGTTTTATCATCCGTTTTCATCTGCAGCTAAGTCGGCTTTTTGATTCTTGTGGGAGTTTTCTGGGGGAGGTTCTCTGAGAGACTGTTTGATTGACCTCACTTGTGTTGCTTTATTTTGCACTTTTTGCACTTCTTTTGATTTATATCACACACTCTGGAAGTACCCCATGATGGTGTGGGGGCAGGGATTGGTTGGTCCTTGTCTCATGATGTAAAGCGCTGGAGTATTGCTCCTTTCGCTGCTCTATCACACTGAGGGTACTCCATTACTAAATTATAATAATTAATATATTGATTGCACACTATCTTCTTGTGTGTTCACAGTTGTTTGGTCAGTAAGCAGCCTCTCCGAGAACCGTGTGATCATTACTGCCTCCTTTTTGGTATCTTGTTAAGTTTCTCTGGCAGGTTTTTGGAGTCTGTTTTTGGTTATTTACATATTATATATAACAGCATTTGAGAAACTGCACAATACTCAAGGTGATACAGAGTGTGACCAAACAGACACAAGGCCTGTCAAGGTCCCGGCTAAGGTAAAAGATAAAGTACCAATAAAACCCCGGAAGAAAAATTCCAGGATCTCTCAGGAATTTATGGTGAGAAATAGGGTCAGTGACCACCAGGTGGAGCTTGACTTATCTGGGGATGAGATAGGTGAATTATGTACAACTCACCACCAGGGGAGCTCTAGAGGACCCTGGGCTACTGCTGACTCACCTAGAGCAGGGCACGCCCCTAAGGTAGATAAGCCAGCAGTGGCATTCAAACCAGCAAGCCGGTTAGGGAGGAAGTTTGGGCCTTGCCTCCCTAGGAACCCTGCCGAGCCAAACAGGGACAACAAGCCCCAACCTATGGAACCAATGGAGGTTGAACAGCCAGAGGATTTGTCTCACCTGTTTGAAGAACCTATGGACTTCCAAGAGTCTTGTGCTGGCTGTGAGAGTAATTTGCCTGAACCTATGCAGCTGAACCTGACTTTGAGCCACAAACAGTGAGTGTGTTTTGTTCCTGTTTGTGTGCTGTGAATTTCGTTTTTGAATGCTAGTTTTTGTGAGAAAGCTTTGAGAGAGTGGGGAGAGGTTTTGCTTCCATTCTGGGAGGGAATTTGAAAGCCTTTTTTTTGAAGGCCTTTGTTTTTGGCAAAACCTGTTACTCTCTCCTTTTCCTGGCAACCATATTCTGATTGCCAGAGGCTTTCCTTCATTTGCTGCAAGGACTATAAATTAAGGAAAACTTGAATGCTGAACTGTATTTTGATGAAGTGAAATACCTGCTTTTCAGCAGGCAGAGTATGCTCTGTATTGAGCTGAGGTCTCAAGGCTAAGTGGGACTTAAGAAACACAGAAAGAAAGTTGCACTGTATTGTGAACAGCTTTATTTTCCTGCCTTTTTCTCTTTTGGCAGTTTGTTTATTTTGTTTTTGATTATTAAGGCTGTGTGGAATCCTGACTGAGGTTATAAAGTCTGAGAAAGTACTTACCTGCCTTAAAGAATTAAGTAAAAAGAACTTTATACTGACAAGACACAATTGTTGAAACTTTATTTGTGTTTGATTGAATTTTTCATTGCTGCTTTAAACTCCAGTCCTGCAGGGTGACTCCAGGCCGGGTCACACGCGATTGCATTATTGTTTGTAGCCATCAAGTTTCTACAGAGCCCTGCTCTGGGTAATACCGATGGCCACAAGAGACATTATAATATTCCTGGTCTTATATACTCTCCCTTTCCTAATAATTCCTAGAATCGCTTGCTTTTTTGGCTGCCACTGCATATTGGGCAGATGGTTTCAGCATATTGTCTGCGTTGACACCTAGATCTTCTTGGGTGCTAACCCCTAAGGTTCTAGCATCAGGTAACTATCCCCCCTCTTTTACATAAACCGTGCTAGCGATTTTTTACCGCAGGCCAGCGTGTTAAATGCTCTGCGCTGCCCCCGATGCTCATAGAGTTTCTATAAGCGTCGGAAGAAGCACGGAGCATTCAGCGCGCCAGCCTGCGCTAAAAACCACCATCGCGGTTTTGTAAAAGGGGGGGGAACGATTTGGATTATTCTTCCCAATATACATCACTTTGCATTTCTCCTTTTACAAAGGCGCTCTAGGGCGTCTTAGTGCACGCTGGATGCTAACTCATGGCAACACGTCCATAGGATATAATGGACATGTTATCACGCATTAGCATTTAGCGCGCCTTAGTTGAAGGACCCCTAAATGTCATCTTTCAGTTGGATGCCCAGTCTTCGAGTTTCCTAAGGTCTTCCTGCAATTGTTCAGTCTGCATGTATTTAACAACTTTGAATAGTTTTGTGTCATCTGCAAATTGTAATCATATCACTTGTTATTCCGATTTCCAGTACAGATCCCTGAAAAGGAATTAGGTCCCAATTATTGCCCCACATTCTCTCTCTGTCATTAGCAAGACAGATGCATCTGGGGGACATATCTTAGAGACAAAAATTCTCCCAAACATGTCCAGTTTATTGTCAGCTCTTCAACTCTTTTTATATCATTTTACATGAATCAGTGTTGTCAGCATATGACGTAAATGCAAACCATATATGGACACAGGTCACATGAAACTTTAAAGAAATAACAAACATCTTTCTATCTAAAGTCCAAAGTTTAAAGGTGCTTTTGGTCAACAGAGCCTTTTTCTTATCTAAAGCTTCTTACAAATACAGCTATGAAAACAATTGAATTTACTTCACAACAAGATAAGAACACACATCTTCTCAAACATAAAATGGCCTTGCAGTATTTCAACAAGAGAAGGAAAAACAAACAGGGTCTGGTTTTTTTACAGCTTCAAACACAGCCTAAGGAAAACTACACGTGTCCCTTCAATCCCTGTGGCATAGCAACCAGAACACGGGAAGTCATCATGCCATTGTATCGAGCGATGGTGCGTCCACATCTGGAATACTGCGTTCAGTATTGGTCGCCGCACCTCAAGAAGGACATGGCGGTACTTGAGAGAGTCCAAAGGAGAGCAACGAAATTGGTAAGAGGGCTGAAACACTGCTCATACGCCGAGAGGCTGGATAGACTGGGGCTCTTCTCTCTGGAGAAAAGGAGGCTCAGGGGAGATATGATAGAGACCTTCAAGATCATGAGGGGCATAGAAAAGGTGGATAGGGACAGATTCTTCAGACTGAAGGGGACAGCAAATACGAGGGGGCATTCTGAGAAACTGAAGGGAGACAGGTTCAAAACAAATGCAAGAAAGTTTTTTTTCACCCAAAGGGTCGTGGACACTTGGAATGCGCTACCGGAGGAAGTGATCAGGCAGAATACGGTACAAGGATTCAAACAGGGATTGGATGGATTCCTGAGGGATAAAGGGATCGTGGGATACTGAGGGAGGAGCTGGGATATAACACAAGTATAGGAAGTTAATCAGGTAATGAGTATAAACCAACCTGGTCGTGCATGTGCAAGACCGGAGGGCTAGGACTTTGATAGGAAGGCAGGACTTAAATGGGAAACCAAGGTGGCAAGGGAGCCCCTTCTGATGATTCAGACAGGTCTTGACCTGTTTTGGGCCGCCGCGGGAGCGGACTGCTGGGCAGGATGGACCTATGGTCTGACCCGGCGGAGGCACTGCTTATGTTCTTATGTTCACCTTCCTCCATTGAGAAAAATGACCATTTAATCCTACCTTCCAATAACCAATTCCTAATCCATAACTGAACGTTGCCTCCTATACTCTGACTTTTTAATTTTCTCAGGATTCTCTCATGAGGAACTTTGTCAAAAGCTTTCTGAAAATCTAGATACACTACATCAACCTGCTCACCTTTATCCACATATTTATTCACACCTTCAAAGAAATGAAAGAAATTGGTACAACAAGACTTTCTATGACTGAACCCATGCTGACTCTGACCCAGTAAACCATGTTTGTCTATATGTTCCATAATTTTATTTTTTATAATTGTTTCCACCATTTTGCCCAGCACTGAAGTCAGGCTTACTGGTCTGTAATTTCCCGAATCTCCCCTGGAACCCATTTTAAAAATCGGTGTAACATTGGCCACCATCCAATCTTCAGGTACTACAGACGATTTTAACAAAAGGCTACAGATCACTAACAGCAGGTCATCAATTTCAGGTTTGAGTTCTTTTAATACCCTGGGATGTACACCATCTGGTCCAGGCGATTTATCACTTTTTAACTTGTCAATTTGGCTTAGTACATCTTCCAGATTCACCAAGATTTCTTTCAGTTCCTCGGCATAATCACCCTTGAAAACCATTTCCGGTTCAAGTAGATCTCTTACCTCTTCTTCCATAAAGATGAAAGCAAATAATTTATTCCGTCTCTCCCATGAGCACCTCTTTTGATCCTTGATCATCCAATGGTCCCATGGATTCCCTCACAGGTTTTATGCTTCTGATGTACCTAAAAAAAATGTTATGAGTTTTTGCCTCTTTGGCAAGTCTCTCTCCATATTCTTTCTTAGCTTTCTTTATCAATGCTTTGCATCTAACATATTAGATTTCATCTCTGTTTCCTTTCAAAAGTTATTGATAAGGGAGTATAGAAAAGATTCAGCTACTTTTCAGGGAGGATGAATGGGCTAAAGGTAATAATAGCCAGGGAGCTCAAGCATCTAGAGTTCAAACTCTTATAGTGCCACTGGCTGTGTAGCTTTGGATATATAGCCAAATAACTCAGATATAATGAAAAAAACAATATAAACCACTGTGACACTTTCACTCTAACTGATGCATGAATGTCAAAGCTAGATAATAACAAAACAGCACAAGCCATGCAATTCCTCCAAAATGAAGAAAAATGCCTCAGAAAAGGGCCCTCCCACCTCCACTAAAAAGTGGTATAGATTCAAGTGGTTGAGCGGTCATCTCATCGGCAAAAAATCTCCTGAGGCAGCAGATTTGTGAAACGCTGGCCACCGTAGGTGTACCGATCAGCAGAAGGATAAGTGGATATAATTTTTCTTCTAATTTTTCAACAAAGACATCACAGAGTTGTTTCAATTGAAACTCCAATGGAGGTTTTTTGCCGATGAAGTGACCGCTCAACCACTTGAATCTATACCACTTTTTTTTTTTTTTTAATTCTTTATTGATTTTCAAATTTTGACAGTGCAATACAAATACTATATTAAACATGAGCATTATACATAACGCACTTAAATACACAGAATTAATACATTACCAATCCTTTTCTCCCTCCTTTCCTCACATAACTATTACACTGCACATGCATATATTATTACACATGCATAGATTATTAGCAAACCCAAATACCTTCCCTTCCCACCCCCCCAGGATGTGGAAGGAATCTGTAAAAAGTGAGATACCTGACATTCATTGCAATTCAACATATGAAGTCAATGGGCTCCACACCTTATTGAATGTCATACTAGACCCCAAACACTCCGCATTCATTCTCTCATATTTGTACGTGGAACAAAATGTGTAATTAAGTCTGTCGTAACTTTTCCAGTTACGCGTAATCATCTGGATGGCTATTCCGTTCATAATCAAGAAGAGCCGGCTTTTATATCTATCTAAAGAAGGCTTAATATGCAATATTGTACAACAAATTATGGCTTCATAGGTTAACGGGATTGATGACTCAAGAATAATATTTATTTGTCCCCAAATTGACTTCCAGAAATTAAGTATCATTGGACAATAATACAACAGATGATCCAAGGTCCCTATATCAATATGACAATGGCAGCATCTAGTAGACTTAGAACTATCTATCTTATTCAAACGAACTGGGGTCCAAAAAATCCTATATAATAAGAATAACCAATTTTGTCTCATAGATGCTGACGCTGTACATCGTAATTCGTGGCCTGGAGGTGGGAGGGCCCTTTTCTGAGGCTTTTTCCTTCATTTTGGATGAATTGCTTGGCTTGTGCTGTTTTGTTATTATCTAGCTTGACATTCATGCATCAACGAAAAATGTGTAGCTTTGGATGTCATTTTGGTTGGTTTGGTTGGTTGAATGTTTTTTTTTGGGGGGGGGGTTGTTTGTTTTTATAAGAGCATACTCAAATAAGGTTGATATCGAGTACAATGTTTTCGGTTGCTGGCTATTCAAGTATTGACAATAAATGTGACTAAGCAGCAACCAAAATGATAAAACCACTCTTCTGTGATTCTGTTAACTATAACTGGTTGGCACTGTGGCAAATTACCAACTGCTCTATTTGTGATGCCAGTATTTGATCATGAAGGAATATAACCTGAACCTGTGGCCGCCTTGTACTGCAGACCGTGCCGTTATTATCTGCCATCTGTTAGTTACTCAGGTTACGGTATTAATAACAGTTCCCCTAGAATTCTCGTAAGCTAGATCTCATGGCGACTACAAGTCTGCAAGTGGCTTGCTTTAAGACGGTCGTATGCCCCCTGAGATCTGCAATGAAAAGGCGTTATAATGGCTAATTATTATTAGGTTTCAATTTCCAACTCTGTGATGAAATCGGATGAGAAGCCCCATATTCCCAGCACAGTCTCCAGATTCACTGAGGTTTGTGGTCAATGTGAATTCTGCGGTGAACTGAACAGAGATCTGAAAGCTTATAATTAACCACTAACCCAGCCTCAGAGGGAGGGTGATAATGTAACTATCCATGTTCAGTTTTTTGTTGCGTGTTGGGCTTGCTACCTGGTGGGTGACATTGCTTCTGGATGTGGAAGTAAAGAGTAAGGGGGATGGGACATGGCTGCACGATCAAAGTAGTTTGCATGTTTTAGACAGGTGCCATTGACTCTTGTTCAAGTCCTAACGACTTGATGAATTACAGATTGAAAAAGAAATCGGTTTTGTGCTAGTCCAAAAAGATCCTCCAGCGTCATCCCCATGGTTGTTTTCAAGGTGTCCAGCCATCTGATTGCAGGTTGCTCTCTTCGCCTGGTTCCTTCGATCTTCCCAAACATGGTGTCCTTCTCCAGTGATCTTTCTCTTCTGATGGTGTGACCACAATATGACAGTCGTAACTTCATCAGTTGGGCTTCGAGTGATATAGCCAGTTTGATCTGTTCCAGAATCGATTTGTTAGGTCTTTTGGTGGCCCACAGTAGCTGCTGAAAAAGAAACCAAGTGGAGAGTGGGAATGTACACATCAGCCTTGGAACCAACAACTTTTATTAATGTAGATTCAAATAGAAACTGAGCACATATATAAATACAGGAATAGAATGTCCTTAGTCTTTAGGGACCCGACACGGTCTGAGTTTCGGCCTCCAATCGGAAGCCTGCCTCGGGGGTAATGAAGTCAGTCCACTAGATGTTGCTGTAGTCTTCAATTCTATCTGCCCTTGATTACTGCAATATCATTTACTTTGCATCTTATAAGAAGACCTCAACCCATAGATCAGGGACCCCTGATGAAGACGTGTTGATCGAAACACGGGCCGTGTCGGGTCCCTTTATCTACCCGTCTTATTGTATGCAACAAATTCTTTATTGAAATGAGCATTGCGCTTGTTTATTGAAATGGCAGCGCGCTTGATTTTCGGGTTAAAAAAATGTGACCATGTGAGTCCTTTTTATCAACGACTTCATTGGTTGCCATTTGAAGCAAGGACTTTGTTCAAATTTGGTTGTATTTGCCTTAAGGCTCTGTTTGGCTTGGCTCCAGGATACCTGTCTTCCCAATTTAAGTTACATAAATCCAATAAAAATACTTGAAACAATTGTTTGTTTACGTATCCATCTTTAAAAGCTTGTCGTTACGAGAGATTTTTAGACAAGACTTTTGCATTTCAGTTAGGAAAAATGAATTCCTGCTCAAGTACTCTGATTCCACAAGCACAATCATATTATGCTTTTAGAAAGTTATTAAAAACTTATGAGAGGCGGGGGAGTGGCCAAGATGGCGGCGAGTGGTGTGTGTTAGTCCGGAGCACTTTCCTCTGTGTACCGATATCCTCCGACGATGCCTCACACTAAGCGCAAAGGCGCGGTCCGGTTGGGTCCCTCACCGGTGGATGCTTCAACGCCATTGCGCCAGTTGACAGTGGACTTCACCACCAGGACTACCATGATTTCCGGGGAGCGAGCACTGGCGCCTGGGGATATGGCGGCCACACTGGAGCCGGAAGTTTCTCCGTCGCCCCCGGATCTAAATATTCCTCCGTTTCCCGCGAGTGTGATGCCCGACTCGCAAAGTGCACCCGATGCCGAGGTTGCTGCAGGGAAGGTCTTTGCTGAGGGAGGTCGAGTAGACATAGAACTTGCGGAGAAAGTGAAATCAGCTGGAGTGGCAAGACCTGGTACAAATCCAACGGAGGTAATTCTGATGGACGTCTGGAAAATGCTCCATAAAATGGATGGAACAGTTCAAAAGTCAGCCAAGAGACAACAGACTTGGTAAGGAAAGTAGATAGAAACATAGAAGATGACGGCAGAAAAGGGCTACAGCCCATCAAGTCTGCCCACTCTGCTTACCCACCCCCTGTCTATGCCCTAATGACCCTCGTAGGGATCCCACATGGGTATCCCATTTATTCTTAAAGTCTGGCACGCTGCCTGCCTCGATCACCTGCACTGGAAGCTTGTTCCAATGATCAACCACTCTCTCTGTGAAGAAATACTTTCTGGTGTCTGCAGCAGCCACTCTCTCCTCCTCTCCCTATTGGCTAAGGCTCTTAACATTTGCATCTCCTCTTCCTATAGGCTAAGGCTCTTTACACCTGCATTGTGATGTCATAGAACTTTCTGATTATAGAAACATGATGGCAGATAAAGGCCAAATGACCCATCATAGAAACATAGAAACATAGAAGATGACAGCAGAAAAGGGCTACAGCCCATCAAGTCTGCCCACTCTGCTTACCCACCCCCTGTCTAAGCCCTAATGACCCAATTTCCTTATCTTGACCCTCGTAGGGATCCCACATGGGTATCCCATTTATTCTTAAAGTCTGGCACGCTGTCTGCCTCGATTACCTGCACTGGAAGCTTGTTCCAATGATCAACCACTCTCTCTGTGAAGAAATACTTTCTGGTGTCGCCATGAAATTTTCCGCCCCTGAGTTTGAGCGGGTGCCCTCTTGTGGCCGAGGGTCCCTTGAGAAAGAAAATATACTCTGTCTAAGATTGTTGAAGACTCTAAGCTGGACAATGAGATTAAATTCTCTGGATTGAATGAGGATATAAATACTTTAAAATCAACTGTAGATGCTTTGGTCAAGGATAAATTACTGGTACATAGAAAAATAGAGCAAATAGAAAACTTCAACAGAAGACGTGATCTTAGACTGTTAAATTTCCCGAGGTCCTCAGAAATCTTAGCAGTGGAACTATTCAGAAAATATTTAATACAAAATCTTGGACACGCTCCCAAGGCTATACCTCCTTTAAATAAAATTTATTATTTTCCAGATTCTAAAAAGTCAGGGAGCAAACCAGGAACCGAGAATCAAGTACAACAACATACGATGGACCTGGGCAATATTTCAGAAATTCTAGAATCAACAATATCTATAATTGAAGACAGAGCTACTCTGCTTATTTTTCAGCAAGATTTGAATTCTGTTTTAAAATTATACTTCCGAAAATCACAAATTTTCTTCTTTGGGCAACGAATATGGATATTCCCTGATGTGAATAAAGAAACTCAGGAAAGAAGGAAACTTTTTCTTGCGATGAGGCAAGAAACTAAAGATATTGGAGCGACCTTTCAACTAATGTACCCTTGTAAACGCCTCATTAAATATGCAGGGAATAAATATACTTTTTTTTTTGTTCCAGGCCATTTGCAATCTTTTCTGGACTTAAAGAAGTTCTCCAGAGGATAATTGGAGGTAATAGTTGATAGCAGACCACCGTCAAGCCTTTAATATAATTTTATGTTTCTTCCAAATAAGTCAGTCCCTTGTATGTGACCACTCCCTCCACAGATTGAAGAGGTCTAAGAAGGATAGAATTTGTTTTCCTCTGTCTTATTAATCTGAGAGTTCATTAATAACTGGTTACTTTTCCGTTTTTACTATCCAAGTTGTAATACTTGTATGTTAATTCAAATTCAATAAAATATGAAAGTACAAAAACTTATCTGTTTGATAAGTTTGTAACTTGAATATTGTTGTATCTCTGCCTATATGTATATTTCACTAATTGTACAGTCCTTCTTTGATGTGAACCGCCTGGAACTTATGGTTGGGTGGTATACAAAAATAAAGATTATTATTATTATTAAACCGCAAAACTCTGAAACTAACTTCTGCACTTGCATATGCGGTCCTGGAATTGAAACCCTGAGAGACAGGCTGCGTGGGGGTAATCAAATGAGCGCAAGAAACTCCTGCTTACATTATTTTCGTCCTGGTGCAATGAAGTGTCGGATGACTTGCCCAGAGTCACAAGGAGGTGTGGTGGGAATTGAATTCACAGCCCCAGGGTGCTGAGACAGCCGCTCCAGCCACTCCTCCTACCTTTCGTCTCTGATTGGGTTCTAAAGGAGATCTCTTTTTAATTTAATTCAGAAGATGTCAATGTCCTCCTTTAGTGAAGAGAAAAGAATCAATTAGGCCTATATTCTGTGAACGGCACCCGAAGACCAGACAGAGAATGACAGCTAAAGGCCTTGTTAACCCTTTCAGGACCAAGGGACATATTTGTCCCATAACTTTAAAATCCTATAAATTTTGATTGGGATAGTCTACAGTTCTAAATTTGATATGTACGGATTCCATATGATACTGCCTTTATGTAAACAAACCGGTTCCGACATTCATTCATTAGCGTCGTTGCCAGATTGACGAGAAGATTCACTTGCCACACTGTCCATAAGCCAGAAGTGTGATTTTTTTAAATAAAAATAATGATATTTCACAAAAAAAATCAATTTTTTGGCATCTGCAAGCCCTTTTTACCATAAAAATGTCGTCAAAACCACAAAAATTGGCCTACGATCCTTATGGTCCTGAAAGGGTTAAACAAGGCATCCGACTGTATCAACTCAACGCACTTTTACTTGTCACCAAAAACAAAACAGGTGCATACGTGTGTCACAAACACTAATACAGAGCAACCAATAAAACGAAACGTGAGGAGGAAAAAGCCTCAGACCCCAACCTCCACCCTACAGAGACAGTCGACAGATAAAGCAGGGTAAAACCTCATAGGCATTAAAAAAAAAGCTTCTCATATGCAAATTAAATTGAGGCTCTGTGCAATGCAAGTAAATCCACTGAAATGTCAAAAATTGACAAATAAAAGGCATAGCTGCATTAGAAAAATTCTGCCACACCGACGATGGCCAGCGTTTCATATTCAAGGCTGCTTCAGGGCGTAGACACACTGCACAGACCCTGTAGCGTCAGAAACCACCTCAGTGGCGTCGTGCTCTTTTCCTCTGGGCACTTGTCGCAGTGCCCCTGTATTAGGGTATGTGACAGCGATATGGAGAGGGTGAGAGGCGCCTGTGGCAATGGTGCCCCTCCCCCGCCCTCATCTCCACCTCACCCCCCACCCCACCCCACCCGCTCCTTTATTGATTTATTCAGTTTTCTATACCGTTCTCCCAGGGGAGATCAGAACGGTTTACATTAATTTATTCAGGAACTCAAGCATTTTTCCCCGACTGTCCTGGTGGGTCATCAACTTGGCAGCTAGGCTTCAATGCTAAAAAATGTAAAGTAATGCACCTAGGCAAAAAAAATCCACACAGAACTTGCACACTAAATGGTGAAACCTTGTCCAGGACCACGGTGGAACGTGATTTAGGAGTGATCATTAGCGATGATATGAAGGCTGCCAATCAAGTAGAGAAGGCTTCGTCCAAGGCAAGACAAATGATGGGCTGTATCCGTAGGGGTTTTGTCAGCAGAAAACCTGAGGTCATAATGCCACTGTACAGATCCATGGTGAGACCTCGTCTCGAGTATTGTGTTCAATTCTGGAGACCACACTACCGAAAAGATGTGTTGAGAATTGAGTCGGTTCAGCGAATGGCTACCAGGATGGTTTTGGGGCTCAGGGAACTCACGTATGAAGAAAGGTTAAAAAAACTACGGATGTACTCACTGGAGGAGCGAAGAGAGAGAGGGGACATGATTGAGACCTTTAAGTATATTACTGGGCGTATAGAGGTGAAAGATGATATCTTCAGTCTTACAGGGCCCTCGGTAACCAGAGGACACTCGCTGAAAATCAGGGGAGGGAAATTTCGGGGTGATGCTAGGAAGTACTTCTTCACCGAAAGGGTGGTCGATCATTGGAACGAGCTGCCTCAGCGGGTGATTGAGGCCAGCAGCGTGTTAGATTTCAAGAGAAAATGGGATATTCATGTGGGATCTCTAGGAGAGTAAGAATCAGGGAGTGGGTCACTGGTATGGGCAGACTCGATGGGCTATGGCCCTTTTCTGCCGTCAATTTCTATGTTTCTATGTTTCTATTTAATATACTGGGGGAGTGATTAGGTGACTTGCCCAGGGTCACAAGGAGCAGCATGGGTTTGAACCCACAACCTCAGGGTGCTGAGGCTGTAGCTTTAACCACCGCACCACACTCTCCCGCACCCCACTTGCCGCGCCCCTTCCCTCCCCCCATACCTCTTTAATGTTCCCAGCACAAGTAGCAACCTCCTCCCCACCTGCTGCTCGTGCCAGCGTCGGCTCTTCCTCTGACGTCGCTTCATAGGCGCAGGTCCAGGAAATGATGTCAGAGGAAGAGCCGACGCTGGCACGAGCAGCAGATTGGGGGGTTGCTCCTCATGCCGTGAATGTTAGAGGTTTTTAGAGAAGGGAAGGGTGCAAGTGTGCAGTAGTGGGGGGCAGGGTGGAGATGAGGTGGACCCCCGCCTTACTATGCAACTGGTTTGTAACACACATATGTACCTGTTTTGATTTTGACGACAAGCAGAAGAGTGTTTAGTCATTTTTCTATGTTCTTTTGTACTGGTGTCTATGAAACAGTATAACTACATCTGAAGTGAAATAATTCACAAAGTTAGATGTCTCTTGGGTGTTAACTGTATCTCTCTGTCTCTTCCCACTTTAGATATATATATTTCAGCAATTAGCAGCTGGAAACCAAGTCTGGGAAGATGCCCAGTTCCTGAAATCAGTGAACCATAGGGAAAATCTTGAAGACATCCAATACTTTCCATTACAATTAGATTTTCCTCTTTATTATTCACTTAAGTATAAGCAAAATAGCATTCCCAATCTGGCACAACTCCCTGTTAGACAGTGCTAAAGACATGGATTCTCTCAAGTATTGTACCAATGTTCATAATGTTATTTAAAAGAAAAAATCTGCAGAATGCTGTACAGGATGCAGGCAACGTTTATTTCAAGAAACAATTTTTTGCGCACAATAAGACCACCTCGGGTAGATAAAGGGACCTGACAGGGCCCGTGTTTCAATCCACACAACTTCATCACGGGTCCCTGATCTAGGGGTTGAGGTCTTGAGTAAGGCGTATCACTGCTAGAGAGGGCTGTGATCCTCAAGACCTCAACCCCTAGATCAGGGAAATACAATAGTTTCTATATTCAGAATAAGATTCCAAGCTATAAAAGCCCCCTCTCTGTAACACACCGGTCTCTCTCTATCTCTGGAACCCGAAGCTTAGACCACCACTCCCCTTTCTCTCTCTCTTGCTCTACCTGGAACATCACACTTCTCTGTTTCATCATCACCCCTTTTTTTCTGTCTCTCTTCCCCTTGGATTCTTTTCTTTGTCCTCTCTCATTCACGGGAGCACAGAAGCAGTCTCTGTATTCACTCTGTATTTGTAAAGCTTATGTGTCTTTTTAAAGATTGCCTTTCTGTATTTCTTTATGCAATCACTTCTGGCTATGCTTGTCATTTGATTCTACTTCCTAATGAATCTTCTGTGATGGTATTGAACTCGGGACCTGGCGTTTGTAAAGGCGCTTCAACCTATCCCCTCCATCCTTACATTTTGGGGGCTTGTCTTGGTCCTGCCTGACGATTTCATCTGGATAAATAGAATTCAATTTTTTTTTTCTTGTATGCACTGTGCAATAGGATTATTGGATGCATAAGACAAGGTGAGAGATGGTATTTTCCACTCAGAAGGTCTTGTGCAGTACAGACAGAGTGAGATAGCATCCTGTACAGTGTTCTGCGGTTTTTTCTTTTGTTTTGGTTTCACCGTTTCTTCACTGCAGACTTGTTGGATTTTGTTTTTTTGTCTAAATTAGATTGTAAGCTCTTCTGAGCAGGGACTGTCTATTGTATGTTAATATGTACAGCGCTGCGTGTGCCTTTTCAGCGCTATAGAAATAATAAATAGCAGTAGTAAAGTGTGGTGAAGTGGTTAGAGCTGCAGCCTCAGCACCCTGAGGTTGTGGGTTCAAATCCTGTGCTGCTCCTTGTGACCCTGGGCAAGTCACTTAATCCTCCACTGCCCCAGGTACATTAGATAGACTGTGAGACAGGGAAAAATGCTTGAAGTACCTGATTTGTAACCCATTCTGGGCTCCTTTGGGAGGACAGGCTAAAAAATTAAATATACAATCAAACTTTGGTTTGCGAGTAACCCGATTTGTGAGTGTTTTGCAAAACGTGTCTCGCAAACCGAGTGTTGACTCGATTTGAGAGCACCTTCCCCCCCCCCCCCCCCCACGATAACCGGCATCGCTCCCCCCCAGCTCACAAAGGCCCCCCTCCCCGCTCGAACCAGCACCCCCCGCCTGAACAACTTGAACTTACCTCCCCCACCCCCTGTTCTGGCACTGGCACGCAGCCCACAGGACGTGCCGGTGCCGCTAGAAGATCTTCCTGCCTCTGCCGGCCTTGAGCATGCATTTGTGCATGCTCAAGGCCTTCTAATTCTCCCTCTCGCCAAGATTCTCAAGGCCGGCAGAGGCAGGAAGATCTTCTAGCGGCACCGGCACGTCCTGTGGGCTGCGTGCCGGTGCCAGACGGGTGGTTGTTCAGGCAGAGGGTGCCGTTTCGCGCGGAGGGGGGGGGCCTTTGCGAGCGAGGGGGAGCAGCGCCACTGGCCTCGGGGGGGTGGGAACATATCAAAGTGAGTTTCCATCATTTCCTATGGGGAAACTCGCTTTGATATACAAGTATTTTGGTTTACGAGCATGCTTCTGGAACAAATTATGCTCGTAAACCAAGGTACCACTGTATATGTATGTTTTTTTTTATCTTGATTGTTTTTATATTGTTATTAATTTGTCTTTATAAGATTACATATTTATTTGTTAGTTATAATGTTGCTACGACTCCTGATGCAGGCATATGTTTTGCCAAAACATGGCCTTGTAGAATCATTTTGCATTATGAACTCTTCCCCGTATTGAAGACCTTTAGACTCTACCATTGAATTATTTTCTTTGGACCAGTTCTTCCACTCTTGTTTTACCTTCTCACTGGCATGGAGCGATGACCATCCGTCTCTTCTTTCCATCAGTATTCTCGGCTTGCCCAGTTTAAGGATGGTGTGTTGGAAATATGAATAAATACAGAGTAAAAGTAAGTTCTAGTGGACCTCTAGTCTAAACCATGGTCAGGTAGTCCGCTCATGAGAAGACAGTTGAACACTTCTACGCAGGCAATGGGAGAGAAAATTCAATCAATATTGCTAAGATGGTGGAATTAATGATTCATAAATCAGAATGCTTATTTCTCTTAAGTTTTGGATCTTATCCATTAGCTGGCATTTTTTTTACAGAAAGAACTGTAGGAACATCTTATGTGTCCACTTATATATCCATCTGTGGTTTTAACTGCATGTGCTCTGGAACTTTTCATGTAATCTTTCTTACAAAAGAACTTTAGACAGGCAAGTTTCAAACATTAGGACAACAGGAGAAGAAGCTAGAATGGAGTAGGACAGAAATGATTTGTAGGAGTTACATAGGCCTCGTTAGTTGATGATCACGGTGAACTGGCGGCCAAATCAATACTTTTGTCAGGGAATGCCAAGATTTTCCAGCTGATGAAAAGAATGAGCCAACAATCGGAGCACCATGGAAGGGGGTTCCCCAGGCCCCACCATCAGAACAAATAGAAGGAGCACCTTCAACACCAATTGGGCTCCAGGAGATGGAAGGAGTGGTGGGCCCAAGAGAAGGAAGCTCATTGGCTGCAAAGCAGCAAGACGGTAGGGAAAGGAGGGGCAGAGACTGAATTTTGCAGCAGGTGTTCGTAGGGGAAGCGAGGGTGGCATTGAAAGGACTGCTGGGAGGAGAAGAGTGAAAAGGAGAAAGAAGAGACAAAATTGTACCTGGGAGGGTCAGGGAGAGAGGATTATACTGAGTCTTCCATAGAATATTTGCCTTCTATTCCATGCATTGATTTAAAGTGCTCTTTTTGGCACTCAGCCCACTTTTAGAAAATTACTTGTCAATCCCACTGAGCAGATATGGATGATGAGGTCCAAGGTCGTTACATACGGGGGAGAGGGAACCTTCAGTCTGACATCCAATAAAATCACTCGAAAAGGTTTCATTGTACAAAGGGGTGCTGAAAAGTTCACAGCCCAACCAAGAAGAGAATGATGCGGAGTCATGAAACTTATGAGTTATTCCACACTTTTCATTTCAATGAGGCAAATGCATCTAGTAAATGGGCACAAGTATAGGGAAACCAAGCCATTGTGACATCACCAATGAGGTTGGGTTTTAGGCATTAATGGAATGAGGCATTATGACATCACAATAGGAGGGGCCACTGAAAGGTTCTCAGCCCAACCAAGAAGGGAATGATGTGGAGCCATGAAACATACAAGTTAATAATAATAATAATTTTATTTCTTATATGCCGCTATACCATAAGTTCAAAGCGGTTTACAACAAGATACATACAGTCAGAGAATGAGATGTAAGGAAAAAAACAAGTCGAACTGGGTATACAATTACAAATGGAAGAGAACCAAGTTGGTTTGAATCTAAAGGATGTATATAGTCAAAGATTAAGTTACAAGGGGAAAACAATTTGAGTTGGAATATCATTACAAAATAGGAAAAACATAGTTAGTCTAAGGTCTAGAGATTGGGGGATTGGGAAGAGGATAGCTGAGGGGAATTGGGCATGAATTGGGATTAGAATTTGTTAAACAGACGGGTCTTCAGAGATTTTCTGAAGTCGGCGTATGAAGTGGCCTCGAGTATGGGTTTTACAAGCCACACTTCTCTTGATACTTTGTGTCAATGAGGCAAATGCATCTAGTAAATGGGAAACCAAGCCATTGTGATATCACTGATGAGGTTGGCTCATAGGCATTGGTGGAATGAGGCATTATGATGTCACAATAGGAGGGGCCAATGAAAGGTTCTCAGCCCAACCAAGAAGGGAATGATGTGGAGCCATGAAACATACAAGTTAGTCCATAGTTCTATAGGATTGGGCAACACATTGACGAAATGGGTTGGGAACTAGCTTGGAGGTAGGCTAGTGGGTAGTGGTGAACGGCACCCTCTCCGAAATGACGGAGGTAATCAGTGGAGTGTCGCAGGGCTCGGTCCTGGGCCCGATCCTATTCAACATCTTTATAAGAGACTTGGCAGAAGGGCTGCGAGGTAAAATAACATTATTCGCCGATGACGCCAAACTAAGCAATGTAGTGGGCAAAAGCACAACAGACATAAATTCAATGTCCGACAACATGATGCACGACCTACTCCTACTGGAGCGCTGGTCTAGGTCCTGGCAACTCAGCTTCAATGCCAAAAAATGCAAAGTCATGCACCTGGGCAGCCAAAATCCATGCAAGACTTACACCCTTAATGGCGAGATCCTAACAAAAACTGAAGCAGAACGAGACTTAGGGGTGATCGTCAGTGAGAACATGAAGACTGCCAATCAAGTGGAACAAGCTTCATCCAAGGCAAGGCAAATCATAGGTTGCATACGCAGGAGTTTCATCAGCCGTAAGCCTGAAGTCATTATGCCATTGTATAGATCCATGGTGAGGCCCCACCTGGAATACTGTGTGCAATTCTGGAGGCCGCATTACCGTAAGGATGTGCTGAGACTGGAGTCGGTCCAGAGAATGGCCACCCGGATGGTCTCAGGATTCAAGGATCTCCCGTACGAGGAACGGCTGGATAAATTGCAGCTGTACTCACTCGAGGAACGCAGAGAGAGGGGTGACATGATCGAGACATTCAAGTACCTCACGGGCCGCATCGAGGTGGAAGAAGATATCTTCTTTTTCAAGGGTCTCGCAGCAACAAGGGGGCATCCGTGGAAAATCAGGGGCGGGAAACTGCACGGGGACACCAGGAAATTCTTTTTCACTGAAAGGGTGGTTGATCGCTGGAATAGTCTTCCCCTTCAGGTGATTGAGGCCAGCAGCGTGCCTGATTTTAAGGCCAAATGGGATAGACATATGGGATCTATTCACAGAGAAAGGTAGGGGAGGGTCATTGGGGTGGGCAGACTAGATGGGCCGTGGCCCTTATCTGCCGTCTATTTCTATGTTTCTATACTTTTCTTTATTTATATACCACTTATATCCTAAGTAGTTTTACATTCAGGTACTTTATTATAGTTCCCTAATTGTCCTGGTGGGCTCAAGCTCTATCCAGTGTACCTGGGGCAATGGGGGGATTGACTAGCCTACGGTCACAGGGAGAGATTTGAACCCACAACCTCAGGGTGCTGAGGCTGTAGGTCTAACCACGGCACTGCACACTCCCACTTGATATGTTATGTTTTGTTCCATATCATTGAAATGAAAAGTGTCAAGAAAAATGTGGAATAACTCGTAAGTTTCATGGCTCTGCATCATTCGCTTCTTGGTTGGATTGAGAGTTTTTTCAGTGGTTCCCCGTAGCGATATATTATTTTTGAATAATGTTATTTTGATGATTATTTTCTCTTAGTACACTGATTGGTTTCATTGTTATTACTATTTCTTCGTTTCTTATATCACTTCATTAATTATTGTTCCTTAAACACTCACCCAGTGGTAAAGCTTGTAATATATAAATCATGTCTTCTTATGCTATTTAAAAATCTTTCCCTCATTTCAGCCTTGATGGTTTCAACCCTGGTTGCTATACTAAAAATATTTCCTGAAGTCTGTTTTTCTTTCTGTGATTTTCTCTTAACTATACAGCTCACATTCTAAGAAGCTTACAGCCTCTCCTATGTGTATCAGGGCATTATCAGGATAAGTAGAAGCGGCATGATTGGGATTTTAAGCCATGATTGAAAGGATTTAAAGACAGCAGTTTAAGGTCTTCATATGGATGGACCTTTCTTCATGCGCCATGCAAGGGGAAGCATCCTTTATCTAAATTTTGTGTCTTCAGAATAGCTGCCATGCAAATCATGGAGAATCCATTCCTGCTAAAATTCTAATAGACTGTAGACTAGCCAATCATCCTGAGAGCAATAGGTGACTATAGAGTGTCAGAGCTCCCCTGCGCCCAGCTATCAAACTTAAGACAGCGAAGATACCAACCATTCCTACAAGCTCTGGGCAAGTTAGTCAGACTGTTCAAAACTATGCTTTCATGTGGCAACACTGCCACCTACAGGAACCCCTCAGCGTTGTGACAGAAACAAAAAACATTCTTCAAAATGATTGTGCCATTTATAGGATAATAAACAGGCCAAATCAGATATTCACAGAATGATATATCTAGATATGTTAGAAATGATATTTTAAGCCAATGCTATTATAATTTCTCAGAATCTATATACACAAAACTTGTTTGTAATGGGGCGAGCAATTTTCAAAGCCATTTAACTGAAAATAGCTTTCTTCTGCCCAGCCGAGAGTACATGCGAGCTTCCTTAAGCAGTGTTCTCAGGGGAGTGAAATGGGATTTACAAAAGCACACTATACTGCCCCCTCATCTTCTTCAGGGGCAAAGCACACATGTTTCTTCAGTGCACGTCCTTTGCAACTGCAGATTCTGAAAGGGAAATTGCGTTGGTAGTTCTCCTTTGTAGAAACATTGAAGAAACATGATGGCAGATAAAAGCCAAATGCCTCATCCAGAACATCCACTATCTCTTCCTTTCCCTATTGGCTAAGGCTCTTAACATTTGCATCTCATCTTCCTATAGGCTAAGGCTCTTTACACCTGCATTGTGATGTCATGGAACTTTATGATTATAGAAACATGATGGCAGATAAAAGCCAAATGCCTCATCCAGAACATCCACTATCTATTCCATTCCCTATTGGCTAAGGCTCTTAACATTTGCATCTCATCTTCCTATAGGCTAAGGCTCTTTACACCTGCATTGTGATGTCATGGAACTTTATGATTATAGAAACATGATGGCAGATAAAGGCCACATGGCCCATCCAGTCTTCTCATCTGCAGCATCCACTATCTCCTCCTCTCCCTATTGGCTAAGGCTCTTTACACATGCATTGTGATGCCATAGAACTTTATGGTTATAGAAACATAGTCTCGTGTCTAATAATAACCACTTAATAATATACTCTGTATCACACTGAGGCCTCAGATTCGGAGCATACGCGAAGTCCTATCACGGACTAGACGATCAGCGTATTCCAAGCTCCACACTCCAGTCATAGGCCTCCTAACTGCACTAGTTTATTAACTTCTATTATATCAAAACGTCTTTTTTCTTATACTTTTTTTCTTTATTTTCTTTACTTATTTTCAAAACAGCACTACTCTTATAATCTAAAAATTTTCTAAGTGCTTGAGAAAATTGGCAGATCTAAAAGCACGCTATGCCTTAATGCCTGTGGCTAGTGGCCCTGACGCAGTGGAGTGTAATTGATTTCCACGAAACGCTGGCCGCGTCGGCCCAGATAGGCGAAGGCTAAGGCTTTAACATTCAAGTTTCAATTAAGATAAGTGATCTGTCTGCCTGTTAAAAATTCAGATGCTTTGTATTTCACTTGAAGATATATATAGTATAAACATTTTAGGACGCACTTAGAAAATTTTTAGATTATAAGAGTAGTGCTGTTTTGAAAATAAGTAAAGAAAATAAAGAAAAAAAAAGTATAAGAAAAAAGACGTTTTGATATAATAGAAGTTAATAAACTAGTGCCTATGACTGGAGTGTGGAGCTTGGAATACGCTGATCGTCTAGTCCGTGATAGACACATGAGTATGAGTTTTTGTTAAAAACCACTTGGGTTTGGTTATTTAGTATAGAAACATAGTAACATGATGGTAGATAAAGGCCAAATGTCCCATCCAGTCTGTCCATCCTCTGAAACCATTAACTCTTCCTCTCTCTAACAGATCCCACATGCCTATCCCAGGCTTTCTTGCATTCAGACTCAGTCTCTGTCTCCACCACCTCTTCCGGGAGACTATTCCATGCATCTACCACCCTTTCTGTAAAAAAAGTATTTCCTTAGATTATTCCTGAGCTAATCACCTCAACTTCATCCTATGCCCTCTCATTCCAGAGCTTCCTTTCAAATGAGTCTTGACTTATGCACATGTAGGTATTTAAATATATATATCATATCTCCCATCTCCTGCCTTTCCTTCAAAGTATACGTTAAGATCTTTAAGCTTTTCCCTATACGCCTTATGATGAAGACCACACACCATTTTAATAGCCTTCCTCTGGACCGACTCCATCCTTTTTATATCTTTTTGAAGGTGTGACCTCCAGAATTGTACACAATATTCTAAATGAGGTCTCACCTGAGTCTTATACAGGGGCATCAATACCTCCTTTTTCCTACTGGCCATATATTTCCCTATGCACCCTAGCATCCTTCTAGCTTTCGCTGTCACCTTTTCAACCTGTTTGGCCACTTTAAGATAACCACATACAATCACATCCAAGCCCTGCTATTCTGTTGTTCACAAAAGTTTTTCACCCCCTACACCTTACCGTTCCCTTGGGTTTTTGCAGCCCAAAAGCATGACCTTGCATTTCTTAGCATTAAATTTTAGTTGCCAAATTTCAGACCATTCTTCAAGCTTCGCCAGGTCTTTCTTCATGTTATTCACACCATCCAGCGTGTCTACTCTATTGCAGATTTTGGTATCATCCGCAGAGGCAAATCTTATCCGACAGCCCTGTGAACAAGGAGGCTTATTAACATTGGCCCTTAACGCATTAATAGAGCTTAATTTTGAAATAAAGGATTCCTACTAAAGGCAACTCGACTCATCTACAAAATCAGTCATTATAAAGCTCTAATGGTCTCATTAATGGCAACATCTCAATCAGAATGGCAGCCAATAAGAACAGATTGGTCAATTAGTCTGGCCAATTGCCTTCCTCTCTGGTTCTCTACTTTGGGCACATTAGCATATGAATCCCTATATTCAGATCAACACTGTGTCCCCTCCACTCATCTTTTACCCAAGCAATTAATGCTATTCTTTTTCTTCCTGTCTGTTTGCCCCAAGTTGCCCTTGACCATCTCCACTGGTGGACTTCCTCTTTATTGCTTACAAGTCCTATGGTTCATCTGCCCTGAACCCATTTTATTTGTTTTAAGCATTGTAGCCTAAGTCAGGGGTGGGCAACTTCGGTCCTCAAGGGCCAGAATCCAGTCGGGTTTTCAGGATTTCCCCAATGAATATGCATGAGATCTATTTGCATGCACTGCTTTCAATGCATATTCATTGGGGAAATCCTGAAAACCCGACTGGATTCTGGCCCTTGAGGACCGGAGTTGCCTAGCCCTGGCCTAAGTGGTTCACATTCAGGTACCCAAGCATTTTTCCCTATCTGTCCTGGTGGACTCACACTCTATCTAATGTACCTGGGGCAATGGGGGATTAAGAGACCTGCCCAGGGCCACAAGGAGCAATGTTGGATTTGAACCCACAACCTGTACTCTTAATAGAGAAGATCTATTATACCAGTGGTTCCCAACCCTGTCCTGGAGGACCACCAGACCAATCGGGTTTTCAAGCTAGCCCTAATGAATATGCATGGAGCCAATGTGCATGCCTGTCACATCCATTATATGCAAATCGCTCTCATGCATATTCATTAGGGTAGCCTGAAAACCCGATTGGCCTGGTGGTCCTCCAGGACAGGGTTGGGAACCACTGCATTAGACTCATTAAATTGTATTTTTTTTTTTTGTACATGCCACCAGATTCATGGACTCAAGCCAAAGAACATTTTTATGAATTTATTTTTCATAATTCACTTGTGACTTCACACTGCTTATTATTAAGCAACATCAATTTACATTTGGAAGTAGAATCAGATCAGGTTGTAGTCAATTTACTGCTTTTCTGTCATCACTGGATTACTCTTTGTTACAACCTTCACAAACTCATGTTGGAGCTCATCATTTAGACCTCGTATCAATAACTACTAAATTAGAATCCACTTCTCAAATTTTGTTAAAGGTAAATGGTTACCAACACCTTGGTCAGACCATTTTATTTATTATTTTTCTCTGGGATGGACTAAAAAATTTAATTCTACACCAAAGTTGCTAAAATCTGAAATTCTTGTTACAAAATCACCTAATCCAATAGAGTTCTTGAAGGGGGTAGAATTACTACCAGAAGGTAATAATCATGAATTCCCATCAGATTGGAAAAATTTTTGTAATACCATTTTAGACAAAATTGCCCCTAAGCATGTTATAGACGATCGGATGGTTCCAAAAAATTGAATGATGCAGAATTAGGGATGAAGCGAACAGTGCGTCGTTTTGAGAGAAAATGGCTAAAATCAAAATCGGAAATAGACAAAGAAAAGTGGAAGAAGGAAGTTAGAAGTTATTTAAAAAATTGCTAAGGGAGAAATGAAAATCTTATTATTCTGCAACGGTTGGTAATACTAGCATTGAGGTAAAAAAAATCATTTCAATTAGTTAATACTTTGTTCACACAGGGCATTGAGCTGGCGTTGGTTCTAGCCACGTAGCGTGGGGTGTAGCGCGTGCAAAAATCCTGCGTACGCTAAAAACACTAGCGCACCTTAGCAAAAGGAGCCCACATTCTTAAGGGTTGCTATTACCTCAAATGATCTAGCAAACTTTTTTTTAGATCTCAAGTTCTACTTTGGAGATCTTGTTTATCTTGCCTAGGGAATTGTGATTTCTATTTAAGTACGAAGGAAGATGAGATCCATGCAGATCTACATTGATCTACATTTGAAAATCCGAACTGGAATGATTTTTCCAAACTCTTCCATAAATATGGAAAATCATATTGTATGTTCAATTCCTGCCCCTCAGATCTTATGTTAGCGGCACCTTTTACTAAGCTGCGGTAGCGTTTTTAGCGCTAAACCCCACACTATGTGGAAAAACTAACGCCAGCTCAGTGGAGGCGTTAGCATCTAGCGCGGGTGGCATTGTAGCGTGCGCTAAAACCGCTAGGGCAGCTTTGTAAAAGGAGCCCTAAATTTCAAGCCGAAATTATTAGAATGGCTATCTGATTCTTTGATTACAGGAAAGTTTCCTCGAGAGGAGGGCCATATAATCTTTACTCCAATAATTAAAAATAAGAAAGAAACAATATCATCGCCAGCTAATTATAGACCGGATGCATCAATCCCTTTATTTGCAAAAATTATGGCGGGTCTGGTCCAAATTCAGTTAACAAAATTTCTCGAGCAACACTCTTTACTTCATGATTTTCACTCGGGTTTTAGCACAGAAACGGTGTTAGCTACAATGTTACAATATCTAAACAAGTTACTGAGCAAGGGTAGCAGTGCGTTGGTTCTACACTTTGACCTAAGTAGTGCGTTTGATTTGGTGGATCACTCCAAATTATTGGCCTGCTTAGACGCCTTGGGATTACAAGGTAATGTCCTCTCGTGGTTTAAAAGAGTTTCTTGAATCCAGACTTTACCAAGTTAAGTCCAACCATCAAGTTTCAAGTTTAATAAGGATTTGATTGATCGCTTAATCAAAATTCGAAGCGATGTACATATCAATAAAATTACAAAATTTAGGGGACAACAAAATAAATGACAAAAACTAAGTCTTGCAAAACATATTATAAACTAACATTACAAACATATTAAAACACAAGGAAAGATAGGGAAAGGAAATGCAAGTTATTTGATAATAAATAAGACATTCAAAGGAAAAAAAACCAAAGGAAGGGAAAGATCAATGTACTTCCGAGAAGCTATAAAATACAGTTGAAATAATGCCATTAGACGAGCTTACTAATTATCGAATGCGTCCTTAAAAAGAAAGCTTTTAAATTTGCTCTTAAATCTATCCAAGTTGCGTTCTTCCCTTAAGTAAATAGGGAGTGAGTTCCATGTTTGAGGGGCTGGAAAAACCCATGTGGAGTCCCTCAGGGCTCCCCACTTTCACCCGCATTATTTAACGTGTATCTTTCTTCTTTGGGTCACCGTTTGAGTAAACTGGGTATAAAACTGTTTAGTTACGCTGACGCCATCCCGATTATTATCCCTTGTAACTCAGTTCTGTCCCACATCACTCATACGCTTGAGTCTGTACGGAAACTGATGGATTCGTGGATGCAGGAATTCAAGCTTAAATTAAATCACAAAAAGACCAAGTTTTTTGTGGCATCACCGCACCAAAAAAACTCCACGAACCATCAAGTTCTATAGACTCAACATTATATACAATCCACCTGACGATTGCAATATGAGGAGTTGTTATTGACCAACATTTGACTATGAAAAAACAGGTGGATTCCATGGTACAAAAGAGTTATTATGCTTTATGAAAGCTCCGGACCATAAAACCATATTTTGAGTTTTCCGCTTTCAAACTTCTAATAGCTAGGCAGGATCAGAGGGGCATTACTAGCAGGCAGGGTCTGGTCACAATGTCTCTACTGCTCTGTTTTAGGACTGTTTTGAAACTGCCATAGCAGGCTGCATAAATAGCAAAGAAAGGCAGGAGTGAGAGTGGGAATGTTTGGTTTCTTTGATTCTGAGAAATACAGAACTCTCCTTCCCAAAGAGAACGTCTGCAAATCTGCTGCAGAGATCACAAACACCAATCACAAACTGCATTTTCCTGTGAACTAAACAGCATCCTTCCTCCCTTAATCCCACTATCTTATAACTCCTCGAGTCCTGACTCTACCGGACCCGCCCAAAGGTATAAATTATCCTTCCCCTCTCTACACAGTATTTGCTATGCAGGCAAACTGGGAAAATCCCTTCTCTTCAGAATCACAGGTCTTTGGAACGACTTTACTACCCCGCTGCGGAACCTGGGCTCCCTCCAATTATTCTGCAAGCAACTGAAAACCTGGCTTTTCACTAAAATGTAATTCTATCCCCTCCTTACTCTTCTCTCCTATATATAAGCTCATGTAAACCTTTTTTTTTCCTTCTCTTCCTATATTTTAAGTTCTTAAGTTCTTGTAAACCGTGTCGAGCTCCATTCTCATGGAGATGATGCAGTATATAAACTTAAGGTTTAGATTAGATTAGATTAGATTGTAAACCGTGCCGAGCTCCACAACATCCGTGGAGATGATGGGGTATATAAACTTAAGGTTTAGTTTAGTTTAGTTTAACATAAGAATAGCCTTACTGGGTCAGACCAATGGTCCATCAAGCCCAGTAGCCTGTTCTCACAGTGGCCAATCCAGGTCACTAGTACTTGGACAAAATCCAAGGAGTAGCAATATTCCATGCTACCAATACAGGGCAAGCAATGGCTTCCCCTCCCCCCTCCCCCCCCATGTCTTTCTCAATAACAGACTATCGATTTTTCCTCCAGGAATTTGTTCAAACCTTTCTTAAAACCAGGTACACTATCTGCTCCTACCACATCCTCTGGCAATGCGTTCCAGCGCTTAATTATTCTCTGAGTGAAAAACAATTTCCTCCTATTGGTTTTAAAAGTATTGGCATTGGAGGAACCAACTCCATCGTTTAATTTTATTTGAAGTTAGGGATGTTTGTAAGTTTCCAAGACGTACACGTTTCTTTTTGAAAATTTGGGACAAATATATATTCAAAATCTTTCCTCTAGAGAACAAAGTATGATTATTAATATTTTACATTGAAGCTTTCGAAACATTTATAACATTGCAATACCTTGTAATATGTTTCATCTTCCATTCGGGGGGGGGAGAATTGGGGGGTGCAGGGGGTAGGATGAAATAGGTCATATAGAAATGTATATTGAAGGAATGATAAATTTCATATTTTATTTAATTTGATTAATTACTTCAATAGGAGGGTGAAGGGGGAAAGGGAGGGGAGAGGTAGTAGGGGGGTCAATATGGGTTATATGGAAATATATTTTGGAGAAATGTTAGAAATATGAATGAAAATATCATAATTGTGAATCTATTTGTATTATATTTAATTATTTCCTTCAATAAAATGTTATAAATTAAAAGTATTTCCCTGTAACTTCATCGAGTGTCCCCTAGTCTTTGTAATATTTGACGGAGTGAAAAGTTGACCCACTTGTACCCGTTCTACTCCACTCAGGATTTTGTAGACTTCAATCCTATCTCCCCTCATCCGTCTCTTTTCCAAGCTGAAGAGCCCTAACCTCTTTAGTCTTTCCTCATACGAGAGGAGTTCCATCCCCTTTACCATCTTGGTCGCTCTTCGTTGAACCTTTTCAAGCGCCACTATATCTGTCTTGCGATAAGGAGACCAGAATTGAACGCAATAATCCAGATGAGGTCGCACCATGGAGCGATACACTCACCCGGCGTTCCAATTTCCAGATCATTTATAAATAAGTTAAATAGCACTGGTCCCAGTATAAAAACCCCTTGGAAGACAGGGAAGCATGGCGAGGACTGATCTACAGAGTACCCAAGGGTCGGACATGACTGAATGGATCGTAGCAGTAGTTATATTGAACAATGTAATTCGTACCATAACCCACTGTGATGGATTCGATTCTTAGGGGGTTAGATTGCAGAGCTAAGACTGCCTTGGAATTTCAGACATTTGTAAATCATCAGTGAAATGGTGTTATTATAAAGATTTTAGATGTATCAAACATAAAAATATATATTTTTAAAACAACAATGTCTAAGGGCTCCTTTTACGAAGGCGCGTTAGGGCCTTAACGCGTGGAATAGTGCACGCTAAAATGCCGCGCACCCTAGCTGCTACCACCTCCTTTTGAGCAGGCGGTAGTTTTTCAGCTAGCGCCCCGGTGCGTGCGCTAAAAATGCTAGCACATCTTCGTAAAAGGAGCCCTAAAGTATACCAATGTTCCTTTAGGCTGGTCAAGGTGATTGACATTTTTGAGCTCTGAATTACTATAAAGTTGCCAGTTACAGCATTCATAGGCAACATTCGTCCTGAATGAAAAGATGGCTATTTTGTCCAGGGGCTGGCTAGCGGTCAAGCAAGAAGTTCCTCCGATTCGTGAAACACCCACCCAGTGAAACTAATATTGTACTGCACCTTAGAATTGTCAAACGGAAAAGGCAAATTAACACTTGACGATTGCTCCGATTGCAGATTGCAGTTGTTCGTGCAGTACGATCCATTGCTTTATTCTTGGAATGATATTATCGCAACACGTTGCCGGTGTTAAGACATTTTGAAGCCCAGTGTAGACGTTTGAGAGGTGAACCCCCCCCCCCCCCCCAGAGCCAGCTGGCAGACTGCACTTTTTCACTTTGGCCAACTTTGGGGCCTCATGTGGCATGAGGGCCTAGAGTAATTGCCATGTTTGCGTCCCTAACACCAACCCTGGCATCGTCTTGCCTTTGCTGGTTTGAGTCAGGCTTGGAGTATGTTCCCAATGACATGACATTGAGTCGACAACTTCAGATGCCTACAGGAAGAAGTTTCCAGCAGATTACTAGGTTCAAGCTTTGTCTATGTTTGATGAATTATGTTCTCTTGTGAAACGCCAAGAGCTTTGAATTGTGCGATATAGAACTAAGTAAATAAAGGTCATTGGCCTCTCTCTTAGGTTCCAAATAGATGCTGAAGGTCTCCCTGCTGGGGCACTAATTAACCATATAACACCTGAGCAAAGTGCAACCAGAGCATGAAGCCATCATTATAAACTTGGCATGGAAAAAGCTGAGTCCCAACTGCCTTCTTAGCAACGCAGAAGTGGGAACCTGTAATCCACAGCAAACAAAACAATCTCTTGTTTTCTTCATGGAAAAAAAATCCATAGAAATAGATTTTCCTGTCCAACATTTTGTTTTTGATTTAATAACAAAGAGGGCTAAAGGTTTTCTCCCATCCCAGGTATCAACTGTTTATTTCTTGGGTTTTATTTATCACCCAAGGTGGTGTACAGCAAATTTTAAAATCAGGTACACTAACCCCCCTCTTCTACGAAACTGCGCTAGCAGTTTCTAGCGGGGGAAGCCCCGCTGAATAGCCCGCGCTGCTCCCGACGCTCCTAGGAACTCTAGGAGCGTCGGGAGCAGCGCGAGCCATTCAACGGGGCTCCCCCCACTAGAAACTGCTACTGCAATTTAATGGAAGAGGCCCAAAGCATTTTCCCTATCTGTCCCAGTAGGCTCACAATCTAACTGGTACCTGGGACAATAGAGGGATAGGTGAACTGCGCAGAGTCACAAGGAGCAATGCTGGGGTTGACTCCACAACCTCAGGGTGCTGGAGCAACAGCTCTAACCACTAGGCCACTCCTCCACTTAGTACATAGGGGGCTAAATCTGCTTTATAGCATTAGTCCAAATCTTTAGTTAATCTGCAGTTAATCTAAGGACCCTTTTCGGCCTGTGTGTCTGACATAATTAGATTGTAAAGTACAGCGCTGCATGCACGTGCCTGGTAGCGCTATAGAAACAATAAATAGTGGTAATTATCCTTGAGATATCATTTCTTTCCAAGTTGAGTTGCATTTGATATACCTCCCTTAAGAGGACTTTCAGAGCATTTTATTAAAAAAATTAAGAATATGCAGGGGGGAAGGGGGAAAGAAATTGGGTGGGGTGGTGGTCAAGCCTAAGTTATATGTGTATATGTCACACATGGGATCTCTTAGAGAGAGGAAGAGATAAGGGTTACTGTGGATGGGCAGAGTGGATGGGCCATTTGGTCTTTATCTGCCATCATGTTACTATGTTTTTATACTAAAACAATTAATGAGAAACTCTATTGTAATTGAGTGATCAAAATCTTAGCTCAAAATATACTTATCACTTCAAATATCTTTAAAAAAAAACTTTTTCTTTTTTTCTGGGCTAGCCAATCGCTGCCTGGCTGGCCCAGAACGTCCTCTCCGACATCAGAATTGACATCGGAAAGAAGACTTCCTGTCGGCTTTAGCAGCAGCGGCAGGCAGGGCGGTAAGAATAGGGGAAAGGACGGAGGGAGGCTTTTTTTTTTTTTTTTTGCGGGGCAGGGAGGGAAGGTGGTAGGCAGGCAAGGGAGGGAGGGAGAGAGGTAGACAGGCAGGCAGGCTGGCTTTGGGGGTGAGGGTGGGACAAAGTGTAGAAGGCAGTGAGATGGACTGGGGAAGGATGCACTGGGGGCACTAAAGACAGGAAGGGACACTAAGGACATGGGAAGGAGGCACTGGGGGCACTAAGGACATGGGAAGGAGACACCGGGGGCACTAAGGACTTAGGAAGGAAAGAGGAAGGGAATAGAAAGGGACAATTCTTGGGCCTGAGTGTAGAAAGAAAGAAATGAAAGAAAGGATACACAGACAGAAGGAAACGCAACCATAGACTCATGAAATCACCAGACAGCAAAGATAGGAAAAATGATTTTATTTTCAATTTAGTGATCAAAACATGTCAGTTTTGAGAATTTATATCTGCTGTTTATATTTTGCACTATAGTTGTCTATTTTTCTATAGCTACTGAGGTGACCGAGCTTGCGGAGATGGGGCGGAAACGGGTTTTTTTAATTTTAGGCCTAGTAATTTGCCGGTCCACAAAATAATTCTTTTATTTCTGCCGGTCCACGGGTGTAAAAAGGTTGAACAACACTGACGTAAATATCAGTGAATGTGGAAAGCTCTGACCCAGCAACCAAACTCATGTGAATGAACACGGAGCCAGCTAATCAGTCTCATTCCACTGCGCACAGACTTCTCTTTCAAAAGCTAAAAAAAACCCCAGCCTGTACTTCTCTGAAGCGGTGGAGTTGCTGGAATCCGTCCCACAACTGCTCTGGTCTGATAAACAAGAGAAAGTCAAAAATGCTGCCGTCTCAAACTTCCCTCGTCCCCCCAACTCGAGTTTCGCGAATTGGAGCTTCTTCAGGAGGGGACACCATTTGCGGGACTTCCGCCCGAACTGTCCATTAATTAGATAAGATATTTGATAAGTTATTTGCAGTGATAAGATATTTAGTTAAGATTTGGCTCCTAAGCATCTTCTATATAGAGCACCTACTTCCGCCCGAGGCACTAACATGCACGCGTTAGCGTTTAGCGCACACTAAATCGATTAGTAAAAGAGGGCCTAAGTGCAGATTTTGGGGGCACCAATTTTTAGGCAACGTAACTTGAATTTCCCCCAATGTCCATAAATTATGACACCACCAAACTGCACCCTGGACCATCTCCACGCTAGTTGCATAAAACTTTGGACCTTCTTGGCATGGCGCACACTTTTTCGTATGAATAACCCCAGGGTGACTTTATAAAAGGCCTTTCCGCACGAAAAATCCTTTATAATATTCCCCCCCCCCCCCAATGTGTGTTACAGCATTTGCATACATTAGATAATCAAACATTACAGCTCAGCAAAGAGGATACTTTTGCATTCAGTGTTCCATGCGATTTTGCCTTTCTATGTTTTCAAATCATGTATGTGATGCTGAAAGCTGTCCAGTGTGGACTAAGAACATAAGAATGGCCTTACTAGGTCAGACCAATGGTCCATCAAGCCCAGGAGCCCGTTCTCACGGTGGCCAATCCAGGTCACTAGTACCTGGCCAAAACCCAAGGAGTAGCAACATTCTACATAGAATCTCAAAGAATAGCAAGATTCCGGAATCCCAGAGACTAACAAGATTCTAGAATCCCAAAGAGTAGCAACATTCTATACACAATCTCAAAGAATAGCAAGATTCCGGAATCCCAGAGAGTAACAAGATTCTAGAATCCCAAAGAGTAGCAACATTCCATCCAGAATCTCAAAGAATAGCAAGATTCCAGAATCCCAGAGAGTAACAAGATTCTAGAACCCCCAAAGAGTAGCAACATTCCATACAGAATCTCAAAGGATAGCAAGATTCCGGAATCCCAGAGAGTAACAAGATTCTAGAATCCCAAAGAGTTGCAACATTCCATGCTATCGATCCAGGGCAAGCAGTGGCTTCCCCCATGTCTTTCTCAGTAACAGACTATGTACTTTTCCTCCAGGAAATTGTCCAAACCTTTATTAAAACCAGCTGGTACTGTGAAATGTAAGCTTCTAAAATGAAAATTGTGAAAAGAAAAGCTTCTTTTTTTTTTAAGTAGAAAGCAGTCTGGCAACCAATAAAAATCAGTAAACTGTGTTTGGCGACAGATAAAAACTATTACCTATGTTTCGCCCCCCCAGAATTCTAAAAGTTGTTTTTATTCTAAAACACCAGAATACAACTGGCACCGACATTCAGTGTCACACAATATGCCAGAGGGTTTCATTGATGAGGCTTCAGAGTGTGTTCCAAACCTTCTGGTTCCCCGTACATGCAGCACTGGTCGGTGATTGAATGTTGCAAAGACCTGTCTTTTTTTTTTTTTTTTTTTGCAAAACCACATACAGAAATTCATAACTATAGCCGAATCCTTACCTACTGTCCCTACTGTAAAGGATGTTTGACCAAATACTTCTGGCTGCAGCCAAGCTCAGCAGTTCTAGTCCCTAAAATGGTGGGTGGAGGTGGACACATTCGTGGTCCTGTAGTACGTGCCTTTTCACCACACTCAAATCCATACACTAAGGGCTCCTTTTACGAAGGTGTGCTAGCGGTTTTAGCGTGCGCATAACGCGCACTACGCGCTAACGCCTCCATAGAGCTGGCGTTAGTATTTTCCGTGTAGCACGGGGTTAGCGCGCGGGGCTAAAAACGCTAGTGCACCTTCGTAAAAGGAACCCTAAAAGGGGTTTTGTCTGTTGGTTTTTTTTGAGGAGGGGCTGCGTCAGCGGGTATTCCTGCATTAATTAATTAACACAGCTAAATTACCACACACTAGTTTGCACAAGATTATATGAGCCTTTATCACCTACATATTGGGCCAGCAATACAACAACCAAAAAAAAAACAAAAAACCCAAGGTAAAAATGGCCTTAGCGTGTGGGGGAAAAACCTCATAAGTGCACTGTTTGCTGCAGCTTAGTTAAAGAGCACTTAAGAAAATTCTGGAATGCTCCATTTTATGGGCCAGGACTTAAGTGGCTGCTTCTGCAGACGTCAATTATTATCCAGCAAATATATTCAACTGTTTTGGGGGTTGAAAAAGTGTGATCGTATTACACCTTTTCTGCGCAAATGACCTTGGCTGCCGATGGAGGCATGTATGATGTTTAGGTTTGGCTTTATATGCTTTAAAGCAGGGGTGTCCAACCTGCGGCCACGTGAAATATTGTGTGCGGCCCCGGTCGAGGGCGATGCAGTGTTTTCCCCTGCTGCTCCCGGGTGTTTACCGTCTTGCCGGCTCCCTCCTCTGTCTTGCTACAGCGTTTGCGCAGCCCCAGAAACATTCTTTTCGGCCAATGCGGTCCAGGGAAGCCAAAAGGTTGGACACCCCTGCTTTAAAGTGTTAGCTGACTAAGTCAAAAAAGATATGCAGGGGTAACTCATTCAAATCAAAATTACTGTCAAGTGACTGAAGAGGTCAATAGAACAAAAATAAAGTCACTGCTAGTTCATCAATACACTTAAGAAACTAATTTTTATTTAGAACTCTGCTCAGAGACATGAAGGCTGAAAACTTGGCCTCACCTACCAATCATTGCAGTGTTCAAAAAGGATTTTTAATTTAAAGTACCTTTTAATATGCTAGCTAAAAAGCTATGCTGAAAATATAAATGCTTCCATGAATTTTATAGTTATGAAAAAAGACTTAACTTTGAATAGTGACTGGTTCCGCCGTGCACGTTTCGTGGCTGCGTCAGGGAACCGACAATACAGCTGGATTTAGAGCTGGTAGTGAAGTCACATGCAATTAAAAAGCTAGATCTCTCAAAAAGACGTTTCTTCTCTAATGTCTAGTTTCTTAAGTGTATTGATGAACTAGCAGTGACTTTATTTTTGTTCTATTTAAAGTGTTAGCTGGCTTCATATCTGGATAGCTTGTGGATTCCTTTACTTTTACATAGTAACATTGTAAATGATGGCAGATAAAGACCTCAACGGTCCATCCAGTCTGCCCATTAGTTATACCCATTAAAAAACCATGATTAGATTAACTTCTCTTTTCTTTGATATTTCTGGGTCGTAGACTGTAAAGTCCACCTGGTATTGTCCTAGGTTCCAACTGCTGAAGTTGCCATCTCATCAAGCCATTGTGACATCACTGCTGAGGTTGGCTCTTAGGCATTGGTGGAATGAGACATTATGACATCACAATCTCAGCTCTGGAATGTTGCTACTCTCTGGATTTCTGCCAGGCAACATAGTAAATGACGGCAGATAAAGACCTCAACGGTCCATCCAGTCTGCCCAAAAGTTATACCCATTAAAAAATACATGATTAATTAATTTGCCTCTTCTTTGGCATTTCTGGGTCATAGACCGTAAAGTTCACTGGTATTGTCCTAGATTCCAAATGTTGAAGTTGCCATCTAATCAAGCCATTGTGACATCACTGCTGAGGTTGGCTCTTAGGCATTGGTGGAATGAGACATTATGACATCACAATCTCAGCTCTGGAATGTTGCTACTCTTTGGGTTTCTGCCAGGTAACATAGCAACATAGTAAATGACGGCAGATAAAGACCTGAACAGTCCATCCAGTCTGCCCATTAGTTATACCCATTAAAATTACATGATAAATTAACTTGTCTCTTCTTTGATATTTCTGGGCCATAGACTGTAAAGTCTGGTATTGTCCTAGGTTCCAAATGCTGAAGTTGCCATCTAATCAAGCCATTGTGACATCACTGCTGAGGTTGGCTCTTAGGCATTGGTGGAATGAGACATTATGACATCACAATCTCAGCTCTGGAATGTTGCTACTCTTTGGGTTTCTGCCAGGTAACATAGCAACATAGTAAATGACGGCAGATAAAGACCTGAACAGTCCATCCAGTCTGCCCATTAGTTATACCCATTAAAAAACCATGATTAGATTAACTTCTCTTTTCTTTGATATTTCTGGGTCGTAGACTGTAAAGACCACCTGGTATTGTCCTAGGTTCCAACTGCTGAAGTTGCCATCTCATCAAGCCATTGTGACATCACTGCTGAGGTTGGCTCTTAGGCATTGGTGGAATGAGACATTATGACATCACAATCTCAGCTCTGGAATGTTGCTACTCTCTGGATTTCTGCCAGGCAACATAGTAAATGACGGCAGATAAAGACCTCAACGGTCCATCCAGTCTGCCCATAAGTTATACCCATTAAAAAATACATGATTAATTAATTTGCCTCTTCTTTGGTATTTCTGGGTCATAGACCGTAAAGTTCACTGGTATTGTCCTAGATTCCAAATGCTGAAGTTGCCATCTAATCAAGCCATTGTGACATCACTGCTGAGGTTGGCTCTTAGGCATTGGTGGAATGAGACATTATGACATCACAATCTCAGCTCTGGAATGTTGCTACTCTTTGGGTTTCTGCCAGGTAACATAGCAACATAGTAAATGACGGCAGATAAAGACCTGAACAGTCCATCCAGTCTGCCCATTAGTTATACCCATTAAAATTACACAATAAATTAACTTGTCTCTTCTTTGATATTTCTGGGTCATAGACTGTAAAGTCCACCTGGTATTGTCCTAGGTTCCAACTGCTGAAGTTGCCATCTCATCAAGCCATTGTGACATCACTGCTGAGGTTGGCTCTTAGGCATTGGTGGAATGAGACATTATGACATCACAATCTCAGCTCTGGAATGTTGCTACTCTTTGGGTTTCTGCCAGGTAACATAGCAACATAGTAAATGACGGCAGATAAAGACCTGAACAGTCCATCCAGTCTGCCCATTAGTTATACCCATTAAAATTACACGATAAATTAACTTGTCTCTTCTTTGATATTTCTGGGTCGTAGACTGTAAAGTCCACCTGGTATTGTCCTAGGTTCCAACTGCTGAAGTTGCCATCTCATCAAGCCATTGTGACATCACTGCTGAGGTTGGCTCTTAGGCATTGGTGGAATGAGACATTATGACATCACAATCTCAGCTCTGGAATGTTGCTACTCTCTGGATTTCTGCCAGGCAACATAGTAAATGACGGCAGATAAAGACCTGAACAGTCCATGCAGTCTCCCCATTAGTTATACCCATTAAAAATACATGTCTAGATTAACTTGTCTCTTCTTTGATATTTCTGGGCCATAGACTGTAAAGTCTGGTATTGTCCTAGGTTCCAAATGCTGAAGTTGCCATCTAATCAAGCCATTGTGACATCACTGCTGAGGTTGGCTCTTAAGCATTGGTGGAATGAGACATTATGACATCACAATCTCAGCTCTGGAATGTTGCTACTCTTTGGGTTTCTGCCAGGTAACATAGCAACATAGTAAATGACGGCAGATAAAGACCTGAATGGTCCATCCAGTCTTCCCATTAGTTATTCTCATTAAAAATACATGATTAAATGAACTTGTCTCTTGTTTGATATTTCTGGGTCATAGACTGCAAAGTCCACCTGGTATTGTCCTAGGTTCCATCTAATCAAGCCATTGTGACATCACTGCTGAGGTTGGCTCTTAGGCATTGGTGGAATGAGACATTATGACATCACAATCTCAGCTCTGGAATGTTGCTACTCTTTGGGTTTCTGCCAGGTAACATAGTAAATGATGGCAGATAAGACCTGAATGGTCCATCCAGTCCGCCCATTAGTTATACCCATTAAAATTATATGATAAATTAACTTGTCTCTTCTTTGATATTTCTGGGCCACCTGGTATTGTCCTAGGTTCCAAACGCTGAAGTCCAAACGTCCAAGCTCACTCCAGCCCATCCCACCAACCCGTTGTGCGCAGGATATCTACGGCAAAGTTTGGCCAGTAACGTCCTCATGTTCCAAGTTTGTGGAGCTCCCACTGATACTCTCTTTTCATTCCTGTCCGTCAAAGAATGTAAATTTAAGAAATATCACCAAGCGGCCTCCTGGGACAAAGAGTTGAATTCTCTGATTTTGAACGCTAGTACGTAGCAAGAGTTTAGGAAACATTTAAAAATACATCAGTTTACTAGATTTCTGGGTAACTAAAATATTCCTCCTGATTGTCTTCTTCTTTTGAAAACCGCATGGATCCTCACGGTTAAGCGGCATAAAAGCAAGTTTTTATGTTATGTTATATTCTGAGGACTCAAAACGCTGCAACTGTTGTTCCTCACTGTTTCGTTATCCGGTCAGTTTTATATTTTTTTTTGCGTTCTTGCTGCTTGTGCAATAAAGCGGTAAAAGTTAAGACGTCTGTTCATCTCAGATGACAAGCTGAAATCTGTTTACCTGTACACCGCGAAGACAGAATAGCTGTATTCCCAGTGTTTTCTGGGACAGCAATTTTATATTAAAACCTGCAACCATATTGTGTCTTTCTACATGCACAGTTTCTGACATCAGCATGCCATAGCCAGTGACAAGATGGGTTAACTATTCCAGCGCTGTGAACCACTTTGCGGCATGGTCCGTAGGCAGTGTCCGGCTTCTGAAGTAACACTCTCCGGTTCTCTCACAAAGCCGTGCTGCTGAACAGTGCACATGAATGTCGAGCTGCCCCTTCTATTCCTAGGGGCCGCTTAGCTTTCAACATGCACTGCTCAGTAGCACGGCTTTGAAAAAGCCAGCCTCGGTATTTCCACTTTAGTTAATCGTTTTTCCTTGTTTGCTCATCTGATTCTTTAAAGGTTCTTTTTTTTTTTTTTTCTTGTTTTCCAGATTCTGTTACATTGTTTCCCCTCTGTGCTGGTGGGCTCTCATTCATTTCATGGTCACCAGAATGCTTATCCAAGTTTAAGGATGGAGGGCAATTGTTATCTAATAAATATTTCTACATTTTTAAATATTTGGATCTGTTGATGTGATTAGGTATGCCACAATGCCTATACGAAGCATCGTATAGTAACTATGTGTAATCTATTTCTGGGACCCATACTATTCTCAAGCTCTTGGAATGTACAACGTCAACATGCTTTTTTTTTTTTTTAACTCCCTGCCCTTTTGTACTTGCCATTAATGTTTCTTCCATTTACTATAGCTATTGTATTTCCTCCCTCTTTACTTTGTGTGTCTTTTGTTCGTTCGTCCACAATAACTTTGCATGTATTATTGTTCGCTTTGTAGTTTTTAGAATGTATGTATTAACTGTAATATTGTTTGTCTAAAGGAAAAATTTTTTACTCTGTACAACGCTTTGTAGAATCGATAAAGCGTTTAATCAAATAACTAAATAAACAATAAACAATAAACAATTTTTATGGATTACCTGATGGGCATGGAGGAGTTTTCTTTTTGCAAGTTCAGAATGGGGCCATTCTGCAGTTCCAAAGCTGAGACTGTAGGCTGTGCTATTAAACTAGAAACATAGAGACATGGCGGGTCAAGGCCAAATGGCCCGTCCAGTCTGCCCATCCACAGCATCCACTATCTCCTTCTCTCCCTAAGAGATCCCACGTGCCTGTCCCACGTTTTCATGAATTCAGACACAGCCTTTGTCTCCACCACCTCTACTGGGAGACTATTGCATGCATGTACCATCCTTTCAGTATTCTTTGCTGATCTCTTTTAGCAATTTGTGCTAGATTGGTACACCACATTCTATTCCTAGATTTGTATGACTTACTGCTCGTTTGTTTATACTATATCTTCAATCAGAGCAATGTTTCAGCTTTGCCCAATTCTCCCGTAAGGAAGATTGCATGTGGCCAGGACAAAATTCATCTTAAGAACATAAGAATTGACGCTGCTGGGTCAGACCAGCGGTCCATCATGCCCAGCAATCCGCTCACGCGGTGGCCCTCTGGTTAAAGACCAGCGCCCTAACTGAGACTAGCTCTACCAGCGCACGTTCTTGTTCAGCAGGAACTTGTCCAACTTTGTCTTGAATCCCTGGAGAGTGTTTTCCCCTATGACAGACTCCATAAGAGCGTTCCAGTGTTCTACCACTCTCTGGGTGAAGAAGAACTTCCTTACGTTTGTACGGAATCTATCCCCTTTCAACTTTAGAGAGTGTCCTCTCGTTCTCCCTACCTTGGAGAGGGTGAACAACCTGTCTTTATCCGCTAAGTATATTCCCTTCAGTATCAGATGGAATCTTTCCTGGATTTATATAGGTTGATTTAACTGATACTAGCCTTACCTACGTACGTTCTGATCTAGCAGGAACTTGTTCAACTTTGTCTTGAATCCCTGGAGGGTGTTTTCCCCTATGACAGACTCCGGAAGAGCGTTCCAGTGTTCTACCACTCTCTGGGTGAATAAGAACTTCCTTGTATTCGTACAGAATCTATCCCCTTTCAATTTCAGAGAGTATCCTCTCGTTCTCCCTACCTTGGAGAGGGTGAACCACCTCCTTATCTACTAAGTCTATTCCCTTCAGTACCTTGAATGTTTCGATCATGTCCCCTCTCAATCTCCTTTGTTCGAGGGAGAAGATGCCCAGTTTCTATAATCTTTCGCTGTACGGCAGCTCCTCCAACCCCTTGACCATCTTAGTCGCTCTTCTCTGGACCCTTGATATCATTTGAGAAACTCTTCACTACTCAAAGTCACTCAGCCAGTGATCATAGGAGTCGTAAGGCAAACACTAGTTTCACTTGCAAACATTTCCCCATATACTGTATTTAAGCTGATAAACACCTGCAGAACTGGTGAATCGTAGGCTCATAGGACCCATCTTGGTCTTTTTTTTTGAGTGTCTCATACTGTCCATAAGCGAAAGCAAAGTCCACAGAGATAATTCCAACAGCGAGAGCGTTGGGTGCCAAGTGCAAAACTTCAACGTTATGGATGGCCATCACTAGATCAGGGCCATAAGATTGGGCTCTTTTTAAATGTTGCTGTTATTATTTTCATTCAATCAGCAAAGTGCGCTGTGAACACCAGCAGAAAATGTGTGGACTAGATGCTTTGCAGATAGCAGCCAAGAGCTGGCTTCCTGCTTCCATTGAATTAATTGACTCATAAATTTATTTTATTTCGCCTGCCAGTGTTAATGTCTCATTTCAAGTTAATATAAAGATGTAATGAGCTGCTGATGTGCTTGTGGAATAATAGTGGCAAAGAGAGTAGGTTGACAGCTACCCAAGGACTGTAGCAAGAGAGAAAGAGGATTCTGGGCTCTTCAAAGAAACAAAACGATGCATTCGAGGATACCCTGCCACTGTGCCTCTTTTACCAGGGCCTGGGTTGAATTTTCTTCTGGTTTTGGATGCTCTGTAGCTAGGCTGAGAAAACGCTGGAAATGCCATGAAATCTCCTAACTCAGGGTGTGCTAAGCCTATTCCCAGGGCAACATACATATTCTCATATAAATCTTCGACTCTTCCTCCCCAGCTTACCCATTTCCTCGATCACGTAACACCCCTTCTTAAGAAAGCGCACTGGCTTCCAGTTGCCCATCGGGTAACATATAAACTATGTCTGCTTACATTTAAATCCCTTCTTTTTAAAACTCCAGCTTTCATCTACAAGTTACTAATTCCTTACACTTCCAATAGAACATTAAGATCCGCTGAACGGCATTTGCTGATGATTCCTTCCCTTAGAATTATTAATAGTAGACGACAATTGATCTTTTCAGTCACGGCCCCCCCAAACTTGGAATTCTCTCCCTAGCCATTTAAGGGAAGAACCCAATATAGAAAAATTCAAAGGTAAACTAAAGAGCTTTCTCTTTAAAGATGCCTTTGTAAATTAATCATTTAGTCTTCGAACTAATTTTATTTTTTCTCTACAATTTTATTGAAGTAATTTTTTATCTTCCCTCTCCTTATGTATCTCCCTTATTTGTTTCTATAACTTTTAAACAAATTGTAACTCTTATCCATCTCCTCCCTTATGTTCCTAGTTTTGTTAAATTTGTCAATAGTCTCGTTAGTCTTACTTTTGTTATTTACTGTATTATTCCCCTTATTTTGTAATTTTTATTATTATGTACATCGCTTAGAATTTAGATTAAGCGATTAATCAAATTATTATTAAACTTGAAACTTGAAACTTGAATCAAATTCTGTTATTTATACTTACACCTAAGTCTTACCTATCCTACACCTGAGATGTTTGCTCACTTCATCTACTTGTAACCATTTGAGGATATTAAAGTGGCAGTTCTTTATGAACATAAGAATTGCTGTACTGGGACAGACCAAAGGTCCATCCAGTCCAGTATCATGTTTCCAACAGTGGCCAACCCAGGTCCCAAATACCTGGCAGAAACCCAAATAGAAGCAACATTCCAGAACTGAGATTGTGATGTCATAATGCCTCATTCCACCAATGCCTAAGAGCCAAACTCAACAGTGATGTCGCAATGGCTTGATTGTCCTATACTTGGCCTATAAGACTTGTCATAGTGGAACAGACAAAAGGTCCATCAAGCACAGCATTCTGTTTCCAACTCAGGTTCCAAGTACCTAGCTAGATCCCAAGTAGTAAAACAGATTTTTATGCTGCTTATCCTAGAAATAAGCAGTGGATTTCCCCAAGCCATTGCAATAATGGCCTATGGACATCTTTTTTAGGAAATTTTCCAAACCTTTTTTAAACCCCCGCTAAGCTAAATGATTTTACCACATTCTCTGGCAATGAATTCCAGAGTTTAATTATACATTGTGTAAAGAAATATTTTCTCCGGTTTGTTGTAAATCTACTACTTAGTAGCTTCATCACGTCCCTCTAGCCCTAGCATTTTTGGAAAGAGTGAACAAGTGGGCACCTCCATAAAGATGCTCCAATGCCATGTGGTTAGAGCCTATTCTAAGAGTATTGGTAAGTCACAAAATACCACTTATGATCTGCCTTGTGGAATTTAGCTGGTGTCCACTAAGGCCTGGATTCTGTTAACAGTGCCTATAAATAATAATAATAATAATAACAGTTTATATACCACAATACCGTTAAGTTCTATGCGGGTTACAGAAGATTAGTGGGTACAAGTTGAGTTGACGTAAAAGTACAGAATCGCAGCTACTGGCACCTAAGAAAAAACTTCGGCAATGGAAACATAGGCCAGGTTTATAAAGGCCTAGGTAATCGGCGTCTAAGTTTTTTTGAGAATCGGGCCTAGCAACACCTAAGGTCTCTGCCCCCTAGCCACGCCTAGTTTGACCTTAGATGTCGCTAACAGCCTATTTTTTTTTTATTATTTTTTAATTGGTTTTAAATGACATGGTCAATTACCATGCCAATTAAAGTAATTAAGTTAGATGCCATTAGACATTATTAAGGCACCTAACGGCACCATTTATAAAATACATCCCCAAATGCTTATGTGCAAACAGGGCCCAGACTGGCACACAATACTCCTTCACAAACTATCAGAGCTCCAGAACATCCATCCTCAAGGTCTTCATGAGTCTTTCACAGTTGGTGTTGGCCAATTTTAAGATCATGTTGTTATGCAGCATTTGTTGAACTATCAACTTTAATTTAAAAAAAAAAATTTAAGTGATGGTGTGATCTAGCATGGTCCTAAAGCAGAGGTCCCCAAAGTCCCTCCTTGAGGGCCGAATCCAATCGGGTTTTCAGGATTTCCCCAATGAATAGGCATTGAAAGCAATGCATGCACATAGATCTCATGCATATTCATTGGGGAAATCCTGAAAATCCGACTGGATTCGGCCCTCAAGGAGGGACTTTGGAGACCCCTGTCCTAAAGTATGCTAGATTTAGATCATGGCAGAAGGGCTATGAGGTAAAATAACATTATTCGCCGATGACGCCAAACTGAGTAATGTAGTGGGCAAATGCACAACAGACGAAGATTCAGTGCCCGACAACATGATGCACGACCTACTCCTACTGGAGCGATGGTCTAGGACATGGCAACTCAACTTCAATGCCAAAAAATGCAAAGTTATGCACCTGGGCAGCCAGAATCCATGCAAGTCTTATACCCTTAATGGCGAGATCCTAGCAAAAACGGTAGCAGAACGAGACTTGGGGGTAATCGTCAGTGAGGACATGAAGTCTGCCAATCAAGTGGAGCAGGCTTCGTCCAAGGCAAGACAAATCATGGGCTGCATACGAAGGGGTTTCGTCAGTCGTAAGGCGGACGTCATTATGCCATTGTATAGATCCATGGTGAGGCCCCACCTGGAATACTGTGTGCAATTCTGGAGGCCGCATTATCGCAAGGATGTGCTGAGACTGGAGTCGGTGCAAAGAATGGCCACCCGGATGGTCTCGGGACTCAAGGATCTACCATACGAAAAACGGCTTGACAAATTACAGCTATACTCGCTCGAGGAGCGCAGAGAGAGGGGGGACATGATCGAGACGTTCAAGTATCTTACGGGCCGCATCGAGGCGGAGGAAGATATCTTCTTTTTCAAGGGTCCCACGACAACAAGAGGGCATCCGTTGAAAATCAGGGGCGGGAAACTACGAGGTGACACCAGGAAATTCTTTTTCACTGAAAGAGTGGTTGATCGCTGGAATAGTCTTCCACTACAGGTGATTGAGGCCAGCAGCGTGCCTGATTTTAAGGCCAAATGGGATCGGCACATGGGATCTATTCACAGGGCAAAGGTAGGGGAGGGACATTAAGGTGGGCAGACTAGATGGGCCGTGGGCCCTTATCTGCCGTCTATTTCTATGCTTCTATGTTTCTATGGTGCAGCTTTTGAACAAGACGAAAAAGTTTGACTGTTGATCCCATCCTATGTTAGTCTTGTACTGACCTGATTTGGTATTGGCCTGATTTGGTACTGTGTGTATGGAGTTAATGATGATTTGTTTGTAATATTGTAAAGTCAGACATCTTTTCCATCAACAACATTTTTCCTTTCTGGTTCAGTCGATTATTTTATTTCATCTCGACTACTGTAACGCCCTCTATCTTGGTATTACAAAAAATTGTCTTTCTAGATTACAATTGATCCAGAACACTGCTGCCAGATTGATTTTCAGGAAATGTAAATTTGATCATGTGACACCATTACTTTATAATCTGCATTGGCTTCCCGTGTATTTTAGAGTCCAGTTCAAATGTGCCTGTGTCATTTTCAAAATTCTCTTTGGCATCTTCTCTCCGTTAGTCCCTCTATCTTGGAATATTTATAGATTCTCTTTTGCAAGGGGCGATCAACAATTTAAGCTATCTTGTCCATCTAGTAAAGGTATCAAAAGAACCAAAGCTTTCGGTCAATCTCTGTCTTTCAAGTTCACCCAACTTCGGAATGATCTTCCACTTTTTTTTGTGAAGTTTTAGTTCTCTTTCATCCTTTCGCAAGTCTCTGAAAACCACCATGTTCACCAAACACTTTGGTAATTAATTCCTCTTCCACTTCTGCTATGTTACTATGTGCTTAATTTAATTGCTGTTTTATATTTTCATTACCTTATCTAACTACTGTAAACCGAGTCGAGCATTCTTGGATTGAAGACTCGGTATACAAAACTAAGCATTAGATTAGATTAGAGTAGATATAGCTATTTCTAAATAATAAATAAATAAATTCTTTCACTGTATTTGGCTAATTTTTCTTTTGATCAATTCTTGAGCGCCGTCAATTTCTTCATCAAAAGAATATATCGCAAGCATGTTTACTCTCACTTCATACCCAGACTATGGAATTTATTTTATTTTTTATTTTAGGCATTTAAGCGATTTACAATCAGGTCCTCAAGCATTTTCCTCTCTGTCCTGGTGGGCTCACAATCTATCGAATGTACCTTAGGCAATGGAAGACTGAGTGACTTGCCCAGGGTCACAGTGTGGCATGGAATCCCGCACTCTATCAGATCACCAACAGGAATACTTAACTTCAGAAAGGTGGTAAAAACCCACCTTTTTATCTAGTACTGTCCACAACGACAACTCTCCCTAAACCAGTGCTGACCAGACTTGCGAGTTTGCCAAAACTGCCTTGTTACTGTACATAGTGCCAACACCAATGTAGCAATTGTAATTGTCCAAAGTGTCATGCTACTGTTGATTATCCTTCACCTATGTTGGATTTGTCCTTCTGAATATGGAATCATTGCTTTCACTACAAGAATACTGTGCTCACTCTGTTATCACCAATAGATGGCTTTACGCCAACTCTTTCTACCTAACGCTACCAGAAAACATTACCTGACTTTCTCATCGCCAACTTTTTTTTTTAAGTTCAAATAATTTTTATTTTGAAAACTTTTTAAAAATATTCAGACAGAACAATATGCAATTCAAAATATTTCCACGCAACGGTCATAAACATAAGCTAGGGATGCATATGTATGTTACACATAAAAACAACCCTGACTAGAATATCGGCATATACATGTGCAAATCTGTAAATGTCAAAAATCCGTCGATGCATATATCGTGAATAACACGTTAAGCATTGACATGGGAGGGGGAGGGGGCTACAGCTTAAGTACATAACATATAGCATAGTACAAGCTATGGGGCTCATAATCAAAAGAAAAAAAGTCTAAAAAGTGGCCTAAATGGCTTCTTGGACGATCAAAAAGCCTGATTGTCCAAGCACCCTTAATCAAAGCTGGTTTTAAACGTATCTAAACCCAGCTTAGGCCTTTCCCCTGCCACTAAACGCACAGAGAGAAAAGAGGCGTTTTTAGAGGAGGGGGCAGGTGATGGGCGGGAGGTGGGTCGACCTAGACCTAAGCGTGCAGCAGGTATAACCAAAACTTTAGGCAGGTTGCCTAGTCGGCACTTATACGTTTTGACTCAGACCAAGTCAAAACAGGTATAAGTGCCGAAAAGGGGCCGCTGAGCTTATCGTGGCTGGCGCGATCAGTTCAGCGGCCCGGCAACCTACCCCCCCAACCACATCCATCGCGGCAGGAGAGATGCCTCATCTCCCATACCGCGATGCAATCACCCCTCTACCCAAACTGCCCCAACCCATGGCAGGAGAGATGCCCAATCTCTCCTGCGGTGGGTTGTAACAGTTCGGGTAGAGGAGTGATCGCATCGCGGCAGGGGAGATGGCTAATCTCTCCTGCCGCGATACATCACCCCGCCCACACACACACACACACACTATCGGGGCAGGAGGGAGCCCAAGCCCTCCTGCTCTGCGGCCCCCCAATTATGTTCAGGGCAGAAGGGAGCCCAAGCCCTCCTGCCCCGCGATCTCTAATCCCCCCCGAGTCCGATGGGGCCAGGAGGGAGCCCAAGTCCTCCTGGCCACGCGACCCCCACCCCTTACAAGATCGGACAGGAGGGAGCCCAACCCCTCCTGCCCAGGTGGACCACCTACCCCCCCCCCCCATTAAAATACGGGCAGGAAGGATCCCAGGCCCTTCTGCCCTCGAATCGCTCCCCCCATGACCGCACTCCCCCGAGCCCCCGATCAGCCCCCCCTGCCAACCCGCAACCCCCCCGCTGACCCCACAACCCCCCTACCCCCAATCTCACCCTCCATACCTTGTCAACGTTGGCCAGACGGACGGGTGCCAAGCCTGCCCGTCCGGCAGGCCAGCCAGTTCCGGAATGGGGATGGATTGGCTCAGGTGGCTTAAACCCCGCCCACAGGTGGGGCCTGAGGCGCCTGGGCCAACCAGAATAGGCCCATGCCGCTTGTTGGGAGTATGCGGTAGTACTGCCCAATTCAATTGAATAGATTTGTTTCCCTCCCCCCCCCCAGTCAACGACAGGCAGTGTGTGAGAATTGCTGCTGATAGCGCCTATGACTCCAACCTAAAGCAGCAGCGGTAAACAGGCTGATCCTAGCCTGCCCGCTGGGGCCTTCCCTCTGTCGTGTCACTGATGACATCACTGATGATGCACCAGAGGGTGGTAGACTTAGGAGTACCATCAGGAAGTACTTTTTCATGGAGAGGGTGGTGGTTGCCTGCAATGCTTTTCTGGTGGAGTTGACAAACAGTGATGGAAATCAAAAATGCACGGAATAAACAGAAAGAACCCTTATATGAAAAAAGGATGGAACCAAAACAAAACTTATCGGTGATTCAAAGACAATTGCAGTAGTATGTATGTAAACTTGTAACCCATTCTGGGCTCTTCTAGGAGGATGGGCTAGAAAAAAAAAAATCGACTAAATAAATAAATGTAGATGGAGCACAGAGATTGTTTTCCTGGAACTTGGAGTAAGTGACCAAATTTGAATTGCAGCCATATTGGAATTTAGATCATCCTCCAAGTCTGAGAAGGCACACGCTTGCAAGCCAAGGCATATGTCATCCGACTGTATGACAAAGTAAGAGACTCAAATAAAGTTTTGTGGTTATAAAAGTTCTGACTGAATTCTTTGTTCTTTTGCCTTTTTGGAAGGGATTTGTAACTTGAGTTTCTCCAGGGAAAGCAAAATGACAAGGTCATAGATGCAATAGGGCAAAAGCAGAAGTGTATCAGCCTGGCTAAGCTGACCTTAACAGCATTCTATCAGGGAGGAGAAGAAGGAAGTCGGGAGTTCCACCTGGATCCCCTCCCAAGTAGTCCTAGGCCTGGGCCATCTGCAGCTATTTCTAATGCAACATTTTTGCTATTACCAGGAAACAGAATAAATGAATGTTGACCTTCGGACAATTCTCTTCATCAAGTCTGGCAGTGCGAGTAATTACAAGTTGCTCAGTGTATGTCAGACGTAGAAGAAAAATCAGAGATTATGTTAGAGCTTGGGCTTAATCTCTACTGTTTTAGTAATTAGTAAATTATAAATCAACTGAATTAAAAAACCTTTGTACCATAATGCTTACAAGCCAAATACCAGCTCCGGTTCGCAGACCCGCTATTATCTTGACTAATGTCCTTTCTGGCATTTTTTTTTTTGTACAATACTATATAAATTATTGCTCAGCCATCCAAATGAGCCTGGATCAGCAAATAAACAGAGGCAATGTTCCTATCTTTCATTTTGTTCGGAAAGCATCTTTTTCTCCCCGTGTTGAATTTAAAGAGACAGTATGTACCAGCCACTGAGTAAATTGCCTATCTAATTGTTCTCTGGGATCTCTTCACTTAGATCAGGGGTAGGGAACTCCGGTCCTCGAGAGCTGTATTCCAGTCGGGTTTTCAGGATTTCCCCAATGAATATGCAGGAGATCTATTTGCATGCACTACTTTCAATGTATATTCATTGGGGAAATCCTGAAAACAAGACTGGAATACGGCTCTCGAGGACCAGAGTTCCCTACCCCTGACTTAGATAATGGATCAGGGAATGTATAGCATAGGAGCCAACTCTGTGGGTGCTTGAGCACCCCCAAAATTGAGTACAGGAAGGAGTAATTTCCACTGGGTTTGACACCCCCAATTTTTTTAATTTTTTTTTTTTTTTAAGTTTAAATTTTTCTTGGCAATATCAGAAACAGAACTAGAACAAATATAGGCCCCCTTTTATCAAACTACATTGCGTTTTTTTGGTGTCAGGTCAAAAGCGCGCCGGGATAAAGGCGCGCCCAGACAATTGAGCGCAGCGCGCCGCTCTAAATTACTGTTTTTAGTGCTCCAACGGGGGGGTGTGGGGGGGGAACCCCCCATTTTACTTAATAGACATCGCGCCGCGTTGTGGGGGCGTTGTGGGGGGTGTGGGGGGTTGTAACCCCCCACATTTTACTGAAAACTTCACTTTTTCCCTGTTTTTAAGGAAAAAGTTCAGTTTACAGTAAAATGTGGAGTGTTACAACCCCCAAACCCCCCATAACGCCGGCGCGATGTCTATTAAGTAAACTGGGGGGGGGTTCCCCAACAAAACCTCCTGTCGGAGCCCCTAAAAACTGTAATTTAGAGCGGCGCAGCGGCGCGCGCTGCGTTCAATTGTTGGCGCACGCTTTTGTCTTTCGCGCCGTTGTCTATGAACCGTTTTTTTTATCGTAGGCCACAGCGAATACAGTTCCGACACGCATAGAATTCCTATGAGCACCAGAGCTTTTACCGCAGCGACCCGCAATAAAAAACCTTAATGCAGCTTGATAAAAGGGAGCCATAGTGCACAAGAGATCAGAGAAATACCCAGTCTCAACAAGCACATTTTATCTCAAGTGTACTAAACAACACAGCAAGAATATCCATATGCCCATCCCTCCTCCCCCACTCCCCACCCCCCATCCCCGGGACGGCAAAATCTCTCTTCCAAAAAAAAGATCAAGCAAGCACTTTGTAAATGTTATGTCAGATGCCATAGACTCGTGTTCGAGCTCTACGGAACTAGATTAGCGGGCCTGTCTTCTGCGCAGTATAAATTCAGTGTTGTCGCATCAAAAATGATCTTCTGACTCCAACACTGCCCACCTGCTGGGTGCTACATCACTAGTCTGGCATCTCCACTGAAACCTGTCCACCTTGGGAAGCCCTGCTGGTAGTGAAATAACCGATGCGCGCAAGCCCCAGTGGCATGAGAAGCCCACGTACCATAACATTAAATGGGGCCCATATTTCTAGCCTCCTTCTCATGGACAGTACCTTAATGATATCATTATGGGCCCAGTTCCCATTTTAAGAGTGATTTTGAAAACTCATAGTTTCAGGATCTCTTTTGCAAGTTAATTTTCTCAAGAGAAACTCCCTCTTGAGCTATCCTGTGAACATCTTACTTAGCCAAAGACATCGACTGCAGAAGCACACATATTAATATTGGAAAAAATACTTGTCTGGTGCTGTTGTTGTACACGGAAAAACCAACAGAAACTGCAGGCAATGTACAAGATGCAGGCAGGATTTATTGTACCAAATTAAAATGCAGTAATATAAAAACCTTTTTGCCAACCAAGGGACCCGACACGGTCCGTGTTTCGGACAGTACACCTTCGTCAGGGGTCCATGGTAAATAAGGTATAAGATATACCGCAAAGAATAAGGGTAACAACAAATGCCTGTGTGTTCAATTCGCTAAAGGTCACTGCCAGAAGTGAAGCGCCTCAAAAAATTATTCAAACCTTTTTTTTATACCCTGCTGAGCTAACTGCTTTTACCACATTCTCTGGCAATGAATTCAAGAATTTAATTACATGCTGAGTGAAGAAATATTTTCTCCAATTTGCTATAAATTTAGCTTCATCGCATGTCCCTTTGGTCTTTTTTTTTGAAAGAGTAAACAAGTGATTCATGTTTACCAGTTCCACTAATCTCAGTATTTAATAGACCTTTATCATATCTCCTCTCATCTGTCTCTTCTCCAGACTGAAGAGCCCTAGCCAATGATAGGGAAGTTGTCCGATCCCTGATATTATTTTCATTGCTCTTCTCTGTACCTTTATTAATTCCGCTATATCTTTTCTGAGATGCAGTGACCACACAGTGCAGTATTTGAACTGTGGTCGTACCCTGGAGTGTTACAAAGGTATTGTAATCTTCTCAGCCTGTTCTCCATTCCTTTCTTAAAAATTCCTAGTATTCTATTTGCTTTCTTAGTTACTGCTGAACACTGAGCAGAAGTTTCAGCATATCATCAATGATACGTACCATAAATCCTTTTCCTCAGCAATGGCTGCTAATAGAGAACCTTGTGACATGTAGCTAAAGTTTGCATTCCTCTTTCCCACATTCATCACTTTGCACTTACATGTACATAGAAACATGATGACAGCATCTCCTCCTCTCTCTATTGGCTAAGGCTCTTTACATCTGCATTGTGATGTCATAGAACTTTACGGTTATAGAAACAGAGAAATATGATGGCAGATAAAGGCCAAATGGCCCATCCAGTCTGTCCATCTACAGCATCCACTATCTCCTCCTCTCCCTATTGGTTAAGGCTCTTTTCAACTGCATTGTGATGTCATAGAAATTTATGGTTATAGAAGCATAGTCACTATCATTGATCACCTAAAAATATTTTATAAGTCTCAAAATATGTTCAATTCATGAATATGACTTATACAAAGTGAACATTCAGACCCACAACTTTATCCCAGTGAACAAAGATCACGGAGTAGCTGTGCAGAGAGTCCATCATAATGTTCACAGTCTCACCCACCAAAATCAGTACAGAGCATACAATAAACCAAATCTGTGTAGAAAAAAACTGTAATAACTTATCTTGGGGGGTCAGTGAATCTGTTTGCATGTTGTTGTAACTTTAAGGAGGTGACCGGAGCAGCTGTTGATTGTTTCCCACCATAAACCAAGATAAGTTATTACAGTTTTTTTCTACACAGATTTGGTTTATTGTATGCTCTGTACTGGTTTTGATGGGTGAGACTGTGAATATTATGATGGTCTCTCTGCACAGCTACTCCGTGATCTTTGTTCACTGGGATAAAGTTGTGGGTCTGAATGTTCACTTTGTATAAGTCATATTTATGAATTGAACATATTTTGAGACTTATAAAATATTTTTAGGTGATCAATGATAGTGCATATATTACATATCACCTTTGATAATTTGATTACCCTCGTTTTTTTGAGTTATAGAAACATAGTAACATGATGGCAGATAAAGGCCAAATGGCCCATCCAGTCTTCCCATCTGCAGCATCCACTATCTCCTCCTCTTCCTATTGGCTCAGGCTCTTAATATTTGCATCTCTTCTCCCTATTGGCTAAGGCTCTTTACACCTGCATTGTGATGTCATAGAACTTTATGGTGATAGAAACATAGTAACATGATGGCAGATAAAGGCCAAATGGCCCATCTGCAGCATCCACTACCTCCTCCTTTCCTTATTGGCTAAGGCTCTTAGCATTTGCATATCCTCTTCCTATAGGCCAAGGCTCTTTACACCTGCATTGTGAGGTCACAGAACTTTATGGTTATAGAAACATGATGGCAGATAAAAGCCAAATGGCCCATCCAGAGCATCCACTGTCTCCTCCTCTCCCTATTGGCTAAGGCTCTTTTCACCTGCATTGTGATGTCATAGAACTTTATGGTTATAGAAACAGAGAAACATGATGTCAGATAAAGGCCAAATGGACCATCCAGTCTCCCCATCCGCAGCATCCACTATCTCTTCCTCTCCCTATTGGCTAAGGCTCTTTACACCTGCATTGTGATGTCATAGAACTTTATGGTTATAGAAACATGATGGCAAATAAAGGCCAAATGGCCCATCCAGTCTGCCCTTCTGCACCATCCACTGTCTCCTCCTCTCCCTAAGAGATCCCACATGCCTGTCCCATGCATTCTGCCATTTGGATGCCCAGTTTCATAAGGTCCTGTTGCAATTGTTTACAACCCTCTTATGAAAATAAGATAAAGCATGCAAAGAGTCTGGGACCTAAGGGTGAGCTAAGGATGGTTGTGTGCCTTGCTCAAGTTCGCAGAGAGAGTGGATAACTGAGAAATCAAACTGGACTTTCCAGTCTTTGTTATTTATTGCCAGACTACAGTACTCCAGCATCCATAGGATCCTCAGAATCTATACCCAGCCACTACAGCTGCTATGCTAATTAGTATGATCTGTGCATAAATGAAGCTCTATAGTTAATCAGAGCTGTCAGGAGGTAGCTTTGCCATAGCAGTATTAGAGAAGAGTATAGGCAATGGGGAGCTCTCGTCAAGTGAAGGACCCTATGCAACAGTCAGTGATTATAGGGAGAAGGTGAGAGGCTGGAAGAGAAAGAGAATGGATTTGAATCGGTTGAAAAGCTCAGCTGAATGCAAGCATGCACTTCCCAGACAGTTCCAAGCATCACAAGCCCATTTCTCAACCTGTTTTGGTGCCTTGGCTAACAGTTCATCACGCCCCTGGCAGTCCTCAGCAGACATGATCTGACACACGAGTGAAACGTTCCATTCCCAGGAGCTGTTTGTAAGGAGCAAAAGCTGTAATTTAGTCAGTGGTACCTTGAAAACACATTTACTGGGTTTTTGCATGTCTTGCTTTTTTTAATTAGCAACTTTTTCTTAGCATCGCACCAGTTTGCTGTTACTGGATTCACAGAGGATTTGTGGGGAAATGGGAGCAGGAATGGAGCCAGGGTTTCTGGTGCTCCCCTGTAAAGTAAAATCCTCCCCCTCCCCCCCCCCCCCCCCCCCCGCGGCTGCAAACACCAATCTATTTTCACTGCTGGTTGTAGGATAGAACTCCGGTACAAATCTCGCAGTGCTTAATCGCATGATACTTACACTGGAGTTCCCTCCTGCGTCATGCAGCTAAAAGTAAAAATCAGAGCCATTCCACAGACTAGGGATGGATATTATTTTGTAATGATATGCTGCTTGTAACTCGCTTAGAACTCCGACTTCTGAGAATTTGATGGGATATAAGATTGCAAATAACATAACATATCCTATGTCATTGCATGTCACTGATCCCTCTAAGCTGAGTGGGAGTATTCCAACTTCATTGCTACCAGCTGGGGGGAGGGGGGCGGTTGCTTCAATATTGTGTTTTCAATCTCTGAGAGACAGGTTCCCTTGAGTCCTGATAAGCATGCCTGTCCCTTGCTTATGAAAATGTGATAGTGAAACAGCACCCCCTACTGGCAGGACCTGTAGGTGGCAGACATCTGCTCAGCTTAGAAGCAGGGGTGTCCAAGTCCCTCCTTGAGGGCCGCAATCCAGTCGGGTTTTCAGGATTTCCCCAATGAATATGCATGAGATCTATTGACATGCACTGCTTTCATTGTATGCTAATAGATCTCATGCATATTCATTGGGGAAATCCTGAAAACCCGACTGGATTCCGGCCCTCGAGGACCGGAGTTGCCCATCTCTGAGTTAGATGCACTAAATCAGGGGTGTAAAAGTCCCTCCTCGAGGGCCGCAATCCAGTCGGGTTTTCAGGATTTCCCCAATGAATATGCATGAGATCTATTTGCATGCACTGCTTTCATTGTATGCTAATAGATCTCATGCATATTCATTGGGGAAATCCTGAAAACCCGACTGGATTGCGGCCCTCGAGGAGGGACTTTGACACCCCTGCATTAGGGCTACCCTGAAAACCTGACTGGCTGGGAACCACTGATCATAGACAATCAGTCAAACAACAAAAGGGCGGCTGCTACACAATTTTGCACCCCTGTACCATTGCACTTCTCCAGTGTTGTTCTTACTGCCAATAACAGTACACACACTTTAACGTCACAAAGTAGAGCTCAACATGATATCTTGCACAGATAATGAACTATGCAGAGTTCAACAGTAGATCAAGAAAGGCACACTTTTTTTTAATGAGTAGAGCCTGAACAAAGTACATTTCATAAAAATAATAATACATTTTATTTACTAACTCAACTCCGTTATAGGACATGTAACTTACAGTCTACTCTACATCATTACTTTCATGGAATTGATGAGACCCTGAAGACAGGGACAGACAGATAACCAAGCCCAAGTGCAGGGAATATCCTTCCCCTACTGATCGTACCAGTTACCCATCTGTAAGATGAAGAGTTGGGTGCCATGACCAGCCACCTTCCACTTTTGTGCTGCCCAAATTCACAGTCACGGTTTGGTCCACACGGCACCACCATGTTAATAGACAATCCACAAAAGCACAAAGGACTCGATGTGGACCGCCTAGAACAGGGTGTGTCGAAGTCCCTCCTCGTAGGCCACAATCCAGTCGGGTTTTCAGGATTTCCCCAATGAATATGCATGAGATCTATTAGCATACAATGAAAGCAGTGCATGCCAATAGATCCGAAGCATAGTCATTGGGGAAATCCTGAAAACCTGACTGGATTGTGGCCCTTGAGGAGGGACTTTGACACCCCTGTCCTAGAACTAAGTGGTGTGGCAGTATACAAGAATAAAGTGGTTATTATTATTACTACAATTTGGGTTTCTGCCAGGCACTGGTCTAGCGAGGGATATTGGCACCTGTCATCATCGTGTCATGTGCCCCCCCGCCCACTCTTCCCTGCCACTTGAGCACCCTCCCATCCCCACCCCCGCACCTCTTCAAATGTTCGCTGCCATGAGCAGCATCTTCCACCTGCGGTTCACATCAGCTTCGGCTCCCTTCTGACATGACGTCCTCATCCCGCAAGCAGCAAGTGGAAGATGCTGTTCACACCGGCATATATTTCAAGATGTAAGTGGGGGGAGGCAGAAAGCAGGAGAGGTACCAGCGCTGGAACCCCCCACCCCCTAGCAAAGTTGGCACCAGGGCAGTTCACCCCAACCTCTTACTACACCACTGCTGCCAGATACCTGTGACCTGGATGGGCCACTATTGGAAACGGGATATTGGTCTCTCTAGATCACTGTTCTACAACCACCGGTCTGCAGAAAATTTCTGACGATCCGTGCAGGGCCGACGAGATCGAGTAGGCAGTTCAAGTTCCTGCAGACTGCCGTTCCTCCCAGCCTTGGGCGATCAAGACAGGCTGCCGACGTCGGGGCCTTCCCTCTGTGAGTCTCACCTGTTCAGAAACAGGAAGTTGAAACAATATAGGCGGGACTCAGAGAATGAAGGTCCCGACGTCGGCAGCCTGTCTTGATCCCCGCCCCTGCCGAGTTGCTGAAGAGGGCCGCGGGGAAAGTGCAAGTGGAAAGGAGAGAGCTGCAGGTACAGGTGCAGGTGGAGGGAGATGGTCAGCGTGTGCGAGCAAGATCCTGGGGAGCCTTCACAGTGGCTGTCTCCCCTCCCAGCAGCTCTCCTACTTGCCAGTGCAGTGATTTACCAGCAACTTCCTGCAGGCAAGTACTGAGAGCTGCTGGAAGGTGAGGAAGCCACTGTAGGAGGCTGGGAAGCAGCTGGATAAAGGGAGAGCTGCTACTGGACTTGGAGGGAGGTAGAAGGAGAGATGCTGCTGGGAGGGGAGGAGGGAAAGGGATGGGAAGAGAGTTAATGTTGGATAGGTGGAGAAGGGAAGGGAGAAGGAAAAAAGGAAGGAGGGAAGGGAGAAAGAAAAAAAGAAGGAAACAGCTGGCAGGGAGATTACAGGAGGGGAAGGAGGTCAGGGTGGAATGGAGAGATCAGATGAGCGAAAGAGGAGAGAGAGGAGAGGAATGAGAAAGTAGAGAGAGATTGATGCTGGAAAGAGGGTCAGCAGAGAAATGAGAGAGGGATAAAGATGTTAGATCTGGTGTAGGAGAGATAAAAATGAAGAAGGCAGTGAAGCTGGAATGAATGATGTAAAAAGGAGAGAGGAGGCACAGGCTGGATGGACAGGGGAGAGGGGCATAGAGATAAGTCAGATACATATGGAAGGGGGAGAGGTCAGACAGTGGATGGAACGGGCAGATGCTGGATTGAAGAGACAGGGCAGACGCTGGAAGGAAAAGAGTGAAAAGAAGATGAAAGCAGAAACCAAAGACAACAAAAGGTAGAAAAAATCATTTTATTTCAATTTTGTCATTAGAATATATCAGATTTGAAATATATATCCTGCTAGAGACATAACTGGGGACTGCAGTATTCTGTTAGTATGATATTTCTGTGTAGCATTCTATAATAACTTGGCTGGTTCAGTTTTCTTGATAGTAGAGGGGATATATGTGAAGGGGAGGGGAGACAGGGGTTTTGTTGGTCCTTGCTCTGTATATTTGTATTTATAAAATCACAATTGTTCAGAATATTGTTTCTTTTTATACTTTAATAAAATACGTTCAATATAAAATCATAACTGTAGCTTGTGCAGATGGGATCAGATGGTTTGCGGGACCAGAGATGGGGCGGAAACAGGGTTTTAAAATTTTACTCCTAGTAGTTTGCCAGTCCACAAAATAATTATTTTATTTCTGCTGGTCCACGGGTGTAAAAAGGTTGAAAAACACTGCTGTAGATGGACCATTGGTCTGACTCAGTTTCGCTATTCATATGTTTTAATGTGAGCCAAGTATAGGACAGTCAAGCCATTGTGACATCACTGATGAGGCTGGCTCTTAGGCATTGGTGGAATGAGGCATTATGACATCACAATCTCAGCTCTGGAATGTTGCTATTCTTTGGGTGTCTGCCAGGTACTTGGGAGCTGGGTTGGCCACTGTTGGAAACGGGATATTGGGACTGATGGATTTTTGGCCTGACCCAGTATGTCTCTTATGTTCTCATTTCACGTTTTAGAGCCTTGGCAGCGTTTTTCCTCATTTTGGAAGATTCCTGCATTGTTATTATTATAATTGTTGACACTATCTGCTGATATAGAAAGGACAGAGAACACTCTCCAGCTTGTATTTCTGACAGTGACACCCCCTGACATAAGCACTCTGCCAAAAAACAGCCCATGTCGGGTCTTTCATTAAAATTTGGCTGCCAAGCCACTCTTGGAAGCCCTTTGTGCTTTTCGTTATTTAGATTCATCCCTTCTACTTTGGATTCCATCTCTTCTGTTGCCTTACCACCACGTTAAATCACAGCTCAAACCACGTCTAGCCCCCAAGCGGTTGAGGAGGGGAAGGAGGGTGCAGCTAAGTTCAAGTACCCTGGGTATTCTCTTTTTCTAATGTGGACAAAATCAAGATGAGAGAATTAATTGGAGACATTAATTGGGTTTACCTAAGAAAAAAAAAAAAAGAACAGATTGCGGGAGAAAGAGAAGAGAAGTTATGGGGTCTGAGTGACAAGATGGGGGAAGCAGGGTAGATGGAGCAGGCATTGGGAGTGTGAGAAAGAAAAGAGAAGAGTGAATGGAGAGTGTATGTTTAGAGGATTTTCTTTAGAATGAAGGAGAAACGTGAGCAAAGACACTTTAAATCATACTCCGGGATGGTCACATTAAGAAAGATGATGATTGCATTGGTAAACTGCTTAGATAACGTTGATAGGCGGTATTTAAATACCTAAAATAAATAAATAAATAGGAATTTCCTATGTTATATCCTTATACAGGGACAAATATGCATCAGAATCAAAGTCGAATTCTGGAACAACCTTCAGATCTCCTTGGAAGACCTTAGCAATTAGGAGAACATGGCCTTGGACAGCTTCGCCTACCCAAAGCTTGAAATTCAAGCAAACAGAAGCCGAAAAGGCAACTGCAAGTTTCACCTACATCATCATCAGTTGGGTCAAGGACTGGATTGAAATCAACGGATCCATAAATAAACATAGTCAAAGAAAGTTCTTGAAACAAAGACGTTATCGTTGACAGAAAACTCCATCATCAATCTTGTACAACTTTGTACATGCACAATCCAATCACTTTTCTTCCTCTTTAGCTGTCCATCTTCCTCTGTTTTATAAATTAGACAGGAGTTATGGTCGTTATCTGCCCTCATATTCTACTTGTTCCAGGGTCCAAAAATAGATGGGATTTATTTCTTCTCACTGGATCATTGCCACTATGAGGCTACGTTGAGTGAGATAGGAAGTATTTAAGGGCAAAACCAGAGATGATTAATCTTTCTTTGCCCTCCAAAAAAGACCATTTCTAAAAATAGCACTAGCTCATTATTTTTCCATCCAGATGTCCTTGGGTCTTGAAAGGATAGATTCTATTTTCTGCAGAAGCCATTAAAATGGAGGAGGGAGAGAAATACTCAAAAAATAAAGATACATTGTACTTGCACATGGAATCGTAGACCATAGGATTGGCATCAATAAGTACAAAGGCCCGGATCCACCTTATGTTGGATGCCGATAGGTGCCAAGATTGCACCCACCAGCCCCTAAAATAAGTGGTTTATTTATTTATTTATTTATTAATCATTTTTCATGAACATATCAAGTATGTAAGTGGTTTAAATGGGTTTAAGTGGCACGATAATTGGTTGGGCCATTTAAATCCAATTAAATCCTTATTTTAAAATAATTGCCGCTGCTATACAAACTCTGGGACTGGCGCCTAGGGCCCTGGCAGCTAGTAGTGGATAATAACGCCAAAGCCCGGAAGTGGATGCGTTTAGGGGTGGCACCAGAAATTGGCACCACTATGCACTGCTGGCCGTGCTTTTGGCAGAACCCTAGGTGCCAGGAATGGAAGCCTGTTCAACCCTGGCCTACATTTCCGGCTCCCCAGGGTCCCTGCCCACTGCGATCCCAGAAGTGGCAACTGTCCCTGATTGATATGGGGCAGGTGCCCGTTTGGTAGGCGCCTGCCACGGCAGGTTCCACTTGAAGAATCAGCCCCCAAACTGTCTTTCATTAACTTGAGGAATAACCCGGAATATTTTAAGCAATAGGAGCCGTTATTAAAGAATAGGAGAGGAATGAGGACTTCTTCGTTGGCATTTCATTCAAAATGGTGGGCACCGGGGAATTAAGTGACTTGTAAAACACACTCCCAAAAAGCACAGTTACTTACCGTAACAGGTGTTATCCAGGGACAGCAGGCAGATATTCTTGACTGATGGGTGACGGCACCGACGGAGCCCCGGTACGGACACTTTTAGAGTGATTGCACTCTAAGAACTTGGAAAGTTCTGGATACCGCACCGCGCATGCGCGAGTGCCTTCCCGCCCGACCCCGGCGCGCGGTCCCTCAGTTAGTATAAGCCAGCTAAGAAGCCAACCCGGGGAGGTGGGTGGGACGCAAGAATATCTGCCTGCTGTCCCTGGATAACACCTGTTACGGTAAGTAACTGTGCTTTATCCCAGGACAAGCAGGCAGCTATTCTTGACTGATGGGTGACCTCCAAGCTAACAAAAGGAGGGATGGTGGGAAGGTTGGCCATTAGGAAAACAAATTTTGCAAAACAGATTGGCCGAAGTGACCATCCCGTCTGGAGAATGTATCCAGACAATAATGTGATGTAAAAGTGTGAACTGAGGACCAAGTAGCAGCTTTGCAGATTTCCTCAATAGGCGTGGAGCGGAGGAAAGCTACAGATGCTGCCATAGCTCTAACTCTATGGGCCGTGACAGAACCTTCCAGTGCCAGTCCGGATTGAGAGTAGCAGAATGAAATGCACGCTGCGAGCCAATTAGATAGCGTACGTTTAGAAACAGGGCGTCCCAACTTATTAGGATCAAAAGATAAGAAAAGTTGGGGCGAAGATCTGTGGGGTTTAGTACGGTCTAAATAGTAAGCTAAAGCCCTCTTACAGTCCAAAGTGTGAAGAGCCTGTTCACCAGAGTGAGTGTGAGGTCTTGGAAAGAAAACAGGCAGTACAATAGATTGGTTGAGATGGAATTCAGAGACAACCTTTGGGAGAAACTTTGGATGTGTACGCATAACCACCTTATCGTGATGAAAGACTGTAAAAGGTGGGTCAGAAACCAGTGCATGGAGCTCACTGACCCTCCTGGCAGAGGTGATAGCAATGAGGAAAAGTACCTTCCAAGTGAGAAACTTGAAAGCGGCAGTAGCTAAGGGTTCAAAAGGAGGCTTCATCAAAGCAGAGAGAACCACATTAAGATCCCAGACCACAGGAGGAGCTTTTAGAGGTGGTTTCACATTAAAAAGACCTCGCATGAATCTAGAGACTAGGGGATGAGCTGAAAGGAGTTTTCCCTGGATGGGCTCATGAAATGCAGCAATAGCACTGAGATGGACTCTGATGGAGGTAGTTTTGAGACCAGAGTTAGACAAAGAAAGTAGATAGTCCAAAAGGGTCTCCACTGCAAGGGACGTGGGATCATGATGATGAAGAAGACACCAGGATGAAAACCGTGTCCACTTTTGATGGTAACATTGCAGAGTGGCTGGTTTCCTGGAAGCATCCAGAATAGAACGAACGGGCTGAGATAGAAGAGAATTCTGTGAAGTCAGCCCGAGAGATACCAAGCTGTCAGGTGCAGAGACTGGAGGTTGGGATGTAGAAGAGTCTCCTGTTGTTGCGTAAGCAGAGAAGGAAACAGTGGAAGCAGAAAAGGTTCCCTGGAACTGAGTTGAAGTAGAAGGGAGAACCAATGCTGTCTGGGCCACCGTGGGGCAATCAGAATCATGGTGGCTCCTTCCCTCTTGAGCTTGAACAATGTTCGTAACATGAGAGGCAGCGGAGGAAAGGCATACAGGAATAGATTGGACCAATCGAGGAGAAATGCATCCGCTGCCAGACGGTGAGGAGTGTACAGTCTGGAGCAGAAGAGAGGCAGCTGGTAATTTTGAGGAGCTGCGAAAAGGTCGATCTGAGGAGTGCCCCACTGAGCAAAGATGGACTGAAGAGTTAAGGGATCGAGTGTCCATTCGTGAGGTTGGAGAATTCTGCTCAGCTTGTCCGCTAAGTAATTCTGCTCTCCCTGAATGTAAATCGCTTTCAGAAAGAGATGGTGATCTGTGGCCCAAGTCCAAATCTTCTGGGCTTCCTGGCACAAGAGGCGAGAGCCTGTCCCACCCTGTTTGTTGATGTAGTACATGGCCACTTGATTGTCTGTGCACAACAGAAGGACCTGAGGATAGAGAAGATGTTGGAAAGCCTTGAGGGCATAAAACATCGCTCTGAGTTCTAGGAAATTGATGTGATGTGTCATTTCCTGCACTGTCCAAAGACCTTGAGTTTGGAATTCGTTCAAATGAGCTCCCCAGGCATAAGGGGAGGCATCTGTGGTGATGATCAGTTGATGAGGAGGTAGATGGAATAGAAGACCTCTGGAGAGATTTGAGGATATCAACCACCATTGTAGAGACTGACGAAGAGATGATGTCACAGATATGTGCCGTGAGCAAGGATCCGTCGCTTGTGACCACTGGGTAGCAAGGGTCCACTGAGGAATGCGCAGGTGAAGACGTGCGAGGGGGGTGACATGGACTGTGGATGCCATGTGACCCAAGAGTATCATCATTTGTTTGGCAGAGATGGAACGTCGTGGAAGTACCTGCTGACACAGAGATTGGAGGGTTTGAAGACGGTTGGACGGTAGGAATGCTCTCATGAGGACTGTGTCCAGCACCGCTCCAATGAATTGAAGTCGTTGAGTGGGGAGTAGATGAGATTTGGGAAAATTGATCTCGAACCCCAGAAGCTGTAAGAACAAGATGGTTTGATTGGTGGCCAGGAGAACTGTTTGAGATGAGTCGGCCTTTATCAACCAATCGTCCAGGTAAGGAAACACCTGAAGGTGATGGGAGCGTAGGTAAGCAGCTACCACAATTAGACACTTGGTGAATACTCGTGGAGATGAGGCAAGACCGAAGGGGAGAACTTTGTACTGGTAATGACAGTTGTTGATCATGAAGCGGAGGTATTGCCTGGAGGCTAGATGGATTGGAATATGAGTGTATGCCTCTTTGAGGTCGAGGGAACATAGCCAGTCGTCTTGATTGAGAAGAGGGTAAAGAGTGGCCAGAGAGAGCATCTTGAATTTTTCCTTGACCAGACATTTGTTGAGATCTCGAAGATCTAAGATGGGTCTGAGATCTCCTGTCTTCTTTGGAACCAGAAAATAACGGGAGTAAAACCCCTGCCCCTTCTGGTCCAGAGGAACCTCTTCGATAGCGTTTAGAAGAAGAAGAGATTGAACCTCTTGAATAAGGAGAGAAGCCTGGGGAGTGTTCAAAGCAGACTCTCTTGGTAGACTTTGAGATGGAAGTGTTTGGAAGTTGAGAGAGTAGCCGTGGCGGATGATGTTGAGAACCCATTGATCGGATGTTATGTTCTCCCAACGGCTGAGATAATAAGTGAGACGGCCTCCAATGGGTAGGGGAAGTTGAACTGACGGAGGCAAAATGGCTATGTTCTGGAGAAACACGTCAAAAGGGTTGAGTAGACTTTTGAGGTGGAGGAGGTTTCACCTGTTGTTGCTGATTTTGCCTAGGTGGTTGACGTTGTTGCTGCTGTCGCTGACGCCTAGGTTGTTGGGAATGCTGAGGTAAAGGCCGAGCAGCAAATCGGCGTTGGTATGCCGATTGTTGGCGAAACGGTCTAGCAGGGGGAGTCTTCTTTTTATTCTTTAAAAGAGTATCCCATCTGGTTTCATGAGCCGACAGTTTTTGTGTTGTTGAATCCATGGATTCTCCAAACAGCTCATCCCCCAGACAAGGAGCATTTGCTAGACGGTCTTGGTGGTTCACCTCTAGCTCTGAGACCCTGAGCCATGCCAACCTGCGCATAGCCACTGACATAGCCGTGGCTCTAGAAGTCAATTCGAAGGTGTCATAAATTGACCTGACAAGAAATTTCCTCAACTGAAGGAGAGAGGAAGCACAGGAATGAAAAGAAGGTTTTCTACGATCAGGAAGGAATTGTTCAAATGAAGACAACTGCTGGACCAAATGCTTTAAATAAAAAGAAAAATGAAAAGCATAGTTTCCTGATCTATTGGCCAACATGGCATTTTGATAAAGCCGTTTGCCAAATTTGTCCATAGATTTCCCTTCTCTGCCAGGAGGGACTGAAGCATACACATTAGCCCCCGTTGATTTCTTTAATGTAGACTCTACCAAAAGAGATTCATGTGGGAGCTGGGGCTTGTCAAACCCAGGAATGGGGATTACCCTGTATAGAGAGTCCAGCTTACGAGGAGCTCCTGGCACAGTCAGGGGAGTTTCAAGGTTTTTATAAAATGTCTCTCGTAAAATATCATGGAGAGGAAGTTTAAGGAATTCCCTTGGAGGCTGGTCAAAATCCAGAGCATCAAGGAATGCTTTGGACTTCTTGGATTCAGCCTCCAAGGGAATTGACAGGGATTCACACATCTCCTTCAAAAAGGAGGTAAAAGAGGTGGAATCCTGTTTAGAAGGAGGGTCTGCCACCAGGTGTTCCTCCTCATCGGAAGAGCATTCTCCTTCAGATAGGAAGGGCTCTTCTGAATCTCCCCACAAATCAGGGTCTCTAACCTGAGAGTGGTGTCGAGACTCAGGTGTGGAGGGCTCTACGTGTCGAGATTTATGTGTAGATTTGCCCGATCTCATAGAGACGGTACCAGGCGATGCAACCTGATGTATCGGTACCGTGGTCTGTACCGCCTGGTGCTGAGACCTAGGTTCAGGAGCTAGAACCGGCATCGATGACGATGTGGTAAGTGCCGGTACCGATAAATTGGATGCCGATAAGAGAGGGCGTTCCTCTATCGGTACCGGAGGCTCCGACCGAACTGGAACTGGAAGGTTCGGGGTCAAGAGAGCAGGAAACAGCTTTTGAAGTTGATCCTTAAGCTGAACCTGCAGAACGGCGGCGATGCGCTCGTCCAAGGATGGCACCGGCACCGCTTTTTTCTTCTGCGGTGCCTTGGGTGCCGCTCGACACTCCGAAGAAGAGCCCGATGTCGAGGGACTAACTTCGATCGGAGCGGAGCGCTTCCGTGGGCGCCTCGAGGTCGGCAGGATTGGGCTCACTGCTGTAGAGACCGGAGGACGCTCCAACGGGGAAGGCTTCTTAGCCGGCTTACCTGTGGGATGCGATACCGGCGTCGAATCACGCGGTGTCGACGAAGTCGGAGCCGACTGTGGAACAGATGTCGGTGCCGGAGTTGCGGAGTCGGACATCTCGGCACCGAAAAGGATCCGCTGCTGGATTTGGCGGTTTTTGAGGGTCCTCTTTTTTAAAGTTGCACAGCGGGAGCAAGAAGATGCTCGATGGTCAGGACCAAGACACTGCAGACACCAGTTATGGGGGTCTGTCAGCGAAATTGGTCTAGCGCACCGCTGGCACTTTTTAAAACCGGGCTGAGGGGGCATGAACGGGAAAACAGCCTCTGCCAAATCGAAAGCCGAGGCTTCGATCGTGGCAACAGGCCCCGCCGGGCCGAAACGAAAAAGAGGAGAAAAAATTATTATTTTTATTTTATTTTAAGAAAATAAGAAAAGAAATAAAGAAATAAAGAAAACTATATTATAAAAAGGTGGGTTTACGCGAGCGGGAAGGCGTGAAAAAATCTCTTCAACGGCCGTTGAAGTGAACGCGTCTTCTTAGCTCCGCGGAAACTAGAAAACTGAGGGACCGCGCGCCGGGGTCGGGCGGGAAGGCACTCGCGCATGCGCGGTGCGGTATCCAGAACTTTCCAAGTTCTTAGAGTGCAATCACTCTAAAAGTGTCCGTACCGGGGCTCCGTCGGTGCCGTCACCCATCAGTCAAGAATAGCTGCCTGCTTGTCCTGGGATAATGCAGGCTTAGTGCAAGAAACCAAGAAATCACTATCAAAATACTCACTGCACATAAAATATTCTTATTTTTTCATATTTGTGCCTTAAAGTAGCTTTGACATAGATGTAGCCATGTATTTATAACCTCAGGCCGCTTGTTATTTCAACGTAGCTTGTGAACCATCGTAGAACTGACATCATTGGTTATAACCTCCCCCTACCAATTGCTCTGTGACTTACATTTTTTCTTTTTTAACAAACGCCTCCAACGGGTCCAAAATGCAGCTATCCGCCTCCTACACAACCTCAACTACCATGATCCCATCTCCCCAGCACTCCGCGCTGAACACTGGCTCCCAATTAGCCAACGCTGTGCTTTCAAGGCCCTGGCAATAGCCCACAAGAGAATTTACTCCACCACCCCCTCCTACATAAAATCCAAGCTTCCCATCTACACCCCCACTCGCACCCTCCGCTCAAAATCGGAGATACGCCTATGCATTCCCCCCGGAAGGTCCCTCCTCTCGGAAACTGCCCGCAAACGATCCTACAGCCACTTCATTCCACATCTCTGGAACCAACTCCCCCCTCAACTCAGACAACAGAACTCATTATTGACGTTCCGTAAAATGGTAAAGACCCTCCTCTTCAACTAAAGGTCACCCTCAGTCTTCACCCCCCTTAAGCCCCACCTCTCTCTTCTCTCTCCTGTATATCTTCTCCCTAAAATTCAGTATAGTCCTCTCTTAGTCTGTACTCTGATAAATTGTATCGAAACTCAAATAACTTGTACTTAAACTAAACTACTTATACTTAAACTCTTCTCTTAATTTGCTGTATACTCCCTGTAATTAAACTACTGCACAGTCTTGTATGTCCAAACATTTAAACCTGTTGTATATCTTATATGTCCAATTACCCTCCATTGTGTATGTTCACTTGTAGACCGTTCTGAGCTACTGGGAGGACGGGATAAAAATCTAAATAAATAAAATAAACTTTTAAGTTCTTTAAGTTCTCCAAATTAGTATAACAATTCAATACTTCGCTTTTAGCTTTCAGGTTGGACTTTAGCCCATGATCTTGGCCTTTAAGATTCTCCAGAAATACAGTAAAAGTGAGGTCCTCTAATTTGCAGTCTCCCTTCTTATATGCAATGGCTACAGCTCTTCCCCTCAGTCTGAAACTAATACTTCAGTAACTTCACCCGGGCAATGGGGCTGGTATGAGGAGGTGCTGAAAAGTTTGCAGCCCAACCAAGAAGAGAATGATGTGGAGCCATGAAATTTACAGGTTATTCCACACTTCTCATGACACTTTTTGTTTAATTTCATATCATTAAAAGGAAAGTGTGGAGTAACTTGTATGTTTCATGGCTCCACATCATTCTCTTCTTGAGAACTTTTCAGCAGCCCCTCATAGTGTGATGTCATAATGCCTCATTCCACCAATGCCTAAGAGCCAACCTCATCAGTGATGTCACAATGGCTTGGTTTCCCTATACTTATGCCCATTTACTGGATGCTTTTATCTATTTGAAACATGCCCCCTCTTCTATGAAACCGCGCTAGCGGTTTTTAGTGCAGATAGTCATGCTGAATGGCCCCGTGCTGCTCCCGATGTTCATTGAGTTCCTATGAGCGTCGGGAGCTGCGCAGGCCATTCAGCGCAGCTCCCCGCGCTAGAAACTGCTAGCGCAGTTTCGTAGAAGAGGCCCATAGTGTCAAGAAAAGTGTGGAATAACTTGTAAGTTTCATGGCTCTACATCATTCGCTTCTTGGTTGAGCTGAGAACTTTTCAGCAGCCCCTTGCATTGTGATGTCATAATGCCTCATCCCACTAATGCCTAAGAGCCAATCACATCAGTGATGTCACAATGGCTTCATTATCCTTGGCTCACTTAAGAATCAGAGTATGAATGGCCACAACCACTGACCCGCAAGCTTTGCTTTGAAGAATGCTGAGATTGGGCAGCAACATTCCAGAGCAGATATTGTGATGTCATAATGCCTCATTCCACCAGTGCCTAAGAGCCAATCACATCAGTGATGTCACAATGGCTTCATTATCCTTGGCTCACATAAGAATCAGAGTATGAATGGCCACAACCACTGACCCTCAAGCTTTGCTTTGAAGAATGCTGGTGTAGAAGGACTGAGGTTGAAATAGACACTAGAAAATGACATGGGATTATTTCCCGCGGTTATCCGCGGGGACGGGGACGGTGATGAATTTTGTCACCGTGTCATTCTATACCCTAGCTCTCTCACCATAAAGACTGTGCAAAGGTGGGCCCATAAGGATAGTCTGTGGCACCATCTACATCTTGCAAAGACAGTTTGTAAGAATATTCAAAGGAACGATCCCGATCATGCAGAGATGAACTAGAAGAATAATCAGAGACACTATCTGTATATGTACTTTTTTGCAAACCTCTCCCATGTAGGGTAGGACACGAGACTAGATGTTGGCCAGAACTCTTTGTTGGAGACTCTTTGTGTCTGTCTAGTTCTGCGTTTCAAGCAGCATCCCCTAAATTATAACAAACTTGTGGGAGTAAAGCGCAATGGATTCTGCTGTGAAACGAGCGGGACCAAAGCCAAGGAGGGAGGGGGGCAGCTGGTTTAAGTGAGTAGCGCAGACTGCAAGGAGATGCACACAATTATAAAGATGGATGGTTCATAGCCCAAAGCAATCAGTCAAGAGCAGGGACCCCCCCCCCCTCCCCCTTTCTGTGGCACGGCGTGATATTATTAATGATGGGTGGCATCGAAGAGCAAATGCATAATTACTGTTAGGCTCAATTTACCTTTCTTTGAGCTCTTTTAATAGATACGTGTAGCAGCCAATTAGATCTGGAAAAGTGAAATGAATATTGATGAGAAAAGGACAAAATGTCACATTCATGCATCCTTTGCAATCGTAGACCCTGAAGCGAGAGCCTTGGCTTGAAAGAACCCAGGCAGTGGTTGGCAGGTGCTGGCGCTTCTGGATGCTGCCGTCGCTCTCCGTCCACTCAATTTCCTCGCGAGGTGGATGGGCTCAGGGATACGGTCTATCTTCTTCAGGAGGAAGCGCTGCCCTGATGTGCCAACTTACCGAACCTTAGTGAAGCATAACACACGAAAAACACGGAGTTCGATATGCAGAAGGTATGGGCAGTCATAGATTAGAAAGGGGGAGGGGGGAAACAAGGGGCTGATCTAGGTCAAGCCTCCCCGCCCCATTTCCCTTCTGGCTTTCCTCACACAGTCTTTTACTGATTGATCAGTGGGTGACTCCAGTCATTCCTGCTCTGCTGAGATAGGCACAGTTTAACCCAAGTCCGGCGCAATTTGTATATTATCCCGGGGTGTGGGGGGGTTTGGCAGGAGGACCTGGAGATCACTCCTGCCTGAAAATATAACAAATGAGAATAAAATCTGGGGGAAAGGAGTCTGGAGGTCCCCAATGAGGGGAGAGTGTGGCGTAGTGGTTAAAGCTACAGCCTCAGCACCCTGGGGTTGTGGGTTCAAAACCTGTGCTGCTCCTTGTGACCCTGGGCAAGTCACTTAATCCCTCCATTGCCTCAGGTACATTAGATAGATTGTGAGCCCACTGGGACAGATAGGGAAGAATGCTTGAGTACCTGAATAAATATATGTAAACCGTTCTGAGCCCCACAGGGAGAGCGGTATAGAAAATTGAATAAAGAAAATAAAGTTTCAAATTGATTAAAAATTTTATCTACCACCTTATCAATTTATTTCAAGGTGGTTATGGGAGGGGAAGGTCAATGCTGGGTGGCTCTTTTTAAAAAAATTTAAATGTATGCATTTTGAAACAATATGAGACGCACAAACTTGTGAAGTATCAATGATACATAATAACAGAGAGAGAAACGTATGTAATAAGAGTAAACAAAGCCATCCTCCATCCTGTAAAGTCCTTGATCACAGGGGACTTAGAAATCAAGGCTGACAAGGAAATTAGGAAGCTCCTCAAAACACAATTGTTTATCAATGCTTTTTTATAGGGTCTGTTTTGTTCCTCTTTTGTGCTGTTTTCGCTAGTGTGTATCTGCACATTTGGTAAACCAGCTAGGAATTAGAGAATATAGAAACTTTTGTAAAAGAAAATAAATAAATAATAGACAATAGACAAAAAAAAAAAAAAATCATTTGTAGTACAACAGTGACATCTTGTGGACATGCATAATACTGATCCTCTCAAAAGGAACCTGAGGTATTTCTAAATCCAGCCTGAACAAAATGGGCTTCATGCAATAGCATAATGTTCATATTTCCAGGAGGGCATAAATACATTTACCCTAATAAAATGCTCTCAGCTTTACCTAGTATAGGGGCATCAAAGTCCCTCCTCGAGGGCTGCAATCCAGTCGGGTTTTCAGGATTTTCCCAATGAATATGCATGAGATCTATGTGCATGCACTGCTTTCATTGTATGCTAATAGATCACTTGCATATTCATGGAGGAAATCCTGAAATCCCAACTGGATTGTGGCCCTCGAGGAGGGACTTTGACACCCCTGACCTAGTAGCACAATAATTCCAGTGGCAACAATAGGTCCAGCCTAATGGTTAGTGCAGTGAGTTCAATTCCCAGTTCAGCACCTCGTGATCATAAACAAGTTACCTGACCCTCCCTGTGCCCGGGTGCAAAACACAGATTCTCTTTCCCTACTGGGCTAAATACCTGTGTAGAATGCATAAACCACTTTTCAGCTTTTGGTGGTCTTTGGAACGGTTTATACCAGTGGTTCCAACCCTGTCCTGGAAGACCACTAGGCCAATTGGGTTTTCAGGCTAGCCCTAATGAATATGAATGAGAGAGATTTGCATATAATGGAAGTGGCAGGCATGCAAATCTGCTCCATGCATATTCATTAGGGCTAGCCTGAAACCCCAATTGGCCTGGTGGTCCTCCAGGACAGGATTGAGAACCACTGGTCTACACTTCACCACTGTAGACGAGTGGTTCTCATCCCTGTCCTAGGGGACCCCCAAGCCAGTCAGGTTTTCAATATATCCCTAATGAATATGCATGAGAGAGATTTGCATACCTGTCACTTCCATTATATGCAAATCTCTCTCATGCATATTCATAAGGGATATCTTGAAAACCCGACTGGCAGGGGGGGGTCTCCTAGGACAGGGTTGAGAGCCACTGCTGTAGTCCTGTGGTTCTCAACCCGGTCCTGGAGAACCACCAGGCCAGTCGGGTTTTCATGATATCCCTAATGAATATGCATGGAGCTGATTTGCATGCCTGGCACCTCCATTATATGCAGATCTCTCTCATGCATATTCATTAGGGCTATCCTGAAAACCCGACTGGCCTGGTGGTTCTCCAGGAGAGGGTTGGGAACCACTGCTGTAGTCCATAAACCCTTCCCCCATCGCTCATGCTAGTATTCAATTCTTGTAAGCTCCCTGAGAATGCCCAGACCAATTCTTTTTGTAAACCGCCTAGAACTGAAAGGTATTGGCAGGATAGAAAATACTAATGTAATATCTAGTGCAGGGGTGGGCAACTCTGGTCCTCAAGGGCCAGAATCCAATCAGGTTTTGCTCAATGAATATGCATGAGATCTATTTGCATGCTCTGCTTTCAATGCATATTCATTGGGGAAATCCTGAAAACCCGACTGGATTCCGGCCCTCAAGGACTGATCTAGTGGATTGTAAGAAGCATTTTAAAAGGCTCACTTTAATTCAGAACAAAGCTGTTCACTTATCCCCATTTGCTAAGCCACAGTAGAGGATTTGATGGTGGCCCAGAGCGCCAAATGTTCCAACACGGCTCTGAAGCACATAGAATTCCTATAAACATCAAAACAGCATTGAGCGCCACAGTCAAAACCTCTACCATGGCTTACTAAAAGAGGGCTTTAATTTTTAATTTGGGCAGAATTGGACATGCAACGTCTTACCTTCACAAATTGAAGGGCAGGTTATTTTTTAATTTTGGGTTGGGGTTTTTTTTGTTTGTTTGTTTTGCTACAACGTGTTATATAGTTTGCTACCAAATTATCTAAAGCAGGGGTAGGGAACTCCGGTCCTCGAAAGCCATATTCCAGTCGGGTTTTCAGGATTTCCCCCATGAATATGCATTGAAAGCAGTGCATGCAAATAGATCTCATGCATATTCATGGGGGAAATCCTGAAAACCCGACTGGAATACAGCTTTCGAGGACCAGAGTTCCCTACCCCTGATCTAAAGGATCATTTTATTTAATTTTTTTGCTCCTGTACATTCACAGCATAATTTGGTCTTTTTTATATTTCCCTCACCTAAAGGCTGTGTTTACCAGATCCATCATGGATGACTACTTTCTTATCAAATGAAAGAGACTCAAATTATGCGCATTTACATTACATAGGTCAGGGGTGTCCAATGTCGGTCCTCGAGGGCCGCAATCCAGTCAGGTTTTCAGGATTTCCCCAATGAATATGCATGAGATCTTTTAGCATACAATGAAAGCAGTGCATGCAAATAGACCTAATGTATATTCATTGGGGAAATCCTGAAAATCCGACTGGACTGCGGCCCTCGAGGACTGACATTGGACACCCCTGACCATAGGTATTTAAACATCTCTATCAGATCTCCCCTCTCCCGCCTTTCCTCCAAAGTATACATATTGAGATCTTTAAGTCTATCCCCCATACACCTTATGATGAAGACCACACACCATTTTAGTAGCCTTCCTCTGGACTGACTCCATTTTTTTTTTTTTTTTTAAAGGTGTGGCCTCCAGAATTGTACACAATATTCTAAATGAGGTCTCACCGGAGTCTTATACAGAGGCATCAATACCTCCTTTTTCCTACTGGCCATACCTCTCCCTAGGCAACCTAGCATCCTTCTAGCTTTCACCATCACCTTTTCCACATGTTTGGCCACCTTAAGATTAACACCTACAATCCCACCCAAGTCCCACTCTTGTCGTGCATATAAGTTCTTCACCCCCTAAACTGTACCGTTCCCTCTTGGTTTTACAGCCCAAATGCATGACCTTGCATTTCTAAGCATTAAATTTTAGCTGCCAAATTTCAGACCATTCTTCAAGCTTCACCAGGTCTTTCTTCATGTTATTCATCCCATCCGGCGTACTCTATTGCAGATTTTACCCGACAACCCTTCAGCAATATTGTTTATAAAAATGTGTAAAAGAACAGGCCCAAGAACAGAACCTTGAGGCACACCACTGGCAAAATCTCTTGCCTCGGAGCTATCTTTACTGATCACTACCCTCTGTCGTTGATTTTTCCTTACCATAGATAGGATTTAGTCCCCAAGTGTACAAATGTCTAAATCACCTTTAAAATAAGGTAAGGGTAAGCTAGATGCACATCTCCTTATGAGAAGCTTAGAGTGATATGGGGGACTAAAACTATGCCAGGGTACACCTGGCGGGGCCTCCGTGTGTGCGGATCGCCGGACTTGATGGACCTAGGGTCTGTTCCGGAGATGGCACTTCTTATGTTATGTCATATTATGTAACTAGTTTGATGAATCCTGAAGAAACTCAGTTTAATTCATTTGCTAAACTCTTAAAAATTAGATAGGATTTCCTTAAATTACCCAGGTCGCAAAGTCTACATCAAGTATCTGACGGAATTCCATGAATCTGGTTGACTCGCTCACCCTCCAAGTTTTGGAAAAGTGTTTTGGACTGGATTTCAACAACTCCAAAGTCAAATCTAGGGATAAGATGGAAATCCCAACAAACTCAAAGCAGGACCTTAAATTTACACACAAGTAGAATATTGGCCCAAAAAGTACTTAATCCTACCTTACTTATATGAATGGAAAACATGTAGGCTTTAATGCATTGAATAAATATCAGGAAACACAGAAAGTTACCCAAACCCTTACACTAATTAACTATATACGAGTTGACAAATCACTGAAACACCCAAGTGCCTTGCACATGACCATTTTTAGATGTTCTTGAAACATGTTTCCATCCATTATATCAAGCTGAGGCATAAAAGCTCCAGAGGGCCACTACGCAAATGTTTTGGTACATCTGGATATTAAACAGCAAGCTTCTGAATACATGAACAGAAAATAAAGTAAGTAATCACAACTGAAAGGTGATAGGAAGGCCAAATGGTGACCTTAGAATTACATGGTTCTAACTGTAGCGAAAGTCATTCTCAGGAATTTGAAGTGGAGGTTTGTGGGTTCAATTTGGTGTTCAATGACATGTGCGGATTTACCGTGTAATTTCTTATGAAATGAAGGCACGGTTAAATTGCAATAAATCCTGGTGAGTGTTGCAATTTACATGTCAGATAGAACCCGGAAGTCATCGGAGTTAAAAATACTGAAAATTGTCACTTAGAACCCTGTAATTCTAAGGTCGCGAAATGTCATCCAGCAAGCAGCATCTGCTCTGTTTTGCAAGGCAGTTAAGAAGCACTTAAGATACTGGTCACTGGTCGAAGTAGTTCCTCCAGGAGCCTCCACCAGATTTGTTTAGATTTAACACAGGTGTCAAAGTCAGTCCTCAAGGGCCGGAATCCAGTCAGGTTTTCAGGATTTTCCCAATGAATATGCATGAGATCTATTTGCATGCACTGCTTTCAATGCATATTCATTGGGGAAATCCTGAAAACCCGACTGGATTACGGCCCTCGAGGAGGGACTTTGACACCCCTGGCTTTAGAAGCATAACCAAAAGGCAGATTACTCTGGTTCTTAACTCAAAGCTTATGAATACTCATTGTAAAACACAAACTCAAGAGTAGAGAATGACCTAGGGACAAATTTTTCCCCGTCCCTGTGGGAAATCGTTTTCCCATCCCCTCAAGCTCCATCTTCAACTGCACAAGCTTCAAACACTTTTAAACTCATAAGTGTTCGAAGCTTGTGCGGTTAAGGCAGACCTTACAGCAGGGGTAGGGAACTCCGGTCCTCGAGAGCCGTATTCCAGTCAGGTTTTCAGGATTTCCCCAATGAATATGCATTGAAAGCAGTGCATGCAAATAGATCTCATGCATATTCATTGGGAAAATCCTGAAAACCCGACTGGAATACGGCTCTCGAGGACCGGAGTTCCCTACCCCTGCCTTACAGGAATGTGACAGGTACAAAACTGTCACAGGGGACAGGATGGGAAAATCGAGTTCCTGCGGGGGACGGGGAAAAATTTGTCCCTGGGTCATTCTCTACTCTAGAAAAGAAGCAAGTAATAAGAAAACGTTGAAAAGAATGGGGAGAATATAAAGACTGTTTTCTTTTATGTGCAGTGCCCTGATCGTGTCTGTACTACTCCTCAAAAGCAGAAACTTGGTGCACTCCAAAGGTGCAGAACCTTTCCAGGGACGTGGAATCGGTTACTACCATAATAACTACGATTAGAAAAACTGAAGCAGCAGAACCTCTCTCGTATCAGACTTCTACTTCTTAAACTCAGGATTTGTTGCAAGGGGATCCCCTTTTTGATGGCATAAAACCACATTTCAATATATTTTAGGATACACGATATACTTTGTACCTTCTCCACTGGCCGCTGGAGATGGTGCATGTGTTGTAATAACTTTAGGCTGCAGGTAATTTGAAAATAAGCTTGATGGTCCTCGGTCGAAAGGAAAATCTCCATGGAGCAGCAAGTGCATGGCATATGTAGATTTCCAAAATGAAACGTCCATGGGGACTTTGCTTTTCCCAAGTTATCAACTCTCATTTTTTCGCCATCGCAAAAGTTTGCGTCCAGTTCCAGTTTTAGCCACTGGGTGCAGGGAACTAAACTAGTTTTCAACATCTAAATATGTTGGGCAAATCACTCTGAAAATCCTCTAGAAGTGGATGTGAGGCAGTGGTCTCAAACATGCGGCCCATCAGGTACTATTTTGAGGCCCTCGGTATGTTTATCAAAATCACAAAAGTAAAATAAAACCGTTTCTTGATCATATGTCTCTTTAGCTATAAATGACAATATTATTATTAAGACGTAGCCAAAAGGAAAGATTTATAATTTTACCTCGTGCAAAATTGTCATTTCTTTAGTATGACATTAATTATTTTTTCTGAGGCCCTCCAAGTACCTACAAATCCAAAATGTGACCCTGCAAAGGGTTTGAGTTGGAGAGCACTGGCCTATAGGAAGAGGAGATACAAATGTTAAGAGTCTTAGCCAATAGGGAGAGGAGGAGACAGTGGATGCTGTGGATGGGCCATTTGGCCTTTATCTGCCATTATGTTACTATGTTTCTATAATCAAAGTTCTATGACATCACAATGCAGGTGTAAAGAGCCTTAGCCTATAGGAAGAGGAGATGCAAATGTTAAGAGCCTTAGCCAATAGGGAGACAGTGGATGCTCTGGATGAGCCATTTGGCCTTTATCTGCCATCATACTACTATGTTTCTATAACCATAAAGTTCTATGACATCACAATGCAGGTGTAAAGAGCCTTAGCCAATAGGGAGAGGAGATGCAAATGTTAAGAGCCTTAGCCAATAGGGAGAAGACAGTGGATGCTCTGGATGAGCCATTTGGCCTTTATCTGCCATCATGCTACTATGTTTCTATAACCGTAAAGTTCTATGACATCACAATGCAGGTGTAAAGAGCCTTAGCCTATAGCAGTGGTTTCAAACTCGTAGCCCACCAGGTACTATTCGGGGGCCCTCGGTATTTTTATCATAATCACAAAAGTAAAATAAAACAGTTTCTTGATCGTATGTGTCTTTAGCTGTAAATTACAATATTATTATTAAGACTTAGCCAAAAGGAAAGATTTATAAACTATAAAGTTTTACCTCATGCAAAATTGTCATTTCTTTAATAAGACATTAACTATTTTTTTCTGAGGCCCTCCAAGGACCTACAAATCCAAAAGGTGGCCTGCAAAGGGTTTGAGTTGGAGACCACTGATGTGAGGGGATCTGGATGCTGAGCCAGGACAAGGCTGCTACACATTTAACCATAAGGGATTGACCTACCAAAATGTCCACATTCAAATACTATTTAAATACCTTCTTGAGATAAACCGTCCGGCAATAAACTGCACCATGCCAAAACCAAGTGGTGAAGGTTTTATTTAAACTACATCTGTGGTAGGGAATGCAGATTATTTACTAGGTAAGTAGGTATAGTCAAATCAACTGTTTTGTGAATATCACAGTTTAGAGACATGTGGATGTTCTGGTTGCCAAAACTGAGGCCAAAATATCCAGCCAAAGTTAGCCAGATCCTGGCAGAAAATTAACTACTGTAATTATTTTGAAACCCATGTTCAGCATTCAACAAATTACAAAAAAACTGGAAAAATTATGATAGATTGAATTATAACTTCTGGTGGAATTCATTATGCCATATTTTTAAAATGGAGAAAATATTAGCTATTCAACAAGGGCGCTATAATAAATTTATTCATGTTTGGGAGCCATTAACAAACTATTGTAAGGATTGATTATATTTATTCCCCTTTTATTCATTGAGGTATAGGGTGGGGGGAGGGTGGGTTTAACTTCAAATTATCTATATTATTATATATTATATTATATCTAAATTATTATATTATAATGTTATAATGAAGGGAGGATGGGAGGGAGGAATTATATTACGATTTCAAAGTGATAGTAAAGTGTATATGATTGTATTGTATTAAAAAATACTTGTTGAGAGTATAAAAATGAATAAAGATATTTAAAAAAAAAAAAGAAACCCATGTTCAGACCAACTGTGGCCTAGCTTCACTTTATACAGGCTATTTTGGTCCATGTATCAACTAACAATGGCAGTCAACACATTTCTAAAATGAGAGGCTTATATAAGTAATTTGAGATGTTACCTCAAGAAGTCCCTTCAAAAATCACCCTCCCACTTTCTAAAGTTCACAGATGCAACGGGAGTAAAGTTGGGCCACCCCCTCAATGTTGCCGATTTGCAGCTTTTTGGGATCTAGTACGTCAAAGCATCAATATTTACAGGATCCCATTAGTGGGCTAAGCTAAAAGCCAAGTTCATTTCACAGATTTCTGCATCTGATTGAACAGGCTGGCCACGTGGCCAACCGGGCCAACCACCTCAGGTGTGAAAAATGTATTAGCGCACTTGTCCATATGACCATCCAATTAGCCGATTCCTTCCGAAATGGAACCATGTGGATTAACGGCTGAAGTGGTTGGGACAGAGATTCGTTGGTCTGACTGAAGTGATGCTGGTCCCTTTTGTCTCTTATATCATCATGTTTATTATATCCTATTTTACTGTTTTTTATTTATTTGTTTTATACCTTTATTTTTTAAAATTATTCCTCAGAATTCCATTGCTCAACGTTTTTGTTTTTTTTCCACCCACATTCCTTTGTTATTCATTCTTTTTCACATTTATTATGTCCCTATATGTTCTTTTTAAAATTTTCCATATTTAGTTTTAACTCAAACAAATTTAATTTAATTTATTTAGTTTATCTATTTTAATTATTACTGAGATGTATACTTTACTTTAAAAAGTACTACCGGTATGGCCTTAGAGAGATCTGTGTACTCTTGTTAGAATGTTTAATATCTTGTTCAATATCTCTATCTTTATTTTATTCCTACTGCTCAATAACTGTCTTCTAGATACTTTAGTTAGATTGTGAGCCTTCGGGACAGTAAGGGAATTTCTAAGTACCTATTCTTTATTTATCTTATTTTTATTGTATCCTTTAATGTATATTTCTCTGTAAACCTATATTACTTATAATTTTAATGCACACTATTGTCTATTTTCTGTAAACCGCTTAGAATCCTAATAGGAGTTTAGCGGTATATAAGAAATAAATTACATTACATTCTGAACCTGGATCCATGCATGATATAGTAGCCACAGAGGGCTGACCATTAGCATGAAGCCTTTACCAAGTCCCACCTCTTCCTAAAGTAATATCTTTAATATGTCCCCCCCCCCCCCCCCCTTTCAACTAATCACAGCGTTAAAAATACATGAATGATTTTCAGAGCATAACATTTCTCAACTTAAATTACCCGACGAGAATCAGGCTACACACCGTTTCAGCATATTTCACCATCCTACAAAAACCTCACAGCTGGAAGTGCAAGGGCCAGCAGCCATGCCTTTTAAACAACATTCATGTTCCTTTTCATTCGTGCCCCTTTTCATTCGTGCCAACTACCCTCTTAAATTTTTTGACCTATGCCAAGTAAATGGTTTTGAAAATTCTTCTCCTCATTCAAGCAGCATATTTATGCATCTCAATGGCCACGAATTTGGACTTGGAGGATGAGATGTACAGCATCAGCATCTTTGAGACAAACATGGTTTGTTTGTTTTTTTGTTACATAGAAGTTTCTGGATAGATAGTTCTAAATCTATTAAATGCTGGCACTGTCACTTAATGTAGGGGCACTGGATCATCTGCTGTTCTATTGTCCTTTGATACTTAACTTTTGGAAGTCAATATGGGGACAGATTAATACCATTCTGGAGGCATCAATTCCATTGATGTATGAGGTAGTCCTATGTGAAACATTATTGCATATTAAGCCCCCCCTCCCCCCGGACCACTACAAATTCCGTCTTTTCCTTATTATGACCGGAATAGCCATGCAAATGATTACTCGCAATTGGAAGAATTGGGATCACCTTAGTTTTCCTTTTTGGTGGGCGAGCTTATGTTTAACTTATAAATAACAGAAAATGAATGCTTACATGCTGGGGCATAAGATATTCAAATTAGTTTGGGGTCCATTGACGTCTTTTGTAGATTTGCTATAGTTGTCCTTTATCTTTATTTTCTGTTGTTTTTCACCCACACATCCAGGGAGGGCAGGAGCGGGAGGGGGGTATATCTTTTGTAATGATGGATGGGGGAGGGAATTTTTATCTTTTGTATAGATACTGATTAATTATAAGTGCTTGGTTGATTATCATTATTTGTATATAAAATTGTATTGCACTTTTTGTTGGCATTAAAAACTAAAGTAAAAAAAAAAAAAAAAGAAAGAAAATTCTCCTGTCTCCACACCAAGAGTCATGAAACCATATAAAAACTTATATATTTATAAAAATTATAAACCAATAAAATAGCAAAGTATGGTGATGTCGAGAACTTTCAGAAACATTTATTTGCTGACATTTTTTCTCGAGCTAAGTCGCATTAGGGCTTTTTCGTGCCGGCCCCTGTGGGTATAAGCTTTGTCGCTCCTGGAATTCCAAGGAGCATTAGAGTTTTTACCACAGTGGACAGAGATTTTTTTTTTTTTTTAAAAACCAAACCCTAACTCGGCTTGATAAAGGGGGCCCATGTTTATTCTCATCACTGTTAATTTGATAAGTGAAAGAAACCACTTCAGGGGCTACTAAGCAAAATGTTACCAGAGTCTCCTTCGGTTCAAAAGGTGCTTGGTGCATAACCGGGTCATTGGAACCCCTCTGTTGCTCTAAGAATAAAACAGTTAAGCCCTTAGGTTTTCCCGCGTACAGAAGAAATCTGAACAGAGAAAAGGAACGTCATGAACTGTTCCACCAATGCTAGACCAGCGTCTATCACTGTTTTTACTGTAGTCTAACACCAGCATGGGAGCACGGCCATAGTTTTTACACTGTCCCCTAAACCGAGGTTGCAGGTTTGGAACCACGAACAATGACTAGGGTGCCTCTCAGAACCTGCTTACATTGCCCGTCAGTCATAGGAGATAGAAGAATGCAAAAAAAATGAGCCACAAATCTCATTGGGAACACTGCCATAAGGAATTATGGAGAAGAAAGGCTTTTAGAGTTAGAACAGTTGATGGATGGAATTGTCGACCAGATTTTTTTTTTTTTTTTAAAGGCGTTCTCCCTCCTTCAATTGACTCTTCCCTGTTCTAGATACAGGAAATGGTACAAAAGGATACAGAAATGAAAGCTAAAACCATTTTCAACTGTACATTATTCTGACTCCTAGTACAGTCAAACTTTGGTTTGCGAGCATAATTCGTTCCGGAAGCATGCTTGGAATCCAAAGCACTTATATATCAAAGCAAATTTCCCCATAGGAAATAACGGAAACTCAGACAATTCGTTCCACAACCCAAAAGTTTAATACAAAATACTGTAAGTACTCGTATTGCAAGACCTCGCTCATTTAGAACAGTCACTACACTCCCGCAGCGGCAGAGAGAGAACCATCGGCTCAGTTGTGATGATGTGACGCGTGTATACTGTATGTACTCGTATTGCAAGACTTTGCTTGTCTATCAAGTTAAAATTTTAGAAAATGTTTTGCTTGTCTTGCAATCCAAGGTTTTACTGTATATACTATCTTGTTTTATAAATAAACTAGGTTCCGGGAAAGAGATGTCAGACCAGTTTGAAATACGCAGTGTGATGGAACCACCAGATCCCTTCGTTGGCTAAGACTTTCCAACCCCTACACCTTCAACACTCGTCTTCTTTCAGCTTCCTTTAGTTTCCAACTTCAGACTTTTTCCTCTCTTTCTCCACACCGCCTCCATATGAATGAGATTCAATTATGTGCTTCCCTCAATGAGAGAAAACTGATGCGAAGGTTTATTGACCCTGTGTGACATCGTCGCTGAGTTACAGAACTTGAGCTCAGCGCTTTATGAGTTAATAACAAACTTTTCACAACTATATGCATTCACAGCTCACATTGGTGTAAAATTACAATCTGGTATTACATGTTAAAAAGGAAAATACATACACACACAAACACCTAACATGTCTGAAACACCACACACAAAAGCAAAGCACACATTTAGGGCGTGGGATAAAAATCTTAGTTGGAACACACAATATTTAAAGGTTAATCCAAGGCTGCAGAAATCCAGCTTTCCCTTCTGGCTAGAGGCATCTTCAAGCTTGAGGCCTACATCATGATCAGGACACTGTGTCCATACTAAAAAAAAAACCCAAACCAATTCTTACTTCTTTAACCAAGCTAATCCCCCTAGTAATGAATTATCTTGGACCTAGATTGATAACAGCAAATCCTTCAAACTTGGGCTCTCCTTCAGTCAGGGCACTACCTGATCAGAGCCTCCATGAGGGAGCACCGTCTCCCAAAACTGAGATACGTCCACATTTTTTTCCATCTTCAATAAATATAACTCATTCTAAAAAAAAAAAAAGTGCAGGTCATCAACAATCCTAATTACATGAAAGGGGGGTTCATTTTAAACTGGCCTCCACTAAAGTGTCCCCATTAGATGTCTCCAAGTGGAGACTCCTTAAAACATGAAGGCCCAATGAGCCCTCCCGATTACACCGCTAAAGAACTCTACAGCACCCTAACAAGAGAGGTCTCTGCAGGGATCCTGTTAGCTTTGCTACAGCAAGAAAAACCAGGAGAATCGCCTCCACGACCAAATAACGAATAAGCAAACAGTGGAGACTTTCAAAACACACGTGTACTCGTTTCTTTCACAATAGAGAACAACACGGTGACAAAATTCATCACCGTCCCCGTCCCCGCGGATAACCGCGGGAAATAATCCCATGTCATCTTCTAGTGTCTATTTCAGCCTCAGTCCTTCTACACCAGCATTCTTCAAAGCAAAGCTTGTGGGTCAGTGGTTGTGGCCATTCATACTCTGATTCTTATGTGAGCCAAGGATAATGAAGCCATTGTGACATCACTGATGTGATTGGCTCTTAGGCACTGGTGGAATGAGGCATTATGACATCACAATATCTGCTCTGGAATGTTGATGCTCAATCTCAGCATTCTTCAGAGCAAAGCTTGAGGGTCAGTGGATGTGGCCATTCATACTCTGATTCTTTCCTCTCTCCTTAAGAATGACATGAACATGATTTCCCGCTGTTATCCGCGGGGACGAGAACGGTGATGAATTTTGTCACCATGTCATTCTCTAACTCTGCTTTATTTGTGCGATAGCTCGACACGCATCTGTTTTGGCCTCAGGAGCCTTATTTTCAGCACAATATATTGTGTAGAATATAGCGTTTCAGAGGAAAGAACAGCTACCATCAGATCTCCGGGACAGCAGAATAAGTCAGCCACCCTTGGTGACATCATCCGACGTGCCCTGAAAATGGATTTGCTCTCCCAGAGCTCAGAAGGCTTTGCTTTATGTGTGCAATGGCTTTGCACGCATGTGTTTTGGCCTAAGCAGCCTGCTGCAGAGTTTTGAAAGAAACGAGTACACTTAGCCTTTTGAGCAAACTTAGGTCGTATTTGCAGGATGGAATTTTTAGATCATTTTGATTATCATTTTGATTATCATTTTGATCATGTCTTGATTATCGCAATCTTGTTCTCTTGGGACTGCCTGAAACTACTTTAAATGCTTTGCAGGTTGTTCAAAATTCAGTTGTACGAACATTTTTTCCTTTGAACAGGACCGAACATGTGACGGAATATTATGTGAAGTTAATATTGGCTAAAATTGAAAGATCATATCCGCTACAAACTGCTGGTGATGATTTGGGTGTCCATGGTTTTTTACCAGCATGTCTGATGGGTGTTATTAAATGTTATGATCCATTACCAAAATTACGTTCTGTCTACCGTGCTGAATTGTCCTGTCAAGAGTTTGAGATTGAATTTTTTTATTATTATTCAATTTTCCATACCGTTCGCCCAGGGGAGCTCAAAACAGTTTACAATGTTCCCCCAGTCGTTCATGGTCAGCGGTTCGCGGTCCCGGTCATTCGCAGCATTTTCTGACCGCGAACCACCGACAAGGAGAGAGCAGCAGGAGAGGTAGGAGAGAGCAGCCAGAACGCTGGCGAGTGCCTCTTCCGGCACTAAGTCGAGCCTTATCCAATCAGGAGCTGCTTTGGCACGCAGCTCCTGATTGGTAAGGCCCAACTTAGTGCATGAAGTGAACCGCTCTGTAAAAAGCAGTTTTATAAAGAAAAATTTTTTTTAAAAAATTTCTCTCACAGGTACAAGCGTTTCATGCAGGTTTAGTTAATTCTCCCATTTGTATTAAATGTGAGAAAGATCCGAATACTAATTTATCTCATGCATTGTGGCAATGTCATCTTATTAAATCTTTCTGGTCTGCCATCCTATTATTTTTAGGTTCATTATGGAATTGTCAATTAGTGGAATCTCCAAGGATTTGAGGTTTGGGAGGTTCGTAAATTTCCTAGACGAACTCATTTAAAAAAAAAAAAAAAAAAATTTGGGACCCTTATATACAAAACTTATCCTCTAGAGCAGCGGTCTCAAACTCAAACCCTTTACAGGGCCACATTGTAGATTTGTAGATACTTGGGAGGGCTGCAGAAAAAATAATGTCTTATTAAAGAAATGACAACTTTGCATGAGGTAAAACTCATTTACAAAGCTTTCCTTAATTGCTTCTGATAATTTCAGCTATACACAGCTGAAAGCAGTGCAACATGCAGAAAGATGCAGGAAAGCGCTTGCATGAGGTTACAGCAATGAGGCAGCCAACATTCCAGAACAATGGTAACATACCGAGGGCCTGAAAAAAGTACCTGGTGGGCCGCATGTGGCCCCCGGGCCGCGGGTTTCAGACCACTGCTCTAGAGCAAGAAGTTTGATTCTTAATGCTTTACATTGAAGCTTTAGTAACAATCTTTGCATTTTAATACCTGGTACTGGGTGTCACCTTTCATTCTGGGGTAGGGGGTGGGAAAGGGAGGGATGATAGTAATATGTGTGGAATTACTTGAATTGTATTTATGTTTAATTCATTCATTACAATGTTATAATTAAAATTAAAATAATGGGGGAAGGGAGGGAGGGGTGAATAGGGGGAAGGGAAGGGATAGGAAAGAGGGGGAGTGTATAGAGGTATGCAATGGGTAATTTGGAAATTTATTTTGAAGGAATGATAGACATATGTTTGAAAATTAATATTGTGACTATAAATGTAATGACTATTTTATTGTATATTTATTGGATTCCTTCAATAAATTGTTATATGATTAAAAATCTTGTATTTTGAAAGCCTCCACTGTTTATTCGTTAGCTTTGCTACAGCATCATCTCCGTTAAATGCCATTTTACCTGAATTTCAAATGAAGATACATTCAGTTCCTAACCAAATTACCTGCAAAATCCCCATTATGTACCTTCTGTAGAACTCAGAAAGACTTTCTTTTTTGACCCCTAATTTGGAAGATTAGTTTTTCATCGCAATCAACAGTCATCTAGAAAAGCCTTCATCCCAGTTATGAATCTTTTGAGCGATATATCTCAAGGCCTTTGACGCGGAATCCCCATTGCTTGTCTGGCAGAAAGATGGTTCACGGCGTTCTCTTGTACTATACATAGGGTTTCTATTCTCAGGTGTTTAAAAATAGGTCTTTAATTTGCCAGCTAACTAAGGAGACTGAAGGCTCAAAATGGTTGGTTTTGTATTTTCACACCACAGGTATCATGGCAAAATCAAATATGTATCGTTGTCTCATTTGAATTATCAGTGCGGAAAAGGCAGGATACGAGACAAGGCAGTGGTAGGGTATATGAGGGTAATAGGGAAAGTGGGGTTTTCTGGTATCTATCTAATAAACCCTTTTTAATTTTTGTTTCAGAAATGCTTTATTGGTACTTATCAGAAGCCTTCCCTATAGCAGATAGGTGTCCCACTGGATTCCACTCTGCTGTAACCCAACTGGGGTTCTAGTGTAAACCGCATACAACTTCACGGTCCTGTGAAATATAAACTGTAATTATTTTTATTATTCCATTGTACTCTACCATGAACATCGCTTGAGCCTTGAGGATTTCAGACACGGCCACGACAAAAGCAAACTGCAGTGCTCGTTTCCTCCAACGCACTGGAAATGTTTGGGTAGTCTCCAAAATCCAGAAGCCTCAAAACGTTCTTCTAGATGGCCATCTTGGATTGGCCTCCCCAAACCCTTCAGTGACCAACCAGACCTGCTGTGCCCCTGGAGAGCCATTAATGCTGTCCAATCAGGAGTGAGGAAAGAGGTATATAAACCTTTCTCTGTTTAGTTTTGCTTCACACCCTTTTATTGTTTTCAAGCCCTGCTTTTTACAAGTATTGCGACCCTTTAAGCCGACTCATTTAAGGTCATTTTTTTTTCCCCCCCATTCTGCTTTAGATGCGCTTTCACAGAAACCCAGCTTCTTGTGGCCCAGGAGAGAGGGAGCAGGGCCCATCTGTGCCTCAAAGGACTTTCTCTGTAAAGTTCTCTGGAAAAACACCCCGACCCTGGTCAAACTTTTTATTCTGGAGCCAGTCTGTCTCCTTAATACCCATCAGCCAGCCTTCATCCTGAAAAAGAAAGCCAAAAAAAAAACAAGAGATCACTTACTTGAGGAAGATACATCATAACTTAATTTGTAGAACAGCAGAATCAGAGCCGAGAGAAAAGTGAACCTGTCAGTGGTGTAACCTAGGGTATGTGACACCCGGGGCCCATTGTTTTTTGACACCCCTCCCCCAATGTAAAAAAATATTTTTAGTAATGTTTCCCCGGGTGCAAGCCATAAGGGGGGGTTCCTGGCCCGGGAGTCATGGTCCAGGAATTTCCTTTCTCACGGCCCGGTGCCAAGGCTCTGGGTAGTCCCCGTGGCTCAGCATGTTCCCAGCCTTCTCTCCCTTTACCCTCCGTGAAGCTGAAAAAACTGCCAGCCTCGGCAGTTTATTCAGCTATGTCGCCAACGGCTCCCCTACCTGCTTTCCGTGTCTGCCTCTGCCGCAATCCACCCGGGCAGAAACAGGAAGTTGCGTCATTGGCAGACACGGAAAGCAGGAAGGGGAGCCACTGGCGACGTAGCTGAATCACTGCCAAGGCCGGCGGTTTTTTCAGCTTCACGGAAAGTAAAGGCAACATCGGACAGGCCGTGAGAAGGGAAGTTCCTGGACCATGACTCCAAGGCCAGGAACACCCCTCGGGACCGCATGGATAAATATCATTCCTAGAGAGGATCAAAAAAAAAAACTGTCCTCTTGCATCCGTTCAGCAGATTTGGATTTTGAAGATATTCTCAGCTTTCTACCAACAGCTGTGGTGCTTTGAGTTAAAAGGCAGGAATGGGACAGCGGAGGAAAGAGAAGCAAAGATCGCAGACGAAAAGGGCTACTTCACCTGCTCTTCTGGGTTGTCAAAGTGAACGACCAACACTACGTCTCCTGCTTTCAACTCCAGTTCGTCGCTGTCAGTGGCTGCGTAGTCATGTTGGGCCGTGACCTGCGGGGAGAGAGCAGAGCAGAGAGACTCATCACCTGCCCTCATAGTACCACTGCGCCTAGAACCTATTCTCAGCTGAACGTGAAAAATGAGAAGATGACAAGCAACAGCAGAAACCCAACCTAGTCTACAAGGTATGGCCATGACAGCACATTAGGTCAAGACAAGAGACCACCATGCATACGCACTGGAACTCTGTGATCGTGTCTCTTTTCTACCAAATTTTGGCATTCCTTTATTTTATATCTTTATTTGAATTTTATAAGCGTAAACTGCTTTGACCAGAGTTTGATAAGGCAGTATATCAAAATTTATGTTTAATTATTTATTCATTTCTAATTCAAATGCATAGTACAAACATATGAACAACCATGTAACATAACAACCTGCATTCTATGCCAACAAATAATATAGTTATTAAATCCCACCTCCCACCCTAACCCTTCCCCCTCCTCTCCTGGATGTCTAAAACAATCTTTCATAAATCAAAGGGAAATAATATTAATATTTCATAAAACTTACAATATTTTGTTAATGGGCCCCAAATTTGCTATGGTGTCCCCTCTGTATAGAATGAATGTTTTCAAACTTATAAATTTGACATAAGGATTCCCACCAAAAAACTATAATTTAAGTTATCCCAACTTTTCCAATTTTTCATTATCAGCTGCATGGCTACTCCTGTCATGATGGAGGAGCAATTTATTCTGATTTGCATTAATTGGTTTCTTGGGTAATATCATTCCAAATAATATTATATCATATGATAGTGATAATGGAACTTCCAGTATCATAATAATTTGACCCCAAATGGATTTCCAGAATTTAAGTATCAAGGAACAATATTATAGAGAATGACTTGTGGCGGTAGCCACAAGTAGCCGCAGGTAACCCGCCAAAAATGGAGGGAGGGAAAAAGTGCTCACTGGAGTGGAGTGGAGTGGTGAATGGCCTTGTCCCCGCAGTTAAGGGAAGGAAGGCGTGTGGTTACCGTTTGCGCGCGGCCCACCTCCCTACCTCTGGCGAAATCTATCTCCCTTCCTCTCTCCCTCCCCCTCCAGTTGCATCAAAGGAGAAGCTTCCGCCCACACACACGCGACTGCATGGCGGCACAGGCTGGCTTCAACGGCATCACTTTATTTTCTAAAGCACCACAAAGGTAAAGAGGGAGGGAGATAGATTTTGCCGGAGGGAGGGAAGGGGCCGCATGCACGATCGGTGACTGTGTGCCTTCCCTCCCTTAAGTTTCTTTACGCCGTGAAGGTAAGGGGGAGGGAGGGAGATTCTCGGGCCGCTGAAGGGCGGTGAGGTGGCGAGAGGGAAGGGAGGATGCTATGGGGACGGGGCGGTGAAGGAGACTGCGGTCTGGTGACGAGGACAGATTTTTTTCCCCGTGTCATTCTCTAATCCAGATGACAGTGCCAGCATCTATTAGATTTAGAACTGTCCAACCTTTGCAACCTAACCGGTGTCCAAAAAGATCTATGTATCAAGAAAACCCAAGTCTGTCTCATAGATGCTGATGCTGTACATCTCATCCTTCAATTCCAAATTCATGGCCACTGAGATGAAGAAATCTCAATCCTCCAAATGTCTTTAAGACTACTTAAGATTTCTATTATGGAAGGAGGAGCTGCACATTCACCCGACCATCTGCACCGGCATCCAAGCCATGCTCCCTCCCCTATATTTAATTCTTATTGTTGAACAGATAAGAAAAAAACAAGACATACAATCCTTCCATCGAAACATGGTTCAAACACAGCGTTTCTCAACTCGGTCCTGGAGTCCCCACTTGCCAGTCAGGTTTTCAGGATACGCAATAGTTTTTAAGATCACCAGTTGACAAACTATAATAAAGTATATTTTATTTTTTAGCTTTTAAAATTTCTATCTTAATCTTGAACAAATAGTACTGTTTCAGAAATTGTTATTCTAATAGCACTTTCTCCATATTGTCTATTACTATATTATATTTAATGAATTGTAAACGAGTCGAGTTCCTTCGGGAAATGATCCGGTATATAAACTGAAGATTAGATTAGATTCACAATGAATATGCATGAAAGAAATTTGCATATAATGGAGGCAGTATATGTAAATTAAGTTTATGCATACTCATTGTGGATATCCTGTGAACCTGACTAGCAAGGGGGGACTCCGAGACCGAGTTGAGAAACACTAGTTCAACAAACAGTTTGTATATAAGGCCCTCCAAACCCAGCCATCCGCCTATTCAACCCCTCTCCGACCCTATCTCTACTTGCTGCAGACCTCCCCACCCCCGCACACCCCTCTGCTACATATTTAATATCCGACTTTGAGCCAGAGGCGTCAAAGTGGACCACAAAAGCTCCCAGAAGGTCTGTCTTTGCAATAAGGACACGCTCCATCGTAACAAACTGAGATAGGAACGCCACAACTGCTCTGTAGGGGGCTCAGGATGGACCCATTGTTGCAAAATACTGCACAGCCCATCTGAGAAAATGCATCAGGCCTCTTTTCCCAGGACAGGGTCTAGGCAAAATCCCAAATAGCATAGAGACTGAAGGCGCCACAGGGGTCTGCCATATATTGGAGACTAATTGCAAAACTTTCTTCCAAAATAATACAATTCGGCTACACATGTGGCCTAGGGATGAATCTGGGCAGTCGCACTTTGGACAGGCTGCTGTAGCGGCTACTTGAAAGTGGAAAGCCTTGTTAGAAGCTTATATCAAAATTTATAAATAAATGTACTGGCTGGTTATGGATGAACCCAACTACCTTGGATTTCAGAGGAAAGTAAAAACTCATCTCAGGAAATATATTCCATAGACAAATAACTAAGTGTAACAATGAAGATTCCGCACTACTTAACCACTTATCAAATGGGCCTTCCCATCTGTCCTATCTAGCACTAACATGTCTATTAATCCACTGCTCTGTCTATCCCCTATCTTCTCTTGTATTAACCAACTACAATGTATTTAGATGATCTCCGCACTACTTAGCCACTTATCACATGGGCCTCCCCATCTGTCCTATCTAGCACTAACATGTCTATTAATACACTGCTCTGTCTATCCACTATCTTCTCTTGTATTAACCAACTACAATGTATTTAGATGATCTCCACACTACTTAACCACTTATCAAATGGGCCTCCCCATCTGTCCTATCTAGCACTAACATGTCTATTAATCCATTGCTCTGTCTATCCCCTATCTTCTCTTGTATTAACCAACTACAATGTATTTAGATGATCTCCGCACTACTAAGCCACTTATCACATGGGCCTCCCCATCTGTCCTATCTAGCACTAACATGTCTATTAATCCACTGCTCTGTCTATCCCCTATCTTCTCTTGTATTAACCAACTACAATGTATTTAGATGATCTCCGCACTACTAAGCCACTTATCACATGGGCCTCCCCATCTGTCCTATCTAGCACTAACATGTCTATTAATCCACTGCTCTGTCTATCCACTATCTTCTCTTGTATTAACCAACTACAATGTATTTAGATGATCTCCGCACTACTAAGCCACTTATCACATAGGCCTCCCCATCTGTCCTATCTAGCACTAACATGTCTATTAATCCACTGCTCTGTCTATCCCCTATCTTCTCTTGTATTAACCAACTACAATGTATTTAGATGATCTCCGCACTACTAAGCCACTTATCACATAGGCCTCCCCATCTGTCCTATCTAGCACTAACATGTCTATTAATCCACTGCTCTGTCTATCCCCTATCTTCTCTTGTATTAACCAACTACAATGTATTTAGATGATCTCCGCACTACTAAGCCACTTATCACATGGGCCTCCCCATCTGTCCTATCTAGCACTAACATGTCTATTAATCCACTGCTCTGTCTATCCCCTATCTTCTCTTGTATTAACCAACTACAATGTATTTAGATGATCTCCGCACTACTAAGCCACTTATCACATGGGCCTCCCGATCTGTCCTATCTAGCACTAACATGTCTATTAATCCACTGCTCTGTCTATCCACTATCTTCTCTTGTATTAACCAACTACAATGTATTTAGATGATCTCCGCACTACTAAGCCACTTATCACATAGGCCTCCCCATCTGTCCTATCTAGCACTAACATGTCTATTAATCCACTGCTCTGTCTATCCCCTATCTTCTCTTGTATTAACCAACTACAATGTATTTAGATGATCTCCGCACTACTAAGCCACTTATCACATGGGCCTCCCCATCTGTCCTATCTAGCACTAACATGTCTATTAATACACTGCTCTGTCTATCCCCTATCTTCTCTTGTATTAACCAACTACAATGTATTTAGATGATCTCCGCACTACTAAGCCACTTATCACATGGGCCTCCCCATCTGTCCTATCTAGCACTAACATGTCTATTAATCCACTGCTCTGTCTATCCCCTATCTTCTCTTGTATTAACCAACTACAATGTATTTAGATGATCTCCGCACTACTAAGCCACTTATCACATGGGCCTCCCCATCTGTCCTATCTAGCACTAACATGTCTATTAATCCACTGCTCTGTCTATCCACTATCTTCTCTTGTATTAACCAACTACAATGTATTTAGATGATCTCCACTTAATATGTTGTTGCTACTACTGGTATGTACTCCTAATCACACTGGACTTCTCTTCTCAATCTGGTGTTAACAAAATTGACAGAGGCCAGTGGCACCTTATAGACTCTAGACGCTGGTGAGAATAGACAAGCAGCTCAAAACATATTGGAAGGTGAAAATTTGCATGCCCTGAAGAAACTGATTTTTACCCTGAAACGTCGGCTTCCACTTATATATCACCTTGACTCCTTATGATTTAGAGATTATAGCAGTCCCGCACTAACTGTGACATTTGCACATCCCCCTTGGAAGTTTTTCAAGCCAATGATGTGGGTGGAGGAGGTTTGAGCATTCAGCTCTGCCTAAAAAGAAAGCCTGAGGCTTTTTCTTCCGGGGGGGGGTAAGTGCTCTCAATTTAAAGAGTGGAGCTTGCATCTATTTAAAGTAATATTTTTTACCCACTCGCACCACATTAATTATGAGTTCAAAGAAGCGTGGGATGAACACAGAGGATTTAGAATCAGAAAATAAGATTAAATATTGAACTAAGGCCAGTACTGGGCAGACTTGCACGGTCTGTGTCTGTATATGGCCGTTTGGGGGAGGATGGGCTGGGGAGGGCTTCAATGGCTGGGAGGGTGTAGATGGGCTGGAGTAGGTTTTAACAGAGATTTCGGCAGTAGGAACCCAAGCGCAGTTCCGGGTAGAGCTTTCGATTCTTGCCCAGAAATAGCTAAGAAGAAAAAATTTAAAAAATTTAAATTGAATCAGGTTGGGCAGGCTGGATGGACCATTCGAGTCGTTATCTGCTGTCATCTACTATATGTTACTATGAGAGAAAAAAAGAAAAAGACAAAGAAAGAGATAGAGAAAGAAAGAGAGCTAGAGAGAGAGAGAGAGAGAGAGAAAGACAAAGAAAGAGAGAGTGAGAGAAAGAAAGAGAGAGAAAGACAAAGAAAGAGAGAGAAAGACAAAGAAAGAGAGAGTGAGAGAAAGAAAGAGAGAGAAAGACAAAAAAGAGAGAGAGAGAGAGGTGGTGGAGAGGAAAACGGTGACTGAGTTCAAAGAAGCATGGGATGAACACAGAGGATCTAGAATCAGAAAATAATATTAAATATTGAACTAAGGCCAGTTACTGGGCAGACTTGCACGGTCTGTGTCTGTATATGGCCGTTTGGTGGAGGATGGGCTGGGGAGGGCTTCAAGGGCTGGGAGGGTGTAGATGGGCTGGAGTAGGTTTTAACGGAGTTTTCGGCAGTAGGAACCCAAGCATAGTACCGGGTAAAGCTTTGGATTCTTGACCAGAAATAGCTAAGAAGAAAAAATTAAAAATTTAAATTGAATCAGGTTGGGCAGATTGGATGGACCATTTGGGTCTTTATCTGCCGTCATCTACTATGTTACTATGTTACTATAGCTTCACCTTACAGACTAACCAATTCGCTGAGGCTCGAGCTTTCAAGGACCAGAATCCGCTTTGTCAGTGGTGAACCAGTTAGTCCCGTCTAGATTCTCAGGCCCAGCTTACTGGCCAAATTTGGGTCTGAATATACCATCAAATCTGACCATTTTGTGCAGTAGATTTAGGAAAGTCATTTATAGAAGTGAATCCGCCTGCCTAAATTTACCACTAGCTGCCAACATACAATGAGCAGAATAGAAATTCTAAATTTAATACAATGCTAGTTCTTATAAATAGTTTGGGTACTGCGCTTTTGCATCAGCGTCTGCCAACACCCCCCCCCCCCCCCTATTCAATAGAATGAGTCCTGGGTTAGTGCACAGTGGCACGGTACGACATCAGTGGCATAGTGGGTTTTAAGGCGCCTTGAACCTCGTTAAGCATAGAACACTGCAGATTAGATTAGATGAACAGATCCTTTTTATAAGATTATATTTATTTATTCAGTTTTCTATACCATTCTCCTAGGGGAGCTCAGAATGGTTTACATGAATTTATTCAGGTACTTAAGCATTCTTCCCTGTCTGTCCTGGTGGGCTCACAATCTATCTAATGTACCTGGGGCAATGGGGGGGGATTAAGTGACTTGCCCAGGGTCACAAGGAGCAGTGTGGGTTTGAACCCACAACCTCAGGGTGCTGCGGCTGTAGCTTTAACCACTGTGCCACACTTCCCCCCCTCCCCCCATCATTAATCCAGTGGTTCCATATCTAAAACTCACATTTCTGGACTGGTCTGAAGGGACAAACAGGAAGTCATATTTTGCACGGATGGAACCAAAATCTTCAGTGCTAATGTTTTTATCATTTTCATCACAAAGAGTCAATTCTGCACACTTCAGATTTCCTTCCATTGTGTTGGGTTTTGTTTTTTATTACATTACATTACAGATTTCTATTCCGCCATTACCTTTCGGTTCAAAGCGGATTACAAAAAGAGTTATAGAAGAAGGGTTACAATGTTAGATCAGAGAAGGTTTCCAAGAGAGGGAAAAGTAGGATCTGGGGTTAGGGAGGGGATGGCAAGAGGGGGGTTAAGCTTTATCATGGTATTAAGCTTTATTAAGGGATTTCTTGAAGAGTATAGTTTTTATTTCCTTTCTGAATATCTTGTAGTCTCGGGTTGTTGTCAATAGGTTGGAGACTTGGTTGTCTATCTTCGCTGCCTGAGTGGCCAGTAGTCCGTTGTATAGTTTTTTCCGTTTTACTTCTTTGATTGGGGGGTAAGTGAATGGGGTGTGTGTTTTTCTATGCCTAGTAGAGGTGGTTTGGATGAGGCGGTCGTTTAGGTAGGTTGGGCTGTCTCCATTTATAGTTTTAAATAGTATACAGTAGAATTTAAATTGTATTCTTTCCTGGATTGGAAGCCAATGAGAATTGATGAATGCCTCAGTAATGTGATCATGTTTTTTCAATGAATAGACGAGTCTCAGAGCTGTATTCTGAATTGTCTGTAGTTGTTTAATCATTATTGCAGGGCAGGGGAGGTAGAGGATGTTGCAATAGTCTAGGATACTTAGGATTAGAGATTGTACTAGGAGCTGAAATTGTGTTTTTTCGAAGAATTTTCGGACTTGTCTAAGGTTTCTCATAACTGCGAAAGATTTCTGTATTGTTTTGTTAATTTGTGGTTGCATGGTGCAGCCTCTGTCAATAGTCAAACCTAGAAGTTTTAGGGTGGTTTGCAAAGGGTAGTTGATAGAGTTGATTTCTAAGTTGGTTATGGTTGGGATTTTGTTATTTTCTAGGAGGATGAATTTAGTTTTGTCTGGGTTGAGTTTCAGTTTGTGGTCTTCCATCCAAGTCGTAACTGTAGCTAGAGTTCTGTGTAGTGTGTCTGACATTAAGAGCATTGGTTGGTCGAAAGGAATGAGGATGGTGATGTCATCAGCATAGCTATAAGAGGATAGGCCTTGTTTGTTCAGGTAAACGCCAAGAGAGGCCGTATATAGGTTGAAGAGAGTAGGGGATAGTGGGGACCCTTGTGGAACGCCGCAGGGGTTGGACCAAGGTTTGGATTTTTCTTTGTCTGATTTTACTTTGTATGTTCTGGATTTTAAGAAACCTTCAAACCATGAGTATACTTTATCTGAGTATACTTTTATCCTTTGAGATCTCAAGGAATTCTGTGGTATAATCCTGAAAGCATTTCTGAGATGGAGAAGCAGTACGTCTAAATTCATGGAGCAATCAGGGATCATTTCCGACTCACCTTGTACAAAAATCCTGGAGGCATGTCGGTTCTGCTGGCAGCTGTACTGCTCTCCACCGTACCGTTCACAGCAGCAGGGAAAGTCTCAACCACAACAGCAGGAAGTGAACTCTGAACCTGGAAGGAAGATGGGTATTTTAACACATGTAGTTCGATACTATCATTCGTTTTCTCCATAGCCCCCACCCTTCCCAGCCTTGACTCTTTCCTACCATCTCTCTTCTTTAAACTACCTCATTCAAGCCTTGACACAGTAAACCACATTAACCTTCAGCAGAGCACTTTACGTGCGGTAAGAAATTTTAGAAGGCTCACTGCATTGCAGAGTACCACAGTGAACATGCAAAATACAAGTCGCTGGACAATAAAATTGCTCCCGATGTTAACACACTACATTAAAATCTAGCGTGGCTTTTTCTCCGTTTTACTCTTTTCTTAGTGCTGAATCTTTATATCAGGTCAGAGCTGAATTAAAAGATACAGTCTAGGAGTAGGAGGGTCATCTGAGATGAAAAGCAGACCTCCTGCCCCCTTCCTCTACAAAATACCCTGGTGGTCCAAATGGACTCCCCTATCACCCACTTCTAAAAAGAACAGGTATGACCATTTTGGAAGAGGCACCAGAGGCAAGTGGGGGTGGGGGGGATGTGTCCACTCAAACCATCAGAATTATTATTTTTTTTGTGGGATCAGAGAAAGAGGTTGTAGGGTCCAGAGACCCACTTGGGCCACTAGGTAAAGTTTACAAGTACAGAGAGCATGAGCCAGGGAGTCCAGATGGCATTTTCTCTAAAGGTCTTAGAAACAAGATGGCAAATAAAGGCCAAATGGCCCATCCAATCTGCCCATCCACAGTAACCATTATCGCTTCCTCTCTCCGAGAGATCCCACGTGCCTATCCCAGGCCCTTCTGAATTCAGACACAGTCTCTGTGTCCACCACCTCTTCCGGGAGACTGTTCCATGCATCTACCACCCTTTCTGTAAAAAAGTATTTCCTCAGATTACTCCGGAGCCTCTCACCTCTTAACTTCATCTGTTGCCCTCTCATTCCAGAGTTTCCTTTCAAATGAAAGAGACTCGACTCATGTGCATTTACATGACGTAGGTATTTAAACGTCTCTTATCATATCTCCCCTCAACCTATTGGCTGAGGCTCTTAACATTTGCATCTCCTCTTCCTATAGGCTAAGGCTCTTAACATTTGCATCTCCTCTTCCTATAGGCTAAAGCTTTGTGCATCTGCATTGTGAGGTCATAGAGCTGCCCATCCACAGTAACCATTATCTCTTTCTCTCTCTAAGAGATCCCACGTGCCTATCCCAGGCCCTCTTGAATTCAGACACAGTCTCTGTCTCCACCACCTCTTCTGGGAGACTGTTCCACGCATCTACCACCCTTTCGGTAAAAAAGTATTTCATCAGATTACTCCGGAGCCTATCACCTCTTCCCATCACCGTATGAGTCAAGCCCAACTCATTTGACCACGGCAGTGTTCACTTTTTTCTTTTTTTAGTTCAATCTTTATTAGGTTTTAACAACTTACAGAAAAATGCAACACAACAAATATATTATAAACTTATGTAAACATACATTAGAAAATTCCTAACGAAAATCATGTCATTATCTACCCAACCCTCCCTCCCTAACTCCCACCCTACCTCCCTCCCATATGTCTGGCAGGTCAATCATTCCATCACACGCATTGTTTTTTCTAACAGCACACAATTTAATGCTGTTGTATTTTACATTCTTTTGCATTCATCAGGAGTACTTTTTTTTTTTTTTTGCATATGCATTAGAATTGTGCACTAAAGCTTAGCACAATGTTTTAATGCCTCACTTGCTACTTAAGAACATAAGAAAAGCCTTACTGGGTTAGACCAATGGTCTATCAAGCCCAGTAGCCTGTTCTCACAGTGGCCAATCTAGGTCACTAGTACCTTGCCAAAACCCAAGTACCACCAATATTCCTAGCTACTAATCCAGGGCAAGCAGAGGCTTCCCCCATGTCTCTCTCAGTAACAGACTATGGACTTTTCCTCCAGGAACTTGTCCAAACCTTTCTTAAAACCAGCTACGCTATCCACTCTTACCACAACCTCTGGCAACGCATTCCAGAGCTTAACTATTCTCAGAGTGAAAAAAAAATTCTTTCCTATTGTTTTTAACAATATTTCCCTGTAACTTCATCAAGTGTCCCCTAGTCTTTCTAATTTTTGACAGAGTGAAAAATCGATTCACTTGTACCTGTTCTACTCCACTCAGGATTTTGTAGACTTCAATCATATCTCCCCCCTCCCCCCCCAGCCATCTCTTTTCCAAATTGAAGAGCCCTAACCCGGCCTGAAGAGACAAGGTTTGGGAGGTGGAACGGTGCGGACCTAGAGGCAGAACAGGGTTGGGCCGCATGTCCTCCTTTACCAGATGCAAAATCTGATAACCTTATGCATGGGTAAGAGCTTAGATGGAGGTGGCTAGTGCCAAGTAAGACAGACAAAAGATGAAGGGGAGACGGTGATCATATCATCACATTCGCACCTACCCTCCTCTCCATCCACCCAGCTCTTCAAATCTTTGCCGGTAGCATCTCCTACCTGCAGCCAACATCAGCCTCAGCTCTCCTCCTGATGTCACTTCCTGTTTACATATTATACACAGGATACTTATTTTGTACCTGGGGCAAATGGAGTGTTAAAATTCTCATTGCATAGGAATGTCTAATAATAAAAAAAAAAATCAAATATTCTTTATAGTCTTACAGCAGCGGTTGTTGATTCAGATCCAGCTGTTTCCGTTTTAGATAATTTTTCTCCAGCTGCTACTTCTGATCCAGCTGCTTCTGGGCTGTGAGGTGCTGGCTCCGACGGCTGTAATAAAGCGATTTCATTAGTATGCATCATTTTGGGCACGATGAAAAAAAAATAACTTTGGATTTGCAAATAGGTGCATAGGAGCTGGATGAGCAATAGATTTATATTCGACCTGAAGAACATACCGAACTTATCATAATAAGTAACTGCTGTTTCTTTGGAGAAACTCATGTGCCCAACTGGGTTACTCCATTTCCTTTCTCCATATATTTTCTATGGGTGATGGCATAGCAAAGGATAAGCCTGAATGGTTGTGTTCCCGCTAAGCTGCGCTGGGGTGCGCTGACGCACAAAATATTACCTCGCAGCGCACAAGTTTCTCGTCACAGCGCACACAGTGTAGAGCACAGTTCTTCAACCGCCGGTCCGCAAACAAAATCTTGCCGGTCCGCGAAGGATTCGGTCCCCGCCGCAACGAAAGGCCGGCGTCAGCTGACTTGCAACTTCCTGTTGCAGTCGCTGTGCCGGGACTCCTGCCTTCGCCGGGACTCCTGCCTTCCACCGCGTTTGCCTCCTGCCTTGTCTCCGCACCTCCAGACCAGCAGCGGCAGCTGTGTATGCTTTTAACTTCGGCACAGAGCTGCCCCTAATCAATAGTTTAGCGCGGTTTCATAAGGCAGCCTCGGGGCCTTTGCTAGGCCGGCCCACATCGCATCATCGAAGCGGGCCGGCTATCAAAGGCCCCGAGGCTGCCTCATGAAACCGCGCTAAACTATTGATTAGGGGCAGCTCTGTGCCGAAGTTAAAAGCATACAGAGCTGCCGCTGCTGGTCTGAACTCTTGGGCCGCTGAAGGAGGGCAAAAAGCAGCTGTCCTGGAGGTTTCCCTTCCTCTCGCCTTTACAGGTTCCTTTTTTCCACCTTTTTTTTTTTCCTTCACGGCAACGGGCCCCAGCATCGACATCAATCAAGTAAGTTCCACTGTCAATCAAGCGGTTCTGCTCGGCCAAAGCTTCCCCTGTGACATGAGCCACCCTCAGGGGAAAGAAAGTGACCCACAAAGGTGAGGGGAAGGGGGGCAGATGATGGAAGTTGGGGGGGGGGAGAGAGAAAGAGAGAGAGAAGGGGCAGATGATGGAATGGAGGAGATGAGAGAGAGAGAGAAGGGGACAGATGATGGAAGTGAGAAGAAGGGAGAGAGAGCAGAAGGCAGATGGATGTCAGTTGAGAAGGGAGAGCAGATGCTGAATGGAAGTGGGGAAAGAACACATACTGGATGGAAGGAGGAGATAAATAAAGGGGGAAGAAAATAGTAAGATAATGGAGGGGTGAGGGAAAGGGGTGACAAGCTGTGTGTAGACACAGTGAAAAGAGGGAAACGGGACTAAATAGTAAGAAAGAATTTAATTTAGATGGAGGCAGAAAATAGAGAAGGAAGACCAGAGAAGAAAAGGGAAGAGAGAGCAGAGAATGATCAGATCTGAGTGGAGGAAATGAGAAGAGAGATATGCTAAAAACCACAGGGGGGATGGAAGGATAGAGATGCCAGACCATGAGGGGAACAGAAGGAAGATGATGGATGCTAGACCAAATTGGGGGGTGGGGGGGGGCAGGAGGAGAGATGGCAGGGAAAGACAGACAGTGAATGGAAGGGGCAGATGCTGGACTGAAGAGACAGAGAAGGTTATCATGCTGCTGTACCGGGCCATGGTACGCCCTCACCTGGAGTACTGCGTCCAGCACTGGTACTTTAAGAAGGACACGGTACTACTCGAAAGGATCCAGAGAAGAGCAACTAAAATGGTTAAGGGGCTGGAGGAGTTGCCGTACAGCGAAAGATTAGAGAAACTGGGCCTCTTCTCCCTTGAGCAGAGGAGATTGAGAGGGGACATGATAGAAACATTCAAGGTACTGAAGGGAATAGACTTAGTAGCTAAGGCAGGGAGAACGAGAGGGCACTCTCTAAAGTTGAAAGGGGATAGATTCCTTACAAACGTAAGGAAGTTCTGTGGTAGAAAGCAACATATTTATTTGGCTCATAACTTGCTGGCGCCCGATATTTTTAGCTCACAGTGAAAAAAGTTTGCTCACAACACCCGCCCGCTTAGAGGGAACACTGGCGGAATCTCAAGCCGCCACAGACCAAAAGGTGGCCATGTCAGCAGCCACTAAGCCAGGGTTGTCCAACGTCGGTCCTGGAGGGCTGCTATCCAGTCGGGTTTTCAGGATTACCCCAGTGAATCTGCATGAGATCTATTTGCAGGCACTGCTTCCACTGGATGCAAATAAATCTCATGCATATTCACTGTGGAAATCCTAAAAAAAACCCGACCTGGTGAGGGCCAAGGTTGAACACCCCCTGCACTAGACACGAGAAAGAAGTGGGGATATTGGTGTCTGTAGAAGCCAAGGCTAAAGAAATGGGAGTCGACACATGCAGAGTTACCTAGCAGAGGCAGCCCTAGCAGGATCAGCAGGCAAAAGGATCGCGATATCTTGCTCAAAGCATGAACCAGAAAGGGGAAAATTGGACAGCTGCAGGTAGAAGAGGACCAAGTGACAGCAGAGGTGGGGCCCATGGGGGGAGAAGGGCAGGAGAGAAGGTGTGTGAATAACATTCACTTCCCTCTTTACGCCCTCCCCCCCCTCCTTTCTCCCCACTCTATTCTGTCTTCTGACCATCCACGTAGCTATGCCACCGATTCAACTGGAGCCGGGTCAATCTGGTGTTAACAAAATTGACAGAGGCCAGTGGCACCTCAGACTAACCAATTCACTGAGGCCTGAGCTTTCAAAGACCAGAATCCGCTTTGGCGATGATGAAGTTAACCAGTTAGTTCTGTCTAGATCAGTGCTCTGCAAACTTTCTTGAGCCGCGGCACATCAAAGGTAGTAGCCGTTATCTTGAGGCACCTGGAAGCGCGTGGATATCGCCGTGATGACATCACGTGCACACGTGACAATCATGTCAATGTCTGCGGTTGTGTGAAGACCCTATAGGCGGGCACTTAGACGCCAGTGGGGGGTGCCAGAAGGGAAGAGGGCCAAAGAGGATGGTTGCTGGTGCCCACTGATTGCCTACAGGAAGTGCGTCTCACCACGAGAGGTGCATCTTGTAGGCAGTCAGCTGGCACTGGTGCCTCTCCAGTGTGCCTTGGCCCACAGTTTGAGATTCGCAGGTCTAGATTCTCAGGCCCAGCTTAATGGCCAAATGTGTGTATGAATATACCATCAAATCTGACCATTTTGTGCAGTAGATTTAGGAAAGACTCCTCCACTTATTTAATATAAGAGCACTATCTCCAACGGAAGAAAAAGCCTCAGGTATGCTCAAACCTCCTCCACCCATATCATCGGCAAAAAACTTGCGGAGAGAATGTGCAGGTTTTTTGCACATTCTCTCCAGAAGTTTTTTTGCACATTCTCTCCAGAAGTTTTTTTGCACATTCTCTCCAGAAGTTTTTTTGCACATTCTCTCCAGAAGTTTTTTTGCACATTCTCTCCGGAAGTTTTTTTGCACATTCTCTCCAGAAGGTTTTTTGCACATTCTCTCCGGAAGTTTTTTTGCACATTCTCTCCAGAAGGTTTTTTGCACATTCTCTCCAGAAGTTTTTTTGCACATTCTCTCCAGAAGTTTTTTGCCGATGATGTGGGTGGAGGAGGTTTGAGCATACCTGAGGCTTTTTCTTCTGCTGGAGATAGTGCTCTTATATTAAAAAAGTAGAGCAGTCTTATTTATTGTTACTTATTTACCCACTTCCTCCATTTTTAAGTAGATTTAGGAAAGTCATTTATAGAAGTGAATCTGACTGCCTAAATTTACCTCTAGCTGCCAACATACAATGAGCAGAATACAAATATTCTAAATTTAATACAATGCTAGTTCTTAATAAATAGTTTGGGTACTGTGCTATTGCATCAGCGTCTGCTAACACCCCCCCCCCTATTCAACAGAGTGAGTCCTGGATTAGTGCACAGTGACATGGTACGGCATGGTGGGTGAGGGGGCAGATTGCCCCAGACCCCACCTTGGCAGGGGTGCTGGCACCTAGCCTTCACCCAATCCACCCATCTCTTCAAATCTTAACCGGCAGTGAGCAACATCTCCTACCTGCTGCTAACATCAACCACAGCTGTCCTTCTGATGTCACTTCCTGTTTACATATTATACACAGGATAGTTATTTCATACCTAGGGCAATGAAGTGTTAAATATTGTATAGGAATGTCTAATAAAAAAAATAAATCAAATATTCTTTGAGAAAAAATTAACTAGTATTCTATAACGAGTTAGTTCTACCTCAACATCATTACGGTAATGAACTGGCGCCATAAGAGCCTTTTGTCTTGCCTATATTTTGGCATGACTATATGAAGTTACTACCTTACAGATCCTTTTTTTTTTTTTTTATAATAAAGTTTTATTGTGAAATAAAAATACAAGATAAAATATACAACAATCCAGGAACAAATACAACCAGAAACCAAAAACCAAAACACACGATGCAAGAGTCTACCGCGTGGTGTCTGCGCGGAGACAAATGGACCCAACCAAGACACCAAGCACTAATGCAGAGATGTGATCCAGTATTTCTGTACAATTTGGGTAACTACCACAGACTGAAAAGCAACTTTCTATATTTGCCAGAGGTTTGCCATGCTAGCAAGAGACACACCGTACCACCTTCGCATTCCCCAAAAGCATTAAACCAAGGCATAAACTAATCTCCTTCTTCCTTAAGTCTGCCCCCAAAACACCAGGCCATTTTTCAGGCCCCCAGCAACCAGCTACAGAATCTGTGAAAAGATAGCACTGAGTGGGCAGAACCCGAGCTCTGGTATTAATTCTTGGGGATCAGGGATCATTTTTATCAAGCAATAGGAAACGTGCCGATACTCAGTACCCCCTCCAAAAAAAAAAAAAAAGGGCCTGGTGCTCAACATATCTTTAGAGCTAAAGACAGCAAAAGGATTTAAAATCCTTGATAGAACATTAACCACCACCACCCTTTACGAAAGTGCGGTTCTTAGCGCCAGCTGTGGCGATAACAACTCCCATATTCCTATGAACTTTGGAGCTATTACCGCTGCCGCTAAAACCCCCCATTATGCTTCTGCAAAAGGGGGGGGGGAGTAAAGACCTGAAACACGCTGCCTGCCTTTCAAATGAGTTTACACTCCTCCCTCCTTATTCGCGGTTTCAACTATTCGCGGTTTTTTGTGCTGGGGACCCCCCCCCTAGTGAATCGACCTTACCTGGTGGTCTAGCAGTGACGCGGGGCAGAAATGATCTTTCTACACTCCCGCCCTGTGCACAGCCATCATCAAAAATGACTGCCGTTGAGTTCCCGTGGTCTCACAAGACTACAACGGGAGCTCATGGCAGCCATTTTCGATGATGGTTCTGCACGGGGCAGGACTGTAGGAAGATCGCTCCTGCCCCATGTCAACGCTAGACCACTAGGTAAGGTCTGGGAGTGGGTCAGAGCCGGCCCAAAAGTTATTCGCAAATTTTCAATATTCGCGGGCTAGCTCTGCCCCTAACCCCTGCAAATACGGAGGGAGGAGTGTAGTTGAATCCGAGCTCAGGTTAGAACTTATTTTTATGTCATTGGCCTTTTAGCCGGGATTCCTACCATGCTGCCAACCAATATTACATGTGAGTAAGCGCATCCTTTCTCTGGCCAGGCGAAACAACAGATATCTAAAATGAATGTTGCATAATTAACAAGCCATCGTTCTGCTGGGTCCATTAACTCTCATTGATCCCTTCCAATGCAAAAAAAAAAAAATCAGCAAGCATCACTTGAAGGACTTTATACTTGTGAGAAATGGAGTCCAATTAATGTGCTTTCAAAAGCATTTGTTTTACAATAAACTTTACTCTTGTAAGAAGTACCAGACTGAAGTGATGCGGTTGCCCTACTGGTCCATTTAATCAAAATCTTTCATCTAGAGCAAGAAATTTAATTCTCAATGATTTACGTTGAAATTAAGGTTGTTTAAATTACACTCCTGTTCTTTATTTTTCTTAATTTTTTTGTCAACTTCCATCCGGAGGGGGGGGGAATGATTAGGGGGGATTATGGTTTATTATATCAAATGTTTGAAGGAATTATAGAATTTTATATAATATTTGGATTAGAATTTTAACATTTATAAATTATTTATTATTTGTAATTATCTTTCTCTATAATTTATATGTACAGTGGAACCTTGGTTTACAAGCATAATTCGTTCCAGAAGTATGCTCGTAAACCAAATTGCTCGTATATCACAGTGAGTTTCCCCATAGGAATGAATGGAAACTCGCTTTGATTCGTTCCACCAACTCTCCCCCCCCCCCCACCCGAGGCTACCGGCGCTGCTCCAATCCCCCCCCTTGTGGCCACCGGCGCTGCTCCATACCCCCCCCCCCAGCGAGCCGGCATCCCCCCCCCCCGCTCCGAGATTCAGATTCTCAGACAGAGCAAGACCAGAAGGCCTTGAGCATGCGCAAATGCTCAAGGCCCAGTCCAGCCCAGCACAAGCAAGAGGAAGGATCGCCGATGCACCGCCCAGCCCAGCACAGAAGAGGGAGGATCTTCAGGCACCGGCACCGGCATGTCCTGTGCGTTGGTGCTGGTGCCCAATCAGGGTAAGGGATATCGTTTTGGTGCTCAGGGGAGCATGTAAGATCGCGGGGGGGACGACTCGAGCAGGGGGGGGGGGATGCCGGATCGCTGGGGTGGGGGGGATGCCGGATCGCGGTGGGTGGCACTCGTAAATCAAGTCAAACTCGCTTTCCAAGGCGCCGATTTTGCAAATGTTTTGCTCGTCTTGCAAAACACTTGCAAACTGGTGCACTCGTAAACCGAGGTTTGACTGTATATTTTTATTTTATTGCTTTAATAAAATGTTTGAATGTAAATTGTATGAGGGGGAAGGTAGGGGGTAGGGGGATAGGATTAAGGGGGGTGTAGAAAGGAATAGATTAGGTCATTTGGAAATATATTTTGGGGGGAATGATAGAAATATGTATGGAACTATTTTATTGTGAATCTAATTGTATTGAATATCTTTCTGTATTATGTTATTGTATACTTGTTTGATCCCTTCAATAAAATGTTATAAATTAATCAAAGCTGTATGTAGCACAGAAAAGTACTCTCCACAGGTCTTCGCCTCTCCCTGGGTGTTCTCACCGAAACACAACCACTCTTCATTCACCACACCGATTGCACGCAGAAAGTGGGCCTCAGGCAGACTGCACTTGATTATCCAACTTACCATTTTATCCCATGAACTTACGTCCATTCCTTTCAGTGGCAGTAAAACCCGGATGTCTCGATCCGTCCTCCTTACGTCCATTCCTTTCAGTGGCAGTAAAACCCGGATGTCTCGATCCGTCCTCCTTACGTCCATTCCTTACAGTGGCAGTAAAACCCGGATGTCTCGATCCATCCTCCTTGCATCCATTCCTTTCAGTGGCAGTAAAACCCGGATGTCTCGATCCGTCCTCCTTACGTCCATTCCTTACAGTGGCAGTAAAACCCGGATGTCTCGATCCATCCTCCTTGCATCCATTCCTTTCAGTGGCAGTAAAACCCGGATGTCTCAATCCGTCCTCCTTACGTCCATTCCTTTCAGTGGCAGTAAAACCCGGATGTCTCGATCCGTCCTCCTTACGTCCATTCCTTTCAGTGACAGTAAAACCCGGATGTCTCGATCCGTCCTCCTTACGTCCATTCCTTTGAGGGGCAGTAAAACCCGGATGTCTCGATCTCTCCTCCTTACGTCCATTCCTTTCAGTGGCAGTAAAACCCGGATGTCTCCATCTGTCCTCCTTACGTCGATTCCTTTCAGTGGCAGTAAAACCCGGATGTCTTGATCCGTCCTCCTTACGTCCATTCCTTTCAGGTGCAGTAAAACCCGGATGTCTCGATCCGTCCTCCTTACGTCCATTCCTTTCAGGTGCAGTAAAACCCGGATGTCTCGATCCGTCCTCCTTACGTCCATTCCTTTCAGGTGCAGTAAAACTCGGATGTCTCGATCCGTCCTCCTTACATCCATTCCTTTCAGGTGCAGTAAAACTCGGATGTCTCGATCCGTACTCCTTACTTCCATTGCTTTCAAGGGGGTCCCAAAACTTACCATGATCATTTCTTTATCAAATCGTTTGCATTGGTCTCATCTGCATGCACAACTCATCTTTTTTTCTTTGAAATCTGTGCAGGAAAATCTCTGATACCAAGTCTCATGAGACTGAAGACTAGAACTGGAGCTCCTCGCTGCACCCATGCAGCAGTGGAAGTAGAGCAGGGATCTCAAAGTCCCTCCTTGAGGGCCGCAATCCAGTCGGGTTTTCAGGATTTCCCCAATGAATATGCATGAGATCTATGTGCATGCACTGCTTTCAATGCATATTCATTGGGGAAATCCTGAAAACCCGACTGGATTGCGGCCCTCAAGGAGGGACTTTGAGACCCCTGAAGTAGAGTGATGGATGTGGCTACAACAGTGAAAGCCTTGGTGGGGGCAATTTTAATTTGCAGGAAGGCAGCAGAAACCCTGGGTCTGTCCTTGCTTTTATAAGCTGAGGAAATGATAAGGAGCCAAAGTGAATCTTATTTTCCTGTAATAACTTTCCTTTTTCCTACATGAGAAAATCTAAAGAATGGTTTCCTGCGTTATCCACAGGAACGAGGACAAATTCTGTTCCTGTGTCACTCTCTAAGGGCACAGAGTAATATCGGCTTCTCCAGCCCAGTTAAACCCTTTGGAATATTGGCCCCTTTTTAAATTAATCCTGTACTCTGAATATGGAAAGAACGCAGTTAAGTCTTTCTGGTCTGCAATCCTATTATATTTGGGTTCATTATGGGATAGCCTGTTGTGGGTTTTCCAAGGGGAGTAATTTTTGGTAAGGCAGCTGCTTATGGGGTAATTTGGTCAAGGGAAATGTCTTATTTCAGAAGGCATGTATGATTGGGCATAAATGTATTTTGCAATATTGGTTACAGAAAGAATCTCCAAGTTTTCGGCATTGGAGGAACCAGTTGCATCGTTTACTTTTAATTGAGGTCTGGGAGGTTCGTCGTTCTCCTAGACAAACTCGACTTTTTATGAAGACTTGGGATTCCTATATTCAAAAACTTTCACCCAGAGCAAGAAGTTTAATTCTTAATGAAATATATTGAAGCTGTGGTTGCCTTCATTGTATTCCAAAATTTGGCTGTTTTTGTCACCTTTCATCTTGGGTGGGAAGGAAATGGGATGGAGGGTAGGGGGGATGGGATGATGGGAAGGGGGAATGGGGAATGGGTAGAAGGGGGGAAGTGGAAGAGGAGGTAAGGGGAAGGGGGGAGGGAGGTGATTTGGGGGATTATGGTTTGTTAAATAGAATGTTTGGAGGAATGATAGTATTTATAATAATATTTTACATATTATATTGATTGGAATTTTAAATTAATGAAAGGTTTTTTTTCTAAGGAATATCTTTATGGTAAAATAATTTTTATTGGAACAAACAAGAAAACAAATACCAAGACTCAACCATATAAGCAGTCTCCCAAAAAACATTTTGTATAAACCTAACGCTATCCCTGTCCCGCCCCCAACCACCTCCCCTCCCCCCCCAGGAATATCTTTATGTATAACAATTTTTATTGAAAGAATCAAATAATCAATAGAATAGGATAATACAAAAATACATTCAATACAATAAGAATCACAATAATATTTCATACAAATGTAATTCATTCTTTCAAATTTAATTTCCATATGAATTTATTCAATCTTATCTACACCCCCCTTAATTCCATCCCCCTACCCACTATCTTCCCCTAAATGAAATCCCTCACCCTGGATGAAAGTTGACAAAAATAAAGAATTAAAATAAATAACTGGAATGTAATTAGTAAACCTAATTTTCATAATAAATCACTGATAACCATACTCTAATATGAATGTACTTTATTTCTTCAATAAAAAATGTTTGAACATAAAATACTGAAGGGCAAATCACAAGTAACCTAGGCTACATGTATATAAAATTGAGGGAAAAAAATGAAATTCATTTTTTTCTTTAGAAATTCATAGACTAATGTAAAAGGCATACACAGGAACCACACTGAGCAAGATCTTAAGCAGCCACGTATTTTTCCTGAACCTTGGCTCATCATTAGGGTTACATGAGAGCCCCAAAGCACAAGCAACAAAGTTTGGCCATCCAGGTTTCTTCTACTGCAGTCGTTCCTGCTTTTCAAAGGCAAACTGGAACTACAAGTCCCAAGATGCAATGGAACAGGCAACCAGGACTGGTTCAGCTTGTTCCTTATGCCATGGAGTCACCTGGTAATACACTCTTCCCCCCCCACCCCCCCAATGCAGACAGACATTTTAAACAGATATACATGCACATTGTGGACACATAAGCAGCACAAACCAATGTAATAGTTTATGAAAATTAGCAGGAAAAATTGCTAATGTAGAATTTTGATTTATCAACAAGATAAGAATATGCAAACAAAAAGACATTCAAACTCTAAAAGAGGGGCCAGGAAGACAAGCAGACAAAATTACAGCACAATGAGAGGGACTAAGATCCCCAGGAATAAAGAGCCTTCCAGAGGCGCATTGCATACATTCCGAGAAGGCTGCCAGGCTTGAAGGACAGAAGAGCCCATTCGCTCTTTGGAAGAGGCCAATGCAATGCAAAATGGGCAGAGGCTACAGACAAACCGAAGAGCAAGGTGGACTCGAGAAGTTTTGCGGATGGAAAAATGTGGAGAAGCCAGCAAGGCCGCTCCTACACATGCCAGGGGATAGACTAGAAACAGTTAAAAATCTTACCTCCCACAAATCCCAGGGCAAGGACTATGGTAAGCAGAAACAGACAGAGGTTAACTTGGTCAGTCTTGAGACAAACAATGCAAATTGACACCAACTCTTGATCGTTTCCAAAGCAAATTCTCATCTTTTTTAAGTCATTGTAGAGAGTGAATTTAAATTACACACAAAAAGGATTAGAAAGTTTTGCATTGTAAAAATCCTAGATGCATGGCCACACCCCGTTCCACCTCAGCCATGCCCCCAGAAAACCTCATCTCTTCATTCCTGACCTCCAGGCCGCGTCCGAGGGCCTCCAAGCATTTGCGGATGCGTGCGACATCACCTGCACATGCTCAGGGGCCCTCCAGACGCAGCCAGAGCTTTCCAAAAGCCAGAAAACTGCTAGATTTTGGAAAGTCTATCCGGGAACCTGGACAGTCTTCTAAAAAGAGGACATGTCTGGGTTTTTCCGGGCGTCTGCTAACCCTAGGCATACAAGGTACTTTGCAATAGATGAAGCCTAGGTAGAAGCCAGTCTTCCCAACTTCAGGCTATTGCAAAAGATGATTTAATTCTGCTAAACACAGACGAGGCCTTTGGAATTTGGGGTGTGAAGCTCTTACTTTTACTTCCTTGCAGAAGATCCTGCATGTCCCACGTGCTAAAATGAAAAATTGGTGCAAAAAGCAGGAGTCTGCAGGAAGCACAACTCATCTTTCTACAAGGCTGTGGCAGGGCCTGGCAGCGCCAGCTGGAATGCCATCTGCAACGCACTGGCTCTAGATAACACAAATGGGTCAACTCTGCCGATGGCTAAAGGCGCATTACACCAGGACATAACAGGAAGTCTGTCTGGAAGTACAGAACATATTGCAAACTTAGTGTAATCGTTTTCAAAGCCTTTTTTTTTTTTTAGTTGGGGGGGGGGGGGATTTGCAGATTTTGTGCAGTAATAATCCCTGAGAGAACCTAAAAAGAAAAGCTTTTAAAAAAACAAATGCATCAGTTTGTCAATTAGCGTCGTCTTGCAAAATAAAAAACAGTATATTGTGCATTAGCCACCTCCTTTTACAAAACCGTAGAGCAGTTTTTAGAATTCCAGTGAGCGTCGGAGCTGGTGTCAGGTCAAAAGCGCGCCGGGACAAAGGCGCGCCCAAACAATTGAGCGCAGCGCGCGCCACCGCACCGCTCTAAATTACTGTTTTTAGTGCTCCGACGGGGGGGGCGTGGGGGGGGAACCCCCCCACTTTACTTAACAGACATCGCGCCGCGTTGTGGGGGCGTTGGGGGGGGTTGTAACCCCCCACATTTTACTGAAAACTTCACTTTTTCCCTGTTTTTAGGGAAAAAGTTCCGTTTACAGTAAAATGTGGAGGGTTACAACCCCCCAAACCCCCATAACGCCGGCGCGATGTCTATTAAGTAAACTGGGGGGGGTTCCCCAACAAAAACCCCCGTCGGAGCCCCTAAAAACTGTAATTTAGAGCGGCGCGGCGGCACGCGCTACGCTCAATTGTCGGCACGCGCTTTTGTCTTTCGCGCCATTGTCTATGAACCGTCGGAGCTGTTACCACTGCAGCTGGTGCTAAAAACCGCGCTACAATTTTGTAAAAGAAAAGGGGGGGGGTAGGCTATGTGCGTGGGCAATTTACCAGTTTATTTTTAGACAGACTCACAATTTGCCCGTTATATGCATAAAAATATGCACAAATCTATTGACGCCAAGCGTTTCCAGTTATGGACCAGGAACAATATGGATTTAGTTCATATCTGCAATAGGATTTTTTTAAATTTTTTTTTTTAATTACCACCGCTGTTGGAAACACTGCTTGCGCTGCACAGGTCCCTACACACATCCAGCGCAGTATAGCTGTGTCATCTGCTAATTTTCCTTCCCTTCAAATGTAAGGGAGCAAAGAGACCGACAAACCTGGGAGACAGATGTGACTATTTTCCCCGCAGTGCTGGCATCTGATTTGAATGGATCAAACTCTAGATCCAGCAGGCTGGATGCTTCCTGGAGAGGACCCGGGGCCTCAAACTTGGCAGCAATGAGGAAGAAAAGCAATTGGGAAAATTAGCTACCCAGGAGAGGTACGGCAGAAAGGACAGGCAACACAAACATTACAGAGAAGACAGCTAGGTTTCTCGGTTGAGTCAAGGTATGATGAACAGCTGTGTTCTCAATAGCACAATGTAGGTGTATTAGATAGGCTGATTGTGAGTCTGCCAGGACAGACAGGGAAAATGCTTCAGTACCTGAATAAATCCATGTAAACCATTCTGAGCTCCCTTGGGAGAACAGTGTAGAAAACTGAATAAATAGTGTGAAATATTTCAGCCTCTAATAACCAGTATAGCCAAGTATAGTATAATGAAGCCATTGTGACATCATAATGCCTCATTCCACCAATGCCTAAGAGCCAACCTCATCAGTGATGTCACAATGGCTCGATTGTCTTATACTTGGCTCACTTTCACTACATTTTGATTTCTAGAGTAGTGCAGTGGTTAAAACTACAGCTTCAGCACCCTGAGGTTGTGGGTTCAAACCCCCACTGCTCCTTAATCCCCCCATTGCCCCAGTCACTTAATCCCCCCCATTGCCCCAGGTACATTAGATAGATTGTGAGCCTACCAGGACAGACAGGGAAAAATGTAAACCATTCTGAGCTCTCCTGGGAGAATGGTATAGAAAAAGGAATCCGCTATAATAATACCCTTAGCGAGCATGCGCACTTCAATCCCCCTGTTCCCGTGCCTCCGTGGTGCCATGGTCCCCGCATGCGCAGTAGGAGCCTGCGCATGCTTCCTCAGCAATATTCCTGCCCCGAGAGAATTTGTCTTCGCCACCATATCGACCTGACGCCTCGCTGGGGGGCCCGACCTCGGTAATCGAGGGCCCCTGCTGCCGAGACGGACGCGGAATAGGCGGGCAAGAGCCATCTTGCAGACGTTGGAGGCCCGGCCCTTGAGATGGTGGATGGGAGCTGCGCTGTGGGTGGGGAGAAGTGGCCCCGAGACGTGCAGTATATGTCCCGGAAACCACCGTCTTGGAATGTACCCGTCCATGAAGGAGCACCTGCCCAAGCAGGCCCAACACTACTGCTTCTACCGGTCCTCGCCGCCCAGCCCTCAGCAGCATGGAGCCCAGAGTGACAGCAGCACCGCCAGAGCCTAGCCCAAGCCGCAGAAATATGAGCAGCCGCACTGCCTCCAGCATCAGGAAACGCACCCGAATAATGGGGGAAATTAAGGAGAGAGGGAGGACCATGACAAAACCAGAGAGGGGTGGGAATTTGAATTAACATCGGGGAGGAGGCAAAGGGTAAAAATCCAGGAAATCAGAAAGTCCGGGGTAGGAGGGAAAGAAGGAAGGAGAGGGTCAGATTAGTTCCTCGGCCAGCAGAAGGGAAGTAGATAATAAGTGGAGTTGTATCAGGATTGGAAAGGAGGAAGGCCTGTTTTGAGAATTGTGGAGGTGAAGGGAAAGGTGTAGAGACCAATCTTATTCTTTCTCTAGGAAGGGGTGCTGCTGGACAGGGGGGAGGTAAAAGAAAGGGAGAAGGGCTAATGCTGGACAGGGGGGAGCAAGGAAGGAAGAAGGGAAAACAGACAGAGGGAAAGAGACAGAAAGAAAAAAAGACAGACAGACAGGGGGCAGAGAGTGAGAGAGACATAAAAAAGACAGATAGACAGGGGGCCAGAGAGTGAGGCAGAAAGAAAGAAAGGGGGCAGAAATAGAGAAAGAAAGACAAGCATACAGAAAGAAAGAAATGCCTAAATCCACATACATATTCTAGCACCCGTTAATGTAATGGGCTAAAAAACTAGTGAATAAATAAATACCAGAAAGAACACAGAAGAAAAATGGCCCCAACTACACGTTACACCTGATGAATGTCAAAACAAGGCTCTTTGGAAAAATCCAAATGCCAATATGAGCTTTAGAAATGAGTCTATTACACTTTATGATGTCTATATATTTATAAAATTTAATAAAGATTAAAAATAAGAAATGAATCTGAGGGACAGATCCATCTCCAACATCAGCTGGCATTAGGGCGAGGTCCATTCTTGCCGTGGTATACCCACAATTAACTCCTGCGGAGACCTTACCCCAGAGAGAAAAATAACCTTCACAAATATTAAACGGAATAGCTGTAGAACCTAAAGACTTGGACCATTCCCCTCCATTTTTGGGGGGCTTAAATGAGGCAAATGCAGCCCTAAAATACCACAAGCCAATGCTCATCTACCATATACTTCTCAGCATTTCGTATCTGCAGTTATACTGGCAGCCACTGAAATTTTGCTTAACTCCCTCACATTTTCCAAATCTATGCTCAAGACAAAATTACATTTTGAGGTACAGTTAGTAGGTCTTTGCCCTAGGGGGCTTACAATTTACATAACTCAACCCCCCCCTCTTTTTTTACAAAGTCGCATTAGGATTTTTTTTATTGCCGGCCGTGGCACTATTAGCTCTGACGCTCATAGGAATTCTAATAGGAGCAGATCTCATCTGGCTCGGAGCTCTCAGAGATTAAAAACGTTCCTTTCCTTAAGGGCAAAATCAAATCTATCAGAAAATTTAGCCATTTTTTCTCCTACAAACTAACCGAACTTTGGAATAACTTGCCACTCTCGCTAAGAAGCTTAGGCTCCTTCTTATCTTTCAGGAAGGCTCTGAAGACGTCTTGTTCGCCAAACATTTTGGAAATTAATTATTCTACTTTTTCCAAATTAGATTTCTTTGGTTCTGTTCTTTTGGATTACTCTATCCTTAATGTTAACCGAGTCGAGTTCCAAATTGGTTGATTCATTTCAGTGTAATACTGTCACGGCCGGCAATAAAAATGCCTAATATGGCTTCATAAAGGGGAGGTGAGGGGGGGCTTAAATTGATACTTGAAACAAAGGAGGATGGACTAACTTAGCCAAGCACACAACGGGGGAGTCGTGAGGGCAAGATAACAATAGATTGGTGTCAGGTCAAAAGCACGCCGGGACAAAGGCGCACGCAGACAATTGAGCGCAGCGCGGAGGCGCGCGCCGCAGAAAATTACTGTTTTTAGGGCTCCGACGGGGGGCCATGGGGGGGAACCCTCCCACTTTACTTAATAGAGATCGCGCCGCATTGTGGAGGCGCTGTGGGGGGTTTGGGGGGTTGTAGCCCCCCACATTTTACTGAAAACTTCACTTTTTCCCTGTTTTTAGGGAAAAAGTTAAGTTTACAGTAAAATGTGGGGGGTTACAACCCCCCAAACCCCCCACAACGCCGGCGCGATCTCTATTAAGTAAATTGGGGGGGCTCCCCAACAAAACCCCCCCGTCGGAGCCCCTAAAAACAGTAATTTTCTTCGGCGCGCGCCTCCGTCTTGCGCTCAGTTGTCGGCGCGCGCCTTTGTCTTTCACGGTGTTGTCCATGAACCCAATAAATCAGCCAAGGGTGTATTTTTTTCAAAAAAAAATCACTTTATTGATGAATATGCCGCATGGGCTCGATACTGGCAGTGTTTCGGAGTCTGTGCCTTTTTCAAAAGTCCGACTTGAATGTGGCACAGTGCATACATGTGTAAAAAAAAAAATCTCGTGTATCAACCGACATCTCTCCAGCGCGTCTACTCGCGTGCATGCATGCACTCTGCCATATTCAAGTCAGACTCTTGACAAAGGCACAGACGCCGAAACACTGCCATTGTCGAGTCTTCTTGAGCCCATGCAGCGTATTCATCAATAAAGTGATTTTTTGAAAAATACACCCTTGGCTGATCTATTGACATCCTGCCCTCATGACACCTCGTTGTGTGCTTCCGTCTCGTTGTTGAGGCCTGGCCTTGGCTTCCGATTCAGTAACTTACCCAAGGTCACCAGCAGCATCAGTGGGGGAAAAAACCTAGAACTTGAATCCTGGCGTCCCTGGTTCTCGGTCAACTACTCTAATCACTAGACTGCGCCTCCACGCCATCAAGAACCTTGCAGCACTAGACACACCATGAATCACTGTATCCGAGGTAAGTTTTTAATACAACGTAACTTTTCCAAAAACTCACAGCACTAGACGTTACCCTCCGCTATATCCAATAAAATTTTTGTAAGCTCCTATGACCTCTTATCAAGTGAGAGAGTGCACGCCACAATGGGGGTTCATTTTTAAAAGAGAAAAACACCCAAAAATGGCACCCGTCTTCAAAGGTGTCACAAAAAAGGCCGTTTATGCAGCTTGAAACACTCCTACCAGTCTCCAGCTTTTCATACACTGAATTCTGTACATCGGCAGGGACAGAAACTTAGTTAATGCAGCGTGAGTCACTTTATGAGCAAGTGTGGAGTGACTGCTCAGTCCAGAGTTGTCCGATGTCAGTCCTCGAGGGCCGCAATCCAGTCGGGTTTTCAGGATTACCCTGTTGATTTGCATGCACTGCTTCCACTATATGCAAATAGATTGCATGAATATTCATTTGGGAAATCCTGAAAACCCAACCTGGCGAGGGCCGAGGTTGGACACCCCTGGCTTAGTCGGAGCTCTGGATTAAGGCGTATCAAGTTATTACTCGGGTCTAATTGGACCAAGTGTTGGGTTCACCCAGTTGTGAAGGAACAAAGGCGGCGAGCCGTGTTCTCTCTTCTGCAGCCCAAGTCCAGCTGAGAGCTGAAACCCGCCTTTATGTCCCAGAGTCAACACGGGCAGAAAACAAGGCCTACTGTGTAAGTCACCCGGGCCAGAGAGCTTACCAGGTCAGCAAAAGGACTGAGTTGGGGAGCGGAAAAGTAACTGCACTACACAGAGGTCAGGAGAGGGGTTACCTTAACGCCAATTGCGCTAAGAAAACCGTACAGCCAGTGATGTGCTCGACGCTATTCTGGAAGAATGCACGATGCCAACTTTCATTCGAGAAAGGGCAAAACTGCAGCCATCACCTTCAGCTGCTTTTACCTGTACAGTACTCCCCCGAAATTCGCGGGGGTTCCGTTCCAGGAGAGGGCAGCTGGAGCGCCGGTGAGTGAAGGAAATCACTCGCTGTATGCTCCGACCGCCTCTTCGTGTACTAAATAAAGTCGAGCCTCCTGATTGGTAAGGTCCGACTTTAGTACAGGAAGAGGCGGTCGGAGCATATAGCGAGTGATTTCCTTCACTCGCTGGTGCTCTGGCTGCCCTTTCCTGCCTCTCCGGCTGCCTTCTCCTGTCCGGTCATTCCCCAGAGTGGGCTTTATAGAGAGGCAGGGAAAGAGTTTTTTTACCTGCGGGCTGCGCTCTGCATGAATAATCCCTAAATGCACCTCTCAGGGCTGTCCAAGGTTTCAGTCCTCCTGCAGTCGGTGATTACCAGCCACAGACAGCGGGTGGAGGTCTGACTCCCCTCCAGATCCAGGGGATCTGCAAAAAAATACCTCAATCCAAGGAGATCCAGCCAGGCGGAGAGAGACGAGGTGGTCGGAGCATACAGCGAGTGATTTCCTTCACTCGCCGGCATTCCGGCTGCCCTCTCCTGCCTCCCCTGCCCGGTCATTCGCGGTCAGAAAATATTGCAAATGACCGGGGGAGCACTCTATACACAACACAAAGTTCTTTCATCCCCATACTTGAAAGGAATCCTTCTGCAAACTCTGTTGAAACAAACATACACCCAGTCTTGGCAGGACTCGGCTATTAGAGGGAAAAGAGGCTGCTAAAATGGGACATGAAATATTCTTGCAGTGCTTGAAGTTTTATTGGGGGGGTTTTCAGGACACACCCCATAACCCATGGTGGTGTATTTCCCCATAGCTCGGTGAGAGAGGAACTGGGCAGGAGCAAAGCGAAGGGAGTGAGGAAAAATAGGGCAAGAGACACATTGTCGTAAAGGAGAAAGAGAGGGAAGAAGCGGACACAGGGAGATATATGAAAAGAAGGGAGCATAGGGACACAAATGCAGGATGGCTAGACATGAGGGAGAATAGGAACACAGATGTTGGACTTAGGGTAGACGTAGGGACACAGAAGAGTGACATAGAGGGAGAGGATAGGGACAAAGAATGGTGGTGATGAAGGCAGGGAGAAGGGCACAGGGGAAACACTAGAAAGGCAAGTCTAGGAGACGCAGATAAGGGAGTTGCTGACCATGGGGGGCCTTCTCGCTGGGGCCTTCTGGGTGCCACATGACTGATGACATCAACAGTGATGCCGCAGAGGGAATTCCCCAGCGAGAAGGCCGTGAAGCAGTGTTGCTGGCTTGACGCTGCTCTGCTGGGAGGTATTTATGGTCGCAGTCGGCGGGGTTCGGTTGGGAGGGAAGGATGGAGGGTCAGCAGGGAAGCAGGACGGGGGAAGCGTGGCCGCCTACGACTAGATGTCAATTTTCGTGGAAACACGGTATTCCTGGCTTGCGTGGCAGAGAACAGACAGTTCACAGGGATGGGGCAGGGACAACGTTTGTCCCTTTGTCATTCTCTACTACAAAGGCTCTGTGCAGAGCAGTAATGGTTAGTGAGGGTTAACATGAAACACAGGAGCACCAGAGGCTTTCATTTAATTTCTCAGGGCCCCCCCCTCCCCCTTCTCCTCTATTAATATAAACCCCTTTCAAACTAGGCCAGCCAACAAACATCCTTGGGCCACAGGTTACAAACTTTTGGAACTCAACTAAACGTTGGTCCTCAGTCTGACCACTACACGTCATCGTTATGGCTAAGACTTCCTCCCAATCTTTAGAGTCTACACTCAATTCTATTCACCATTCGAGGCTATGTAAGGTGCAGTACTAAGACACAGCATATGTACTCCGAGCATGTCCGGTTTACTGACACTTGTTGAATATCTAACATCTAGCTATATTATATTTATATACCACTTATATGCTAAATGGTTTTATATTCAGGTACTTTTATCATATTTCCCTCTCTGTCCCGGTGGGCTCAAACTCTATCTAGTGTACCTAGGACAATTTGGCCAGGGTCACAAGGAGCAGCAAGGGATTTGAACCCACAACCTCAGGGTGCTGAGGTCGTAGCTCTGTCCACTACGCCACACACTCTGAAATACTGAAGCAGCAAGCTGGGCCCTAAATCATAATTTCCATCTTCTACTGGTGATCTCCAGATCTAGCCCCGACCCTTTAGTAATCCCAATCCACCCTAGGCCCTTTTCCTCCGGGAAAACAAAGCACCTGAACTTCACAGTACTGCTCCGGACACTGTCCCATCCCAAACAGGTCAAATGCCAGTAACCCAGGAGATGCCTTCCTGACTGAAGCCACATGGCGCGGCCAATTTTAATTCACTGCCCTCCACTCTCCTGTAGTTCTGGACCCAAACACATGCATTCAGCTCTGCCCTAAATCCCTGAATCCTAAAGCTACATTCAAGCTTGCAGACTTTCACAATGCCCATTTCTAGATGTATCCGATGAGGGTCTAGTACCCACTATGAAACCCGTTCTGCGTGATTTTGGGGAGGACGGACTATAAAATGTATGAATTCATAAATAACGGAAGCAGAGATTGACACTGTGACAAATTTGTCCCCGTCCCCTCCCATTCCTGTAAGCACAAGCCTCAAATACTTAAGATTTTAAAGTGTTTGAGGCTTCTGTAGATGAGGACGGAGTTTGCAGGAATGGGGCAGGGACAGGAAACGAACTCGCCGGGGCGGGAAAATGAGTTCCTGCGGAGACGGGGAAAAATTTGTCCCTGTGTCATTCTCTATACTGAAGGCACCTATAGGGTTGGTAATAGTGAAGGAATAACCTAGTGGGAACCATGGAAACCAGAGTTCAGATCTCACCAACGTCCCTTATGACCTTGGGCAAGTCAATTCACTTTACACTACCTCAAGTATGAACTTGGATTACAAGCCTTCCGGCCAGAGAGAAACTACATGACCTGAATTTAAATTGGCCTTAAGCTACCATTGAGCTAAATCTAAATAGCTTCTCTACAACCCGCCACGGGCGACATGACTGAAATGTTGACAAGACGGTGTCCTTTCTCGATGGATTCACCTCACTCAACATCGCTTATGGAGATCACATCTGCTGCCAAGACTTGTACTCCCTGACCCCTTGGATTTGTTGCTGCCACTTCCTCCCAGGCTAAGTAATCGGGAAATCTTTCATGACTAGCGCATGGTGAAACAGCTGCCAGAGGTCACTGCACAGACGCAGACAAAAGCATGAAGGGTAAGCAGGATGGGTGCTAGAGGTGTCACTTTTTGCCAGCAGCAAATACTGCTCTGTTGACTTTTTCTGGTGCAAGAGATCCAGAGATCCTCTACCGTCGCTGGGCAGGCCGATGAGATTTATTTATTCTGCTCAAGCTGCTCATCACTAAACAGTTCCTGAGATGTAAAGTCTGGACGTGATCGTTTTTAATCACAACACAACGGTGCAGAGGCCTTTTCTGGGTCCAGCCAATTCCACCTACTATTTGGGCTTACAGCTCAAATCAGACCCAGTCTCTACTGGGCTTCAGCAGCAAGGGGCTTTCATTTACAATTCCACCCCCCCCCCTATTATACACCTTTCAAATTAATCTAGTCACAAAGTACATCCTTGGGCCACAGGTCACAAACAGCAGCTCCCTCCGAAGTTCAGTGACCTAATTTGGAAACAGGAGACTGGGCTAGATGGACCACTGGTCTGACCCAACACGGCTGTTATGTTCTTATGGACCCTAAATATGGCCACTAGGTGTCACTATTGTGTAATGGATGAGACTCCCTCCCAACACACACACCATCTCCAGAGCATCTCCAGTACCAAGCCAGTCTGAGGGGTAGAAATCCAGCCCACATAGAAACATGAGGGCAGATAAAGGTCAAATGGCCCATCCAGTCTGACCCTGTGCAGCATTCACTGTCTCCTCCTCTCCCTAAAGCAATACATAATGACCCGTCCCCTTTGCCTAGGTAAGGGGGTAGGCAATTCCGGTCCTCGAGAGCCAGAGCCAGGTCAGGTTTCCAGGATATCCGCAATAAATATGCATGAGATAGATTTGCATCTCAAGGAGGCAGTGCATGCAAATCCCATCTCATACATATTCATGGTGGATATCCTGAAAACCTGGGCCTGGCTCCGGCTCTCGAGGACCGGAATTGCCTACCCCTGGCCTAGGTGAACTTAGAAAATGACAAGGGGGACAAATTCTCCCCCTCCCCAGAGGATCTCTCTATCCTCGCCCCATGCCCGCGAACTCTGTCCCTATCCCGTTCCTGCAAGCTCGCTTCTCATCTGCACAAGACTCGAACACTTTAAAATCACAAGTGTTTGAGGCTTGTGCAGTTAAGGTGGAGTTTGCAGGAATGGGATAGGGACAGGTGGGGGAAGCAGGATTTGAACTCTTGTGGTGCCTGGTTTATGGACCTTCAGCTACACTCGCTCAGCTACCGCTCAGAGCAGCCCAGTGTAGCAAAGATCTAAGATTCAGAGCAAAGCATATTATCACCATGCCCAGAAAGAACAAAATTGTAATAGCACGTAAGGGTATGAATGCTGCATGGGTTCTGCTGTAGCAAACTGCATCGCCTGCACTTCTCATGGGAAGCCTGAAACTGGCTGCCAGACAGATTCAACTATCAAGGCACAGTACCAGTAACTGGATCCATTCTTTTTTTTTCATTATGGTACTGGTTTACTTCCTCACCCTTTCCATGGACATGTATTTCTCCATTCCATAAGGAAATTAAAAAAAAATCAGGGAAACAGATCCATGTATGCAGTGTGGGTGGATGAGTCAATCCTAACAGAAGAGTTGGTTTGTAGCTTTCTCATCCAAGTAATTCAGTGCGACACCTCTGCACAGAGCAGTAATGGTTAGACAGGGTAATATGCAACATAGAAGCAGCTAACCTGTGACGGGGTGGTCACACTGATCTCAGGCACAAAATTGTCATCAAACAGACTGACGATGCTCTCTTGCTGGAAGTCCTTGGACGGAGTGAGTTTTGGAGGCGGTGGGACTGGAGGGCCTCTCCTCAGCTACATGCAAGCAAAAACCACAGCAAAAGACAATCCCCAACATCCCCCCGGAGTGGGGGGGAAAACAATAAAACAAAACAAAAACACAGAACAGGTTAGCACTACAGAGACAAAACAGAAAACAAATCACAAATTATCACACAAGGTTTCATTAATCACAGTGAAGCAACGACCAGCTCCTCTCTAGAAAAGCAAAAATTATTATAAGTCCTGCACACGTGCAGGACCCAGCGAGCTCGCCTCGCCCCACCTTTGAATAGAAAGAAAAAGTTGAGTTTTTATATCAGAGCAGCGGCTAAATCTGAAGTGACATATTTAGTGTCATTGAAACTGTTTTTATTTCTGGGCGACAATTCTGGATTACACCTGTCTCTAGAGATCCACTTGTTACTTCCACGACCTTAAGCTGAGTAGAAGTTTAGTGCTGGGATGTATCCAAGGTTGTGTCTTGCCCAGTGGTACACCAGGCTCACTTCCACTTCCACAGAAAGAAACATTTTACTGCTTCAGAAGATGGAAAAGCTCCCTAGATATTATTCCAGCTTTGTACAATATAGGGGTCTATAAAACCCACAAAAGAAACTGACAGACACCTGGCACATGGCAGCAAGACAGTGACATTTCAACACAGATTAGGATTCTGTCAAATATCTGCAACACTAAAAAATCATTCAAATTTGTTCAGTAAATATGAAATTCAATTTAAAAAATCTAACACAGCTGCAGGTACCAGGGAGCCAAGGAGGCAAGGCTACATGGGCAGGAACCAGCCAGGAAACACCCAGGAAACCTCATAGCTGATCAAAATACTTTCACCTGGACGACTCATGAAAATGAAGTAAAACTTCACATAGACAGCAGTGCAAGATTAAAGTTGTAAAGAACACAGGTAAGCTGACTGCTCTGAATCCATGACTTTTGAACTCGCACTTGGGAATGGGCATCTCCACCCCTGAACCAGTATGAATAGAGCTTAGGGACTAGGGGGCTAGTAACCACTCACCTTGTGAACTTTGTTCTCTCTGGACCCCCCCCTCCCCCAAAAAACACCAATGCACCTTGTGACAACTCATGGCATATGAGTCCGGGATTTCCCCGGACATGTCTTCCTTTTGAGGGCGTGTCCAGGGGGTCCGGTACGGCTTTTCAAAACCCGGCACTTTGAAAAACCTCCTCAAATCGCGTCTGGCAAGAAGGAAATCCATGCATGCGCGGATTTCCTCACTGCCCGACAAGAACAGTCAGTGGGGGATGGGATTAGGGCATTACAGGGCAGGGATTGGTGAAACTGGGTGGGCCTGAAGGGTGGTCTAGGGGTCCGGATTTTCCGTTTGGAAAAATCTGTCAACCCTATACATGTCTCACCTCTCAGGGAACAATCTCGAGCAATAGTATGACCTAAAGGTGACCCTGCTATTTATCAGAATCTTTATGACTGGGTTTTTTAATCTGCCCTGAAATACCACATGTGACTTCAAGGTCTCCAGCTTGGTACTGGGTGGTTTCGATCCTTTTTGTTTCATTATGGAATTTTCCTTTCTCAATTAGTTCCCCAGCAGCTGCTCTAGCGCGAGGGGCTCATTTTGTACCTAAAACATATTTATCCCATTCCCAATTGTCACCCTCCGACCTAGCACTCCCCCTTGCTCCCACCAACTTAAAGCCTCATGTTTACTGAGCTCAGGTCAGCTTCAAAGTAAAATATACTGAACGTGCATTACCAGGAAAACCCACCAGATGGTGCTGTTGACTTCCCCCCAAAATATTCTAAGTCAACACAGATATACACAAGAAAAAGAGGAGTCGGATTCCTCTAATCTTTAGTGAGCTTAGAATCAGCAAACCCACCGATGCAGTTGTGGCCTTCAAGCTTCTTGCAAAAACTCTATCCAGCCTATATTCTAACAATTAAAGTGGGCAGGAGAGGCTCCTGACCACGTAAATTGATTGTCCGTGGCTAACTGCCAATGTTAATCGGCAATTAACTGGCGACTGCCACTGAATATTCACAGTTGGCACCTGCGCTAAAGCCAGCTTATGAGCGTTCCAGGGGTGGAGCTGACAACTATGCTGTTTAAGTGCAGATAGCCAGCCCCTGATCACATAACTCTTAAATTGGGCCACAAATAGCCATCAAGTGTTTCAGCTTAGCTCAGGGTCTCAAAGTTTTTTTTAGCTCTGGCACACTAAACTGAGCAAATGTTTTTGTGGCACACTATAATTGGAAATGATAAAATTGCAAAACCAACAAGAAATTAAGTTTGAGAGTTATATATTTAAAGTTTTAGCTATGTATGGGTAATTAACAGTGAATGTAAAGTAGATAGAACTGAATTGCTAATCAATGTGATGAGGTGCTTGTTTCTGAGGGCAAATTAACTCAAACGCAGCTCAATAGTTGACAAGCAAACACGCATTTCATCCACCATCTGCAGTCGTTCTTTTTTTTATATATTATTTAATTTCTGTCGGAGCTGAAAATCCAAGTTTGCAAAGATAAGAAGATCTTAACAGTAACAAAGCCTTTATTGCTTTTGTTGCTCAAGTTAGGATCATTTGGGGGGGGAGGTGGTTTTTTATTTTATTTAAAAAAATTTTTATTGTAAACCGCTTAGATTTGCCTTCTGGTTTTATATCTGCAGTATATTAAATAAACTGAACTTGAAAGCATAAATAAAACTAGAATTACTTGTCGTCAGTTTTCAAGGACCAATCACGTCAAAGAATGATGCTTGTCTGGGCGGGTGTATCCTTAACATTGACAGACTGCGGAATCTGGGCTCCTTCCAATGATTCCGAAAACATCTGAAAACTTGGCTATTCTCAAAAATGTAAATTTTGCTGCTCTCTTTATAATCACTAATTCTTATTATGGGGTTTTTTTTTCCTTATTTTAAAGTTCCTGCAAACTGTGCCGAGCTCTATCTTTATAGAGAGGATGCGGTATACGAGCTTAAGGTTTAATTTACTTTAGACTTGTGTATGCGACATACGTCGTCTACTCTAGTGAAGGGGATTTTTTTTTTTAATAAAGTAAAAATGATTGAATCTCTCCTGGCATACCTGGAACCTCTTCGGGGCGCACCACTGAGCCGGGGCACACAGTTTGAAAGACACTGGCTTAGCTGAATATCGCTCTGACAAACCTAAAACCAGATATCCTATGCCAGTGCTCGGACATGACCCAGCATTGAATATCTGGGAAAACAACCACCGGCAGACACAGAAACGCTGACCACTGGCTGGCTGAAGATTGGCCAGTAAATTATTGAAAATAAGTGATATAAAAACCTATGCAAATGCACAGGTAAACCAAGAGCGCTGCTCGAGAAGTCGATACAGCACTGCTTGGACTGCAGAATCCTCTCGCTCAGATCAAGTCTCGAAGCTCAATTCTATGACGGGGAGCCACTTGGAAGAGTACATGTACAGAATACTTAAGGTGACCATACGTCCCGTTTCGAGATCCCCTGTCCCATTGTCCCCGCACACAGCTTCAGGATGCCGAAATGTTCCATTTTCAGGGAAAGTGTCCCAAAGCTGTGCACGTGGCCAACGGGATCGCTCACCCTCCCTCCCTGCCACGCCAAGTCAGCCTCCCTCCTTCCCTTCTTCCGGCACCCGATTCAAAACCCCCCTCCCCCCTGGGTCTGCAGCCGGTACTGCTTGCCAGCCTCTCTTACCTCTCTCCAGCCAGATTAAACTCCTCCCCCCGATTCGCCGCCGCTGCTTGACGCCCAGAAGCAGCCTTCCCGACATAAATTCTGACATCAGAGAGGAAGTTCCGGGCCAGGTAGTGATTGGCTGGCCCGGAACTTCCTCTCCGACGTCAGAATTGATGTCGGGAAGAAGGCTTCTGGGCAGCAAGCAGCATTGGTGGCGGTCCCGAGGGGGGGGGGTCAAATCGGGTGTGGGAGGGAAAGAGGGAGGCTCGCTTTGGCGCAGCAGGGAGGGATGGTGATAGGCAGGCAGGTTTGGGGGGAGGGGGTAGGACAGGGGCTGGAAGGCAGTGGGGGGACATAGGAAGGAGGCACTGGGGGGCACTGAGGACACGGGAAGGAGGCACTGGGGGCACTAAGAACATAGGAAGGGGCACTGAGGACACTAAGGATATAGGAAGGGACACTAAGGACATAGGAAGGGACATTAAGGACATAGGAAGGAGGCACTAAGGACACAGGAAGGAAGGAGGGAGGGAATAAAAAGGGACAATTGGTGGGGCTGAGTGCAGAAAGAAAGAAATGAAAGAAAGGATACACAGACAGAAGGAAGTGTAACCAGAGACTCATGAAATCACCAGACAGCAAAGGTAGGAAAAATGATTTTATTTTCAATTTAGTGATCAAAATGTTTCAGTTTTGAGAATTTATATCTGCTGTCTATAATTTGCACTATATTTGTCTATTTTTCTATAGTTACTGAGGTGACATTGCATATTTTAAAGTCATCTGCCTTGACATATTTGAAACCCCCCCAAATATAAATGATAATTAACATTTTCTCTGCGTATAGTGTGCTTTATGGGGTTTTTTTTTCCATTTTGTGGTTACCATTATGAATTAATAAGATATTATGTGTACATGAAAAATGAATGGAAGAAATTGGGGGTGGGGCTAGGGCAGGATCGGGGGCAGGACTGACAATTAATAGATATCCCGTTTTGATGAAAAAAATAAATGGTCACGTTAAGAATACTGTCAATCTCATGGTTAAGTTTATATTTATGCCACTAGGTGGCAGGAATTCACCTACATACTATTACGCAAGGGTGGCATACGTGGTAGCGCGTGTAGCTGCAACGGGGAGGGTTCATCAGAACGGAGCAATGAAAGGGGCCCAGTTACATACGCCTGCCACATTTTGGTGCTCACACGTCTACCTAGCGTTATTGCCAGCGCCTAAGCATTAGACGTGCCAATACCATTTATAGAATCGCCCCATTGGTGGTATAGCTAGGTCTCGGTAGGCTCTGGGTGGGAGGACATTTCTGTCCTCCTGTCCGTGCACATGAACTCCCCCCTCCCCCCAACCTCTCGGCTACTTACCCGCCCACCAGGTCCCTCCACAGAAAGGTGCATCAGAGGGACGCAGCAAAGGATAGGCCCGGCCAGCCAGAAAGGCAGCCTTTAGTGCTGTTTTCCAACGCTGGAGGACCGTGTGCAAGTTAGCAGCCGAGAGGAGAGGGGTGAGGAAGTACCGGATCTCAGCGCACCACATGGAGGGTTCGTCTTTTGCCAGACTCGCTCAATGGTAGC